>NC_135821.1:44252278-44595702 GCF_964213995.1 Mustelus asterias
ATTCCCAGCATCCGCAGTAATTTGCTTTTGCATTGGGGTAGAATTTTAGACCAATTCGCATTTTAATTTGACTTCATTGCGCGCTCCTATTTATTTGTGTGTTTAGGAGATTTAAATATATTTAAAACCTTTCAATCACCGGGGCTGCCTTTTGCAGCTCATTTAAGTTAATTGAAATGTTGGGTCAGTTGAGTGTAGAACAAGCAGACCAGAATGTCAAACTGAACTGGGAAGAAGCAATATTCTTGCACTGTCAGCTCTGCTATCTGATTGGTAAGTGCTTGTGTGATAGCTAGTAATTGTGATTAATGTTGGCGGTGGACTATTCAGTCCCTGTGGAGATTGCCATGTGAGTTTAGCCTCCGTTCTGAAAATGCCTTTGAGTGAAGAGTGTTGAAAAAAGCATGAAGGTTAAGCCAATTACCTGGGCTCCCAATAGGGCAAAATTACATATAGATACTTTTAAATGGATCATAAAACATGAACAAGTTGTGGAAGATGAAATCAAAATGCACAGAGACAATTTTCATTTCTGGCACTGGGCAGGCCAGCCTCTCATCCATTGATTCTGTCTACACTTCCCGCAGCCTCGGAAAAGCAGCCAGCACAATCAAGGACCCCATGCACCATGAGCATTCTCTCTTCCACATTCTTCTGTCGAGAAAAAGATACAAAAGTCTGAGGTCATGTACCAACCGACTCAAGAACAGCTTCTTCCCTGCTGCCATCAGACTTTTGAATGGACCTACCATATATTAAGTCGATCTTTCTCTCCACCCTAGCTATGACTGTAACACTACATCCTGCACACTCTCCTTTCCTTCTCCCTTATGTACTCTATCAATGGTATGCTTTGTTTGTGTAGCGCAAGAAACAATACTTTCACTGTATCCCAATACATGTGACAATAATAAATCAAATCAAATCATAATACAAAAGGAATGGGCTAGAGATGTGGGCAAATGGGAAATGGAAATCATGAACTCACCGGCTCATTAAGATTTTTCTGATTAGATTTGATTTATTATTGTCACATGTATTAGCATACAGTGATAAGTATTGTTTCTTGCGCACTATACAGAACATACCGTTCATAGAGAAGGAAACGAGAGAGTGCAGAATGTAGTGTTACTGTCATAGCTAAGGTGTAGAGAAAGATCAACTTAATGCGAGGTAGGTCCATTCAAAAGTCTGACGGCAGCAGGGAAGAAGCTGTTCTTGAGTTGGTTGGTACGTGACCTCAGTATTTTGTATCTTTTTCCCGATGGGAGAAGGTGGAAGAGAGAATGTTCGGGGTGCGTGGGGTCCTTAATTATGCTGGCTGCTTTGCCGAGGCAACGGGATGTGTAGACAGAGTCAATGGATGGGAGGTGGATTTGCGTGATGGATTGGGCTAAATTCACAACCTTTTGTAGTTTCTTGCGTTCTTGGGCAGAGCAGGAGCCATACCAAGCTGTGATACAACCAGAAAGAATGCTTTCTATGGTGCATCTGTAAAAGTTGGTGAGAGTTGTGGCTGACATGCCAAATTTCCCTAGTCTTCTGAGAAAGCCGAGGCATTGGTGGGCTTTCTTAACTATAGTGTTGGCATGGGGAGACCAGGACAGGTTGTTGGTGATCTGGACTCCTAAAAACTTGAAGCTCTCGACCCTTCTTACTTCATCCCCATTGATGTAGACAGGGGCATGTTCTCCTTTACGCTTCCTGAAGTCGATGACAATCTCCTTCGTTTTGTTGGAGAAGTCAATGTTGTGTGTAAGATCCCAATGCAATTTTCAGTAGAAGCTCAGCCCATTGTTACTCAGGATAGAATAATCGAGCATGCAGTCTTTAAAGGGACCTCAGCAGGATGCTCACCAAAGCAATCCATCAGTCCCCTCAATTCAGCCCCACCTTTAAAACCATGAGGTTTTAAATCCTCAGTGAACTTAAGCCTGAGCTTCTAGTTTGGTCTCTGGGAGGATCCACCTGCTTTTTTGCTGGGCCCCTCTCCGACTCACTCCACCTCATCCCAGTTTCTAGCTTACAGCTTGTCCAAGCCAGATTCAAATGAGATCTGGTGAGCAAAATGTGTTGGGCCTTCTGCCGATGACATTGAGGGGCACGGGGACGGAGAGCGATCCGTTCACCAACTCTTGAGGCCCCTGTTAACGAAAATGGGTGCCCCGTCCGAATCTCTTCTCCCTGCAATCAAAACTCTCCAACAATAACTGAAGTCAGTATGAAGTGAACAAAAAAATTGTAGTTTGGTCCGCGAAGGCCATGCTTTCCAAAAGACAGGTCCAATTTACTGTAACATGAAATATCTTCTACTTATTTAATCTCCTGAGGGCTGTGAATAAATGCAATAAAACTTCGAGGAAGACAGCAGATGTTATAAAAGTTTTCCCCTGACTCTTCCTCCCCATCCTCGCAAAAGGTAATTTAGTGAAAACTCTGCACCATCAATTTAGCATCGTGCATTACTCACTTTGACTGGTTGTATTGCACAGATGACATTCCCATGGTCCCAATAGGCCTGAAGTTGGAGAGGATTTAGCTACCTAACTCTTCGCCTCAACCCTAACCAGTATCCAGACTGTTCCTTTTTAAAAGCACTAATCAGCACAGCATTCAGTCCTTTCAGAGTAAATTGAGGTGAGCTGGTAAATATTCCAATTACTGCTCTCTCTTGAGAATTGGACACTCATTCCATCTTGTCTGGAGTGCACAGTTTACACTCCTGTGCTCCATGCATTACATTATCTACACCCCAGGCATGCTAGTAGCACGGCAGTGCAGTGGTTAGCACTGCTGCCTCACAGCACCGGGGACCCACGTTCTATTCCGGCCTCAGGTCACTGTCTGTGTACAGTTTCTTCTCGTGTCTGCGTGGGTTTCCTCCAGGTGCTCTGGTTTCCTCCCACACTGCAAAGATGTGAGGGCTCGGTTGATTGGCCATGGTAAGTGGACCCTTAGGCTGGAGTTTTACTGGTACGCCTGTCCCGGAATCGAGGCTCATAGAACAGAATTCTCTGTTCACCTTGGGTAGGATTTCGCCTGAGCGAGGTCGTAAAATACTGGCCTTAGTGTCAGGGGGACTAGCAGGTTAAATACATGGGGTTATGGGGAGAAGGCCTGGGTGGGTTATTGTCAGTGCATGCTCGATGGGCTGAATGGCCTCCTTCTGGACTGAAGGGATTCTATGATTCTATAACAAAGTCCCAATCCTCTTATTCTTCATATAATAAATAATAGTTAGTTTGTACCCACGTGACTAAGACAAATAAAGGTTAATGCAAAGGAAAAATACACATGTTTAAAACCGTGTGTGTACTCAGACAGTTCCGGTGAAGCCCTGTGGAAAATTTGGTTTTAATTGTTTTAGTCCATTTTGCAAAAAAAAACATTATTCAAGAATACTGCGACAGACATGACTTGGGATGTTATTTGCTGGAGTTGCTTTTTACTTCTTAGATTTTTAATTCTACTTCGGTCTATAGCTTCTATCCATTAGTTTTTCGGAAATGGTATTTGTCTTGTCATGCCTTAAGCAAACGACACTGTTATCTGTGCTGTACAGCAGGCTGTTGGACGACGCATTGCTGTGGTCACTGAAAATGAGAAAGGGAACAGACAGCACTTTTTCAGGAGCACATCATAATTATCTGCTTTCACCGCGATTCCTCTCCTTTCTTGCTTTCCCTCCACCCTCCCAGCATTTTTTTTGAAACCTTCCATCCCATGTACGTCATGTCAAAATATCTGTGACCTATCGGAGTTACAAATAGGTATTAGTCACCCTTCTGACAGTTATAGTTTCCTTTCCTTGGAACCAAGGCGGGTCAAAAGATGTGCGGTTAGGTTGATTGGCCATGTTAAATTGACCCTAGTGTCAGGGGGATTAGCAGGATAAATATGTGGGGTTATGGGAATAGGGCCTGGGTGGGATTGTGGTCAGTACAGACTCGATGGGCCGAATGGCCTCCTTCTGCACTGTAGGGATTCTATGAAAAATTTCCTGAAGTCACGAAGAGGATTTTAACATTTAGCAAGTAAAACAAATGGTGGATCTCATCCTGTCAGTTGCTCATTGGTTGGATTTGGTTAAAATTACCCACCTCATACGATACCGCCCTGCATTTATCATGGGGGTGGTGATGGCCTAGCGGTGTGATCACTGGACTATTAATCCAGAAACACAGCTAGCGTTCTGGGGACACGGGTTTGAATCCCACCAGATGGCCGAATTTGAATTCAATTAAAAACATCTGGAATTAAGAATTTACTGTGACCATAAAACCATTGTCAATTGTCAGAAAAACCCATCTGGTTCACTAATGTCCTTTAGGGAAGGAAACCTGCCGTCCTTACTTGGTCTGGCCTACACGTGACTCCAGAGCCATAGTAATGTGGCTGACTTGAACTGCCCTCCAAGGACAACTAGGGATGGACAATAAATGCTGGCCAGGCAGCTACACCCATGTCCCATGAATAAATCTTTTTAAAATGTGCATTCGTATCAGAATGGCTGACTTTAAAAAGCTCCTGCAGGCGTACCTGTTGTGTTTTGCGACATAGTTTTTTTGAAGCCAGAACAAGTCTGCACTGCAGGTACAAATCTCATCTGTCATCCTACATTTATTTATATTGTTTCCCTCAGAGATTTTCACATGACTTCTGCTGTGAATCCATTCCACTCTATACCCTGTTGATATAATTTGAATGTATTGGCAGAATGAGATTGGACCTGTTAAGTTCATGGCTTAGAGGGGTATAATTATTTCACACTTTGTTTTATTTTTGCATGTGGATTCTGCACCATGCTTTAATTCTTCTTTCTTAAGTAGTTCCCATTAATTTTTGAGCTATTTCCAGCCAAGACTTCTCATCATTAAATTTGGTTGCCTGAAAAGTAGAAAGGATATTTTTTCATTCTGATCATGCTACACCATTACAAGCAAGTAGGAACCAATATGTGAAGGTAGATGGTTGCATGAGGTATTTTGACAATGCTTGGCTACATTCTGATAACCCATCGTTCTGGATCACCTGCCGCCTCTGTCAAACATGACTGTGTGTGTCAGAACAAACCTGTTTTCCCCAAACCTGCTTCACAAGAGAGGCCACCATGCTCGTATCAGCAGGATGACTTGAAGGCAACATCTGGAACAGAGAAGGTTCCTCCCACAGAAGTAAAGATTACCACCGTGTGAAACCTTCCTCGCATGATAGAATGGGTATAGGAGGTCATTTGTGGAGCCTGCGATGTCCATGCCAGTCCTACATGAGGAACTCACCTGGTCCGAGTCTGCTGCTTTTCCCATAACCCTGCACTTGTTTTTCTTCAGATAATTCTGAAGGTCTCGTGTGAACACTCCTCTACCACACTCGCAGGCAGCGCATTCCAGATCCTAATCTTTCGCTGTGTAATTAAATTCCCCATCTCGTCATTGCTTCTTTTGCCAATTGCCTTCAAATGGTTTCCTCTGCTTCTTGACCCTTCTGCCAATACAGACAGTTTCTCCCTCACTACTTTCTCAAGATGCGTCATGACATTGAACTCGCTATTAAGTCTCCTCGTAATCTTTTCTCAAACAGCCCCAACCTTGCCAACTTATCCGCATAACTGAAATTCCTCATCCCTGGAACCATTATTGAATCTTCTTTGCACCCTCTCGAATATCTTCATATCTTCCCTAAAGTGTGGTGCCCAGATTTGGATACAATACTTCAGTTGAGGCCAGACCAGGGTTTTATACAGCTTTATCATAACTTCCCTGTTTTTTGCACTTGATGCCCTTATTATAGAGTATCCCATATGTTTTATTTTCTGTTGCCTCAACCTGCCCGGCCACTTTCAGTGATTTGGGCAGAATATACCCACATGCCTCTCTGCTTCTGTATCCCTTTTAGAATCGCACCATCTACTTTATGTTGCTGCTCCTCGATCGTTTGCTTGAAATGCTGGCACATGCTTCCAATGCATCACAAGAATAATCTGCTATATGCTACGAATAATCACACCATTAAAAATTACAGGCTTGCAAAGGACAACATCTTCATCGCTTTCCCTGTGCAAGGGAAGCATCAGCTGGACAATGTGCAGAACTTTAACTGGTTGTCAAGGTTCCTTGGACGACAGGACATTGTAAACAGAACACGTGAGCATCAGTGTTCTATAACTGAATCCCGTAGTCAATATCAATAGAAAGGAGTTGCATTCAATCTTCAGATGATATCACCATTGCAGCATTATGTTTATCAGTGACCTATAGCTAGCGAACATGGCTCTCATGTTGTGGAAGAGAGTAACTGTAGTATTTAGGATCCTTACAGTGCAGAAGGAGGCCATTCGGCGCATCGAACTTGCACTGAAAACTTAGGCCCTATCCCCATAACCCCATTAATTTACCCTGCTAACCCCCCTGACACTAAGGGTCAATTTAGCATGGCCAATCAAACTAACCCACACATCTTTGGACTGTGGGAGGAAACCGGAGCACCCAAAAGGGACTCATGCAGAGACGGGGGAGAACATGCAAACTGCACATTAGACTCGAGGCTGGAATTGAACCCGGGTCCCTGGCACTGTGAGGCAGCAGTGCTGGCTACTGTGCCACCGTGTCACCCTCATAGGAGATAAACTGTGGCTGTTTTGCTTTGCAGGGTTGAAGGCTATTCTCTGCAACCATTTCATCCAACTGGTTTCACAGTTCCGAAACAGAACGAAAACACATATCGAAAAAGATTGTATTTCACCACATATAACAAATAGCAGGTTGACATGTCGGCATGGCAACAGTGTTTTCAGAACAGGCTGCTGCCTGGTGTTTCCAGGATGTGAACTTGTCTGAAAGTTCCCTGGTGAGGTGGTCATGTTTCTTTAATGGAACGGAACTCAAGACAGACTCCAGTCAAGAAGACTTGCAGGCTGTGTGTGAAGCATAACTTTTATTTACACATGAGACTGACCAAACTGACCATGGGCCATAGTTACAATCTTTCCATTCAAACAAGTGGCCATTTGACTTTCCCACGGATCAAGACTACAAACCATTTTAAAAGTAAAAGTCAAAAATTCTTCTCGTAACTTCTCAAGAATCAAAGCCAGCTTTCAATTTCCTGAAATCACTGAGGTGCAGCAGACTTACGGCATCTTTTAAGGTTCGGTGTAGCCAGTCTTTTGCTTGGATGTGCCTAAGATTGAAGCCCTGTCTCCAAAATTAGGAGAGGCATTGATAGATAGGGTGGATAGCCAGAGGCTTTTTCCCAGGGTGGAAGGGTCAACCAGGAGAGGGCACAGGTTGAAGGTGAGAGGGGATAAGTTTAGGGGAGATGTGCAGGATGAGTTTTTCACACAGAGAGTAGTGAGTGCCTAGAACGCACTGACAGAGGAGGTGGTGGAAGAGGAACATTAGCAACATTCAAGGTGTATCTTGATCGACACATAAATGGGAAGTGAACAGAGGGATAGAAACCGCATATCGGACCAGGCTCGATGGGCGAAAGGGCCTGTTCCTGTGCTGTATTGTTCTTTGTTCTTCTTCTTTGTTCATGAACATGTGGCATGTACATGCAGCCTCTTGAGAGTGTCAGCGGTTACGATACCGTAGTTATAGCCAATCGGCGAGATTCTCCGGCCTTCTAGCTGCCTGCTTCCTGCTGGCGGGAGATGGCACGCTGTTTGCCAGCGGCAGATTCTCTGGTCCCACTGCAGTCAATGGGAATTCACATTAATGTCACCCCCACACCGGCGGGAAACCCGGAGAATTCCGGCCAATATCTCTGGCACAAGACTGCAGTACGTAAAATGATCAGGACAGAGGGAAAATAAATTAGCCTCCATTTATTTAAGAAAAGGACCAAACTGTTGTTGTAAATATCCTTGTCAACATTTTGTATATGACAACGAGAAGTAGTTGGTTTAAAATAGTCAAAGCAATCAGGGAACATGAACCATTTAGTCATAAAATTGGAATTCAATTGTTCAGGACATTTCTCTTTAAACTGATCAAAACAAGCTGAGAGAAATATTCAAACCTCTTGACATCAGTGCTTGCTATTTACAAGTTGTGTAATTTATGATTTTCCATTGAAATTGACATCTGGAAGTAACTTAGTCACTTTCTATAATCCACCGCTTAACAATCCAGCTGTACGAAATAACATTTATACAATTGAGTGATTTCTGCTTAAATGCCATCAAATATTTAACGTCTTGCTATTTCTGATATATGACAATAAGAGGAGATGATCATTAATTATGTACAGCCTTTTTGTAGTGTCTAACTAAAGGAAACAAACACAAAATTAATAAACCTGAACGAAACTCAAATTGCAAAGAGCTGTTTTTGCTCCCCCTCCGCACACTCATGAGGAATTGGCCCTCGCTGCAAAACAGTTAATGCTCCGGTGATTAATCCTTTCAAAATGTTGGAAGAACATATGGTTATGAAAGAAATTAAAGACAATACAGATGGGCTTAGAGCAAATGTTCAAACTCTGGAACACTGCAGCTCCAACACTGTTAGGATTGAGTTATCTCTTATTTGAATAGATCATTTTGCAAGGGTCCCCTTTATTGGCTCATGGAAGAAACATGGCATGCATTCATAGGATAGAAGGCTGAACCATAGAATCCCTACAGTGCAGAAGGAGGCCATTCAGCCCACCGAGTCTACACTGACTCTCTGAAAGGGCATCCCAACCAGGTCTTTCCCTCTGCCCTATCCCCGTAATCTTGTGCATTTACCATAGCTAATCCACAAAACCTACATATCTTTGGACACTGAGGACTCAGGCCATTCATTGATATTGCAGTCTGGTCTCCAGGTTGGCCATGCCCACCCACTGTATTTCCCCTCAGATTTAGTCTTGGGTTGGAGTCAGGGCCATGGCCCCCTGAATCAGGGCAGAGGTGGGAATACAGGTAGGTGGATGCCGAGGCTGCCAAGTTAGTAGTCCATTTTCTGGAACATCGGCTCTGTAGATGAGTGTAAGGCCTCCTAACTCTCACCGCCAAGGCTTATCACTCAACTTTCACTCCCCATGTCCCCATGCCTTATCTTGTGCTCCATGCTCACTCACCCACCCCATATCACCACACCCTCATGGCCTCTCACCCAGTATCCACTATGTACTCAACACTCAAGCTCAATAATAACATTGGAAAGTATTTGAAATGCTCGTGGAACTATCAAGGTAAACATTCATTCAAAAACCACCTCAAAATATACGTTTAAGTGATCATAAATCTTTAAAGATAAGTAAACTCTTAGTCTTCTTGACAGCTGTTTCAACAACCCCTGCTGAGCTGAATCCATTAGAAGGATTTGGGGCTCATCCAAGCATTCATAACAGGATTCCATTGCACAGCTGTATAAGCAATGTCTCCAGGACTGAGTCATTGAAAGACCTTAGTCATCTGTTCAAGTCAGAAAGCTTTTGACAGCTAAGTTCAAAATGTACTGATAACTTCACATGCATTTAACATACCAGAGAATATTGCATTATGACATGGGAAGTCATCAGTACATTTTGAATGTACCTGTCAAAAGTTTTCTGACTCCAGACTAAAGTTACCACAGAGTTGTCAGAATTGGCCCAGCTCCGTGAACATAGCAGGGGGTCTAAAATCTAAAATGCCAGAAGCCACAATGGAGCCTAGCAGGGTGGGAAAACAACACCTGGACCTGAAATCTGCCCCCTTTCCCGTATCAATCAGAATAACCGGTGACAGGAGTGGGGATGGGACGTCCGCATGTGGGATCTGCGTGCCTCCATTTCCACCTCCCCCATGTGCGTTCCCCCCAAATCAGGATGATCAATATCCTTATGTCGATTAGCACTGTTCATCTATGTAATGGCTTTAGAATTTTCTTCTTACGCTGAAGAAAAATCTTTCCTCTTTAATTTGCTGTCCTTTTTTTTACCCAGTGCTTAAACCTTTGGGCTTTTCTTCCTTTTTATGGATTAACTTCACTCCATCATGATGAAGCAACCACATTGCACAGAATTCATCGCCTCACTTTCTTTGTCATCGCATTTCATTAAAAAAAAATCTCCTGATATCTAAACCAACTTCTGGGATACAGCCACCTAGAGAGTACCTGGTCAGCACTAATCTATACTTGTCAAAATAAAGTATATAAATATTAAATACAGAAATATTCAACATTTAAGTGAAAAGAAAATCAAAAAATTATTCTTTCAGTAGTTTTTTTTTACTTGACCATCACAGTCCCCGATTTAAGGTACACTGCACCCTGATTCTCTTTTTTATTCTTTTATGGGATGTGGGCATTGCTGGTTAGGGCAGCATTTAGAAGGTGGTGGTGAGTTGCTTTCTTGAACTGCTGCAGTCCATGTGGTGTAGGTACACCCGCAGTGCTGTTATAAAGTAAAAGTTTATTTGTTTGTCACAACTATGCTTACATTAACACTGCAATGAAGTTACCGTGGAAATCCCCTAGTCGCCACACTCCAGCTCCTGTTCGGGTACACAGAGGGAGAATTTAGCATGGCCAGTGCACCTAACCAGCACATTTTTCGGATTGTGGGAGGAAACCAGCGCACCCGGAGGAAACCCACACAGACACGAGAAAAATGTCCAGACTCCGCACAGACAGTGACCCAAGCCGGGAACCGAACCTGGGTCCCTGGCGTCGTAAGGCAGCAGTGCTAACCACTGTGCCGCTGTGCCGAAGGAGTTCCAGGATTTTGACACAGCAACTGTGAAGGAATTTGTTGGCTTTATGTCACATCTTGAGAATAGATTACAGTTTCATATCCAAGCAGAGATTAAATCATTTCTGCAACTCAGAGATGTCAAGAATATGTCTGACTCTGACTCTCAGTGAAAGTAATAGACAGAGTGAAAGATAGATAGATAAAAAGCAAGAGAAACTTGCAGTGAGAGCAGAAGAGAAAGTGAGTGGCAGAGAGGAAAGGGGAGATTGGTACCAGGAGAAAGTGAGCAAGAGTTGGTAGAAAGAAGAAACAATGAGAGAGGATGTTTAAACATTCTTAAAATTATGCAAGTGGCACCAAATGGAAATCAAAGAGAAAGATTGAGAGATGGAAAGAATTAGAGTAAAACTGGGGTCTGGACAGACCTTCCAGGAGGTCATTGAAATAATGTGGATGTGTTTAGCAAGCCTTATGGGTGTCTTAAATGATAATATTCTGTGAGAAGCCATGGCAGGTCAGTGTCATCTGGGAGATATGCAAACTCAAAGAGAAAAGGTGCTTTGAAATGAGAGTTGTAAATTTTCTTTGAGTGGAATGGCCACATTACCTGAGGAAAGAGATATTTGTTTTTCCTGCTGTTGACTTTTCATCAATCCAGATTTATTTTCCCTCCTATATTATTTAAAGACTGAATGGGCCATAGTCACCCAGTTGTTGGAGGCTGGAGGTATGACCAAAGATATGCATCGGGAGCCTCTGGACATCCTGACACATGGATCTACATGGGAATTGCCCGGGTAGTTTAAACTTCTGATGGGCAATTTCTTCGTTCTCGGGGATACTCTGCGAATGTCTCTGAACTAGAGTTGGCACCTGGGACAGTTCCACGGTACTCACTGGGTTGTTACTGAGGAAATGGTAGACAGATTAAAACCTAGGATAACAACACAAATGACACTCCCAATTGTCCCAATTACCCTCCAGATAACCTGACTACCCCCCTGACTTGAGTACCCACTTGCTCATGTACCACCGCACCCACAATCACCTACCCACCTCAACCACTTACCTACTTATCCCCAGAGGCACTTTCCCACCTCACCCACCTACTACTTACCCTCTTAATCACTTACCCACTTTACCCACCCTACTCATTAACTCACTCACTTAGCCCCTCTCTTATTCATCCACTCACACATTCACTAACCTTCAAACTGGCCTTTTAAACTTACTCATATGGCAGTGAGTGCTGTAAAAAGGCAACATGTTTTGTCTTCCTCTGACACAGCAGGACGCCCTGCTGTGTATTACTGTGAAAACCGGGCTCAGAAGACTCCAGAAGTAATGCACAGCAGCATTGATTTGAGAGAATTTGCAGCAATCACTCCTACCACTCAGAAAATCTGGGCCATTATGTGAGTGCAGGACTTGCCACCACAGCAAGTATCAAATCACATATAGGTGAAACTACATAAACCCGGCAGGGAAAAAGGAATAGAAGGTTCTGCGCATCGTGTTAGAGGAAGTAGGGAGGGAGGAGGTTGGTGTGGATTTTAAAGTTTAAAGTTTATTTTTTAGTCACAAGTAAGGCTTACATTAACACTGCAATGAAGTTACAGTGAAATTCCCCTATTTGGATCAAAAATGGCCACTGCTGGGACAGCAGCAGCCCTGAAGGGAAACATGCTGTGACAGGAGATTAAGATAAGTGGGGGGGCCAGAGGGTGGGCAAGTTCATGAGGTAGTGGGAGACTGGAAACATGAAGATGGGAAAACATGTTGTGGGGAGGGGGAGGCTCTGTTAGGCACGGGGGGGTGGGGGTGGGAGGGCATTAAAGAGGCACCTATCCTTGACCAGTGAAAGCTGTCAGACTGTACACTTGGCATGGGCTTCTCCTGACACTGGTAAGATTGCAACGAGGGCAGGGATGGGTGGGTAGGCACTAAGAATGCTGCCCATGGCATGGCACACAATTTTAATACCCACTGCCAGAGAGTGTAAAATTCAGCCCTAGATTTCCTTAGCAGAAACTTACAGCGGATGCAGGTGACATCCCTCACTTGGAGTCACTGAGCAGAATATTCACCTATTAGGTATTCAGCAAAGTGCAAATGACATCGTCTTTTAACCGTGTATTATAAATAGATTATGTCATCGGAAGCAGTGAGATAAGCTTATTATTTCCTCTACTAGTTGCTGACCACAATTCTGCTGGCAATAAAGTCACTTCCAAGTTACTGAGCCAACTTTTACTATCGCGTCTCAACATTACCCATTACACATCCCTTCGAGTACAAAAAGGAAGTGTCACAGGAAATCTTGTTGTTAATGACTTATGATGTCAACTGAACCCCTGGGTTATAATCTGATGTTATGTTCCCATCCAGTCCAATTATTCAGTGTCTATTAAACCTTTACCAACTGACCCCTCTGCAGTAGAAGTAGTGGATACTTCAAGAGTGAAAAGCATCTGATCAACTTAAGTTATCTTAACTTAACTGCAAAGTTACACAGGTGGTACGGTGGCACAGTGGTTAGCACTGCTGCCTCACAGCACCAGGGACCCAGGTTCAATTCCAGCCTTGGATCACAATCTGTGTGGAGTTTGCACTTTCTACCTGTGTCCGTGTGAGTTCCTCCCACAGACTGAAAAACGTGCTGGTTAGGTGCATTGGCCATGCTAAATTCTCCCCCAGTGTACCTGAACAGGTGCTGGAGTGTGGCGAACGAGGGATTTTCACCGTAAATTCATTGCAGTGTTAATGTAAGCCTACCTGTGACTAAGGAAAAAAAAGCTTTGCCTTTTTAAGGTTTGTGAGTCTGTTCATTGTACCGTTACCTTCACTTTTATCCTTCCTGTTACTTTTTACTTTGGGCGAGTTACATTTATTTAGTTTAGATTTTGTCCATTTCTAGAAATTGGAAAGCTAACTGTTCCGTGTCAGAACGGTGATGGTACTTACTACTGAAGACATTGATTGGAGCAACATTAATGCCTGCCTCAGTCACAAGATATTCCACAATGCTTAAATGCACCTTCGTGTTACTGCTGACACAGGGTTCAAATACCTCAAAAAACAGGCCAATATTTTCAAGTTTATTTCACAAGGTGAAAAAGTATTTGGAAACAATGCATTTTGAGATACATGTGTGTGTGCCAAATTAGAATTGAAAAGTTTTTATTTCTTTGTATATTCTTTTGGAGGGTAGTTGGTGCTGTGGTGGAAATGTCACTGGACATTTCATCCACAGGCCCAGGCTCTCGAGACACAGGTTTAAATCACACCACAGGAGTTGGCGGAATTTAAATTCAATGAATAAATCTGGAATATAAAGCTAGTCTCAGTAATGGTGACAATGAAACTATCACCCATTGTTGTGAAAACTGATGTGCTTCACTAATGTCTTGAAGGAAATCTGCCATTCTTACTCGTCCTGGCCTACATGAGAATCCAGACACAGAGCAATGTCATTGACTCTTAACTGTCCTCTGAAATGGTTGAATAAGTCACTCAGTTCAAGGGGAGGCACGGTGGCACAATGGTTAGTACTGCTGCCTCACAGTGCCAGAGACCCGGGTACAATTTCAGCCTTGGGTAACCGTCTGTGTGGCATCTGCACGTTCTCCCTGTGTCTGCGTGGGTTTCCTCCGGGTGCTCCAGTTTCCTCCCACAGGCCAAAGATGTGCGGGTTCAGTTGATTGGTCATGCTAAATTGCCCCTTACTGTCCCAAATGTGTGGATTACGAGGGTAAATGTGTGGGGCTACGGGGATAGAGTCTGGGTAAGATGCTCCATTGGAGAGTCAGTGAGGACTCGATGGGCCGAATGGCCTGTTTGTGCATGTAAGGATTTTATGAATTATGGATGGGCAACAAATGCTGACCTTAACCAATGACATCCACAGACCAGTAAATAACAAAGAAATCTTGGACCACACATCTGCTGTTGTAACTATTGTAAATAGCTATGGTTGACTGTTTCCTGTTGGCTTTGTGCCTCTGAAAGGGAAATTGAAACTATCTCCAGCAATTCTTTCTCTTTGGAGACGATCAGATGTTGGAAAGGAGATGGGACCTTGATGTAATCTTCAGAACCTGCAGCAGGTTGCATCTTGGGTGCCAGCAATGAAATCTCATGGTGCTGCAGAAGAGCATCTGATGCACTTACTTCACTAGTTTGCCACTTCTTAGAAACATAGAAACATAGAAAAACTGCAGCACAAAACAGGCCCTTCGGCCCCACAAATTGTGCTGAACATATCCCTACCTTTTAGGCCTACCTATAACCCTCCATCCTATTAAGTCCCATGTTACTCATCCAGGAGTCTCTTAAAAGACCCTTTTGAGTTTGCCTCCACCACCACTGACGGCAGCCAATTCCACTTGCTCACCACCCACTGTGTGAAAGACTTCCCCCTAACATTTCCCCTGTACCTGCCCCCCAGCACCTTAAACCTGTCTCCTCTCGTAACAGCCATTTCCACCCTGGGAAAAAGCCTCTGGGATTCCATCCGATCTATGCCCCTCAACATCTCATATACCTCATGGGCGGCACGGTAGCACAGTGGTTAGCACTGCTGCTTCACAGCTCCAGGGTCCCGGGTTCGATCCCCGGCTCGGGTCACTGTCTGTGTGGAGTTTGCACATTCTCCTCGTGTCTGCGTGGGTTTCCTCCGGGTGCTCCGGTTTCCTCCCACAGTCCAAAGATGTGCAGGTTAGGTTGATTGGCCAGGTTAAAAATTGCCCCTTAGAGTCCTGAGATGTGTAGGTTAGAGGGATTAGCGGGTAAAATATGTGGGGGTAGGGCCTGGGTGGGATTGTGGGCGGTGCAGACTCGATGGGCCGAATGGCCTCCTTCTGCACTGTAGGGTTTCTATGATTTCTATGATATACCTCTATTAGGTCTCCTCTCATCCTACGTCTCTCCAAGGAGAAAAGACCGAGCTCCCTCAGCCTATCCTCATATGGCATGCCACTCAATCCAGGCAACATCCTTGTAAATCTCCTCTGCACCCTTTCAATCTTTTCCACATCCTTCCTATAGTGAGGCGACCAGAACTGAGCACAGTACTCCAAGTGGGGTCTGACGAGGGTCTTATATAGCTGCATCATTATCCCCGGACTCCTAAACTCAATCCCTCGATTGATAAAGGCCAGCACACCATACACCTTCTTAACCACCTCCTCCACCTGCGGGGCCGATTTTAGAGTCCTATGGACCCGGACTCCAAGGTTCTTCTGATCCTCTACAGTACTAAGAGTTTTTCCCTTTATATTGTATTCCTTGATTCTTCTTGAATCATTATCCAACTTATCCTGTTTTTCCAAGGCTCTTTCATCATGCTTTGCCAATATAATGATCCCTCTGGGCATTTGCTATATTTGATAGTTTTAGGGATAGAGACTGCCATTTTAACGGCTTGCCCCGCCCATCAATGGGTGGAGCAAACTGGTGAAATTGCGCGAGAGCCGAGAAATCAGGTTCACACCCGATTTCTCACCTGTCACGATCTTACCGGCACTGGATATTCAGCAAGGTCAGCCTCTCGCCCATTTCGGCCACAAGGCTGAATAAATTATTCAAATCTAATTTTAATATCATTTGAATGGAATTAGCAAGCCTGGGGCACATTATCTGGGCTTACTTGCTTTTGTGGCCTCATTGGGAGAGATTCTCTCTGGTGAGAAAAACACCTGCATGTTGGTCTCGCTCGTAGAAGCGGAGGCCATTGAGGCCCACCGGGAGGATCGGGGCATGGGATGGTGACCCTTCAGCAGCGCCAGCCTGGCACCTTGGCACTGCCCATTGGGCACCTTGATTTCCCCATTGGGCAGTTCTAAGGGGTGGGGCTTTAAGGGGGTGGGGCCTGAAGGGGTGGAGCAAGGCCAGGATGGTTCAGTAGGGTAGGGAGGGAGTCCACACTGCCACTCTGCAGGTGATCAGTATGAAGAGGGGTGGTGCCTGCTGCCACTCTGCAGGAAATCGGTGGGAGGGCTGCACGATTGGTCTGGGCAGCAGAGGGAGAGGTGACAGGGATCATATTTCCATGCAGTGTGGGGCCCACGATCGGCCACGGGCCCCTGTGGTAACTGGGGGTGGGGGTTCCTGAAGCTGGCTGCAGCAGCAGAGGCCTGACAGATTTCTTTCTCTCTGTCAGGCCTCTGCTGTTGCAATTGTGAAGTGCAGTCACAGAGGTCTGCACATGTGCAATAGCTCCCTCTCTGCTAGAGAAAGTTGGCTGGTGATTTAAGCCCCATCCACTGCCTCTAGTGGCTGCAAACAGTCTAGCCCATTTTTTCATCATCTAAGTCCATAAGATTCGGAGTAATGTCGCGCCCAAAAATCGGTCTGAAACTCTCCCATGTTCACCCTAGCTGGACACTTAGAACTTTTCTCCTAAAATTGCCCCCAGAATGTGAGGAACCACACCAGATCCATACATTTTGATATATAGATGGTGAATAAATGTATTAAAAAAAATGTGGCAGCTAGTGCCAAATCGAATGACCAGAATTTCAGGTTCAAGCTTGTGAAGTAAGCAGAGGTACCTGGCAAAGCAATCACCTAATTTGTGTTTGATCTTCCAATTGTAGAGGAGACTGCATCGTGAGCAGTGAATACAATGTACTGTGGTAAATAATGGACAAATACATTGCATTACAGATGGGAAGAATATTTGGAGTCTTGGATGATGAGAAGGGAAGGGTAAAAGTGCAAATATTGGACCTTCTGTGCTAATCTGGGAAGATGCTGTGGGGAGGGGTGAGGGTGATTGAAAAGTGCACTATGGTACTGTGGAGGGGATGGTCCCTGGAGAATGCCGAAAGGGGAAGGAATGATGTGTTTGGTGGTGGCATCATGCTGTAGGTGAGGGAAATAGTGGGGGATGACCTGGCTGTGAGGGAGGGAAAGGGATGAGACTTGAGTTGGGGAAATGGGTGGGATACAGTATGAGGGTTCTGCCAAAAGCAGTAAGAGGAATCCTCAGGTGAGCAAATTGGAAGTTGAGTGGGAAATATCGATGTGTTAGGCGCCATGGTAAGATCACATGCGACAGCAATGGAGAAATTGGAAGAATGGAAGAGTGTCTTCCAGGAAACAGAGTTGAGCGGAAATATAATCAAAGTAGTTTGTGGCAATTAATGTGCTTATAGTAGAAAAGCAAAATCGTGCAGGTGCTGGAAATCTGAATTAAAAACAGAAAGTGCTGGAAGTACTCAACAGACTGGGTGTCATGTCTGGAGAGAGGACTATCATGCTCACATTTCAAGTCAATAATCTTTCATGAACTGATGAAAGGTCATCAACCTGAAAGGTTAACTTTGTTCCTCTCTCCACGGATGCTGCCCACTCTGCTGAGTATTTCCAGCATTTTTGGCTTATAGTTGATACGGGTTGACAACCAATCCTCAGAAGTGGAAATCATGAGGAAAGCAAAGGGATGATTTCGGCGGCACGGTAGCACAGTGGTTAGCACTGCTGCTTCACAGCTCCAGGGTCCTGGGTTCAATTCCCGGCTCGGGTCACTGTCTGTGTGGAGTTTGCACATTCTCCTCGTGTCTGCCTGGGTTTCCTCCGGGTGCTCCGGTTTCCTCCCACAGTCCAAAGATGTGCGAGTTAGGTTGATTGGCCAGGTTAAAAATTGCCCCTTAGAGTCCTGAGATGTGTAGGTTAGAGGGATTAGCGGGTAAATATGTGGGGGTAAAGCCTGGGTGGGATTGTGGTTGGTGCAGACTCGATGGGCCGAATGGCCTCCTTCTGCACTGTAGGGTTTCTATGATTCTATGATTTGGAGATGGACCATGTCTGAGGTCACGTATGAACTGACTCAAGAACAGCTTCTTCCCTGATGCCATCAGATTCTTGAATGCACGCAAGAAACAATAGTTTTCACTGTATCCCAATACATGTGACAATAATAAATCAAATCAAACCACGTGAAAGTGAGGGATGGAACTTGGGAGCAAAATTGATGATATTTTCCAATCCATGCCAAAAGCAAAATGCAGTACTGATACAGACATTGATATTCTGGAAACAGAGGTGATGGGGTGGACCACCAAAAGGTAGGCATGGCTGGTACCGATACTAATTCCCATGGCAACACCACTTATTTGGACGAAGTGAGTGGCCCTACTGAGTTGCAGTAAAGTTGTTAAACTACACTGAAGAATTCAGAAACAAGATGCAGAAGTTTGCATTATGCCATACTGTAATGTATGATATGTTGCTTGATTCTCTTTGGACTCTTCTAACAGAGTTGGTTCCTTCGCTTGTTTGTCAAGCTTCTCTATGTTTATACTTTCTGACAATTTTTTAATACGCTTTAAGAGAAGATTCACTTTTCTCCTCGATTTTGAGCCCAGTCCCCGAGCCCAATAAGTATGTTGCAACATCGCACAGGTCAGTTGGAGGGAACCACTCCATTAGTACAAGCTAAGAAACATTCCTTCACAGCAATCTCAAAAGAATGAATTCTACTGCATCATTATTTTCCCCACAAGTGGTCCTCGGGGCTTCTTTGAGTGAGACGGCCAATTAGCATTGAATTATGGAAGGATCTGTGCACCATGAGTCACATCTGGAAGGATTTTTCAGCTACATTGTGTCTGAACTCAGGGATTTGATTCAGTTCTAGCTTCCAAAACTGACAACCATGGTAGTTTTTTAGTTTATTTATTAGTCACAAGTAGGCTTACATTCACATTGCAATGAAGTGACTGTGAAAATCCCCTAGTTGCCATACTCCGGCGTCTGTTCGGGTACACTGAGGGATAATTTAGCATGGCCAATGCACCTAACTTTCACATCTTTGAAGTGTGGGAGGAAACCCAATACATGTGAAAATAATTAATCAAATCAAACCATGTGAACCACGTGGGCGGCACGGTGGCACAGTGGTTAGCACTGCTGCCTCACAGCACCATGGACCCGAGTTCAATTCCGGTCTCGGGTCACTGTCTGTGTGGAGTTTGCACTTTCTTCCCGTTTCTGCATGGGTTTCCTCCGGGTGCTCCGGTTTCCTCCCACAGTCTAAAGATGTGCAGGTTAGGTTGATTGGCCATGCTGAATGGACCCTAGTGTCAGAGGGATTAGCAGGGTAAATGCGCAGGATTACAGGAATAGGGCCTGGGTGAGATTGTGAGCAGTACAGACTTGATGGGCTGAATGGCCTCCTTCTGCACTGTAGGGATTCTATGAAACCGAAGCACCCAGAGGAAACCCATGCAGACACAGGGGAGAATGTGCAGACTCCACACAGATAGTGGCCCAAGCCAGGAATTGAACCTGGGTCCCTGGCTCTGTGAGGCAGCAATGCTAACCACTGTGCTACCTGATAGTGCTGTGTGCCACTCAGGCACCACCACACTCCTACCATTTTCAGTCGATTTTACACACCTGGTACCTGCAAGATATGAAATAATCAGTACGTGTACCAAGCACGCAGGCTTTTGTGCAACAGACAGAGATATAAATAAGATACTCAGTTTGGTAATGACACAGTGCTGCCGTTGCATAGATTATATGCTGCGAAGAGCAAATATTGCAAATTATGGGATGTGAAAGCACAACAGGGACTCTCTGGTTGCCAATCTGACAAACGGACTTAATATTTTACACGGAGCCTTGCCAAGTCTACAATTATATGTTAACCAGAGATCTCTTTTACTGGCTAATATATTGTGTGCCTTTTCTTGAATTATTTCTGAATGCCCTATAGACCACAAAATACTTCACTATCAAGTTTACTAGTGCAGGTTGGCATCTTGTCCCCAGAACAACCCCATTTCCCTCTTCCTTACCAACCTCCCTTCTTACCAACTAACCGTAAGCTGAGCAGGTTGAAGGACAGCAGATGCCTGGTTTTCCACACAAGAAGTGTGTGGTGAACCATAGTTGGTTACCACTATGAGTACTGAACCATAGTTGTTCAGCACTATGGGTACTTGTAGATATGTTACTGTTGTCACTGTTGGGGTTAGGGTTGGGGGTGTTCTACCTGTTGATATTGTTCTGTGGTACACTCCAGTTGGCTCCGCCTACCTGGAGGAGTATAAAGGTCACTGCACTGCCTGGTGACCCTTTAGTCTGGGATTGTATTGTATATAGTGTGCTCCATTCTTGTTAGTAATAAAAGCCTTTATTTCCCGGGTACAATCCAGCCTCCCGAGTGATTTAATCGCGCATCAAAGTGTTCAACAAGTAATGGTAGATTGCCTTCATGTTTTTTGCCAGACTTTCAAACAGAATTGGATGAGTCTGTGAAGTTTTCTTAAAAGTTATCCATTTTGCTTAATGAAGATATCAAAGCAATTTCTTGAGAGCATCTCTTCAAAACCCCCACTAAAATCTGGCTGGTTCTTAAGCAGGTTGTAGGGGGGGCATTGGTGAATGTCAAAAGCATGAAGCAGACTTGTGGAGAACTGGCAAGCCCATTCTACATTGCGTCTGATTCCTTTCTTCTTCTTTTAGTGAGATACAACTGAACACTGCCCAAAGTGAGCTATCAATTGCTGTGAATATTAACAGTTAGGTTTTTCAAGGGACAGATGCAGATTTATTTGCCGCCCTACTGATTTGTACTCTCATTCCCATCAATGGTGACAATATTGGAGAGGAGGCGGCGGCGGAATTAAGAATCTGCTGATGACCGTGAAACCATTGTCGGAAAAACACATCTGGTTCACTAATGTCTTTTAGGGAAGGGAATCTGCCGTCCTTACTTGGTCTGGTCTACATGTGACTCCAGAGCCACAGAAATGTGGTTGACTCTCAACTGCATCTTAGGCAACTAGGGATGGACAATAAATGCTGGCCAGCCAGTGTTACCCATGTCCCATGAATGAATTAAAAAAAATTGCAATGCCACTGTGGAGATGTTGCCACATTAACTGGGAGTCAAGCGATAGCACAGCAAATTATTGTTATGATGTTTTAAAATGCAAAATGGTCAATAAAATGATTTGAATTAGACATTTGATTATTCAGCTGAAATATAAAATAAAATGAACACACACTGCCTTAAAATAAAATGTTCAAATTAAAATCATAACCAATGGACCAAGAAATAGCAATAATCTACATGTCACTGGGAAGGAATTTCCAATGGGAATTCCCAATCTCTCCTATAAATTCAGGAGGAGACCTGAAGAAGAAATCCTAAAGAAACAATTCAAGGTGCCATTGTGGAGAGAGATCATGAGAACCTTTGAGAGTTAGGGAATGAATTTCTGCACCAGTTCTTCAACTAGCCCATCGTAACTTTGGCGACAAACCTGTAGAAACATTGAAAAATGCTGCATGCATAATTTAAAGTTTATTTATTAGTGTCACAAGTAGGCTTACATTCACACTGCAATGAAGTTACTGTGAAAGTCTCCTAGTCACCACACTCCAGTGTCTGTTCGGGTACAGAGGAAGAATTTAGCATGGCCAATGCACCTAACCAGCACGTCTTCTGGACTGTGGTAGGAAACTGGAGCACCTGGAGGAAACCCACACAGACATGCGCAGAACATGCAGTCTCCGCACAGTTACCCAAGCTGGGAATCAAACCTGGATCCCTGGCAGCAGTGCTAACCACTGTGCCAGCTCTAATTTATGCCTATTTCTGAGTGTTCCAGCAATCTCCTGCAGAAGGTATAGTGAATGAATTGTAGATCTTCACCCCTGTGGAAATTAATTTCTCAGTGTATGGGATTCTGGTGTCGATATTTCTGTTTTGAAAGAGCTCTGATATCAATATTTTCTCTTTGAAAGAAGCCCCAAGGGTGAAATTCCCTCATGAAAAGGAACCCTGATAGCGAGACCTTTTCTTAGAAAGAAGAAAAGCCTGCCAGTCCTACAACCTTCCAAGGTATCCAAGCTCCTTCAGTTCTGGCCTTTTGAACATTCCCGATTTTAATCCACTATTTTCGACCAAGCTCCAGGTGTAAAATCTCGAAGCTCTGGAATCTCCCCCTTAAACCTCTGTATCCCCCTTCCTCTATTTACTCATTTAAATTACTCCATTAAACCTATATCATAGAATCATAAAATCCCTACAGTGTAGAAGAGGCCATTCGGCCCATCAAGTCTGCCCAGACTCTCTGATAGAGTATCCTCATAGGATCCTACAGTGCAGAAGGAGGCCATTTGGCCCATCGAGTCTGCACCGACCATAATCCCACCCAGGCCCAATCCTCACAACTCCATGCATTTACCTCAGCTAGTCCCCTGACCCTAAGGGTTGATTAGCATGGCCAATCCACCGAACCGCCACATCTTTGGACTGTGGGAGGAAACTGGAGCACACGGAGGAAACCCACGCAGACATGGGGAGAACTTGCAAACTCTACACCGACAGTGACCCGAGCCGGGAATCGAACCCAGGTCCCTGTTGCTGTGAGGCAGCAGTGCTAACCACTGTGCCACCGTGCCGCCCTATCATTGCACAACTTTTGGTTATCTGCCTTAACATGGCCTTATGTGTTTCAGTATCAGATTCTGACTGACAGTACCCCTGTGAAGCATTTTGGACTATCTTACTGCATTAAAGGTGCTATATAAAAGCAAATTAGTGGTGTTGTAGACTTTCTCTTCATCATCAATGGATCTATTAAACTTTTCAAATGTAGCATTTTTCTCACTACTTAAAAGCCAGCGACGCTTTTCTAATATACTGAATCATCACTGAGCTTATATAAAGCAGTTGATATCATTTCATTGCAGCTTGAAAACTATATTCAGGACAGCGTGAAGACCGAGATGGTGGAGATCCAGAGGAATGTGGTGCAGAACCAGACAGCAGCCATGTTAGAAATAGGAACTAATCTCCTGACTCAAACTGCGGAACAGACTCGCAAGCTCACTGATGTGGAAACGCAGGTAATCCTTTCACTTAACCGAGTGGCAGTTAAAAAAAAAAGCAGCCAATAATCTATGGTTCTAAACTAATTATATGGCAAACTTCCAAATAGTTGCAAGATTTATTTGAATTTGGAGAATAAGCAAAGGGTGGCATTGTTCCCGAGTCTGGAATGAACCAGGTTGGATTTTGTAATAAATCTTCAGAGGCAGAAGTCCCTTCACCAAAACCCCTTTATTTACAATTCCAACAGCGGTACACAGAGTGCTCTCAGTCAGCAGTCTACCCTCGGGGGTGCCAGAGGAACTGACATTCCCGGCTAAATACAAGGAAAAGACTCCCTGATTGGCCCATCAATTGACTCCTTAATCAGGGAGTTTGTATTCCAATAGGCCAACCTGAATGGCCTGATTGAAATCATTACAGATTCATTCTTGGTTGGTCCATTTTGGATATATTAGCCGCCCTTGCAATGGAGCAACAGCACTTTTGGTCACAGCCGTAGACAGTTGAAGCCCCGCAAAATATAGCCTTAAGCTGCAAAGGCCCACGATCCACATAAGTTTCAAAAAGCTGCATTGCAGATCACATTGTAGCATATTCCTGACCACCAATTAGTTGCTGCGTAACACACTGACTACGGTCTGCGTTCCGAACAAAAGACTGTTTATTTTCTATTTCCTCCAGTTAAGACCACAATTTCTTCTCTGTGAAACACGCTTAAGGCAAACATTTACCTTCTTTGCATCATCATTTATTTGCTGAGTATTGCACTTCCGAATGATCTTTGGGCTTTTTCCAGGTTTTTCCCATTTATTTTCTATGTTGCAAACTCCCAGCTAATTATAATCCTCGGTTTAGATTCATGGCTTTCTGTGCTTCATTTCATGAGCTTGGTGAATATTTAAGAAGTTCAGAATTGTACAGTTTGAAACTTCCACAGAATCTTTTTTTTTTGTGAATACTCAGTCATAAATGAAGAAGCATTATTCAAGGACGTCCTACAGCATTGCCTCAGGAAAAATGGGTCCAGATTACATCCGTTTATAATCAAGGCGTTTACGGAGCACTGGTCACATTTTTATAGATGTTAGAAGAACTAATATTTAAATGTGCTGGTTGGCGTGATATTGGAAAACCAGATAAATGTTTGTTGTGCAGACAGAATGCAGGTTTTATCTAATAAATGAGCGCGATCACCAGAGAAAGACTGGAAGAGACAGGGGAACCATTTGGGGATGGGAAAAAGATGGGGGGAGTGGGGTGGTGGGGAGTTGGGGGGGGGGGGGCGGTGGCAGTGGCGGTGAAGGGATCAGAGACAACAGGGTAATATGGTAGTGCCAGAAGCAGGAAGAAGAGGTCAAGGAACAAAAGGAGGGGAAAAGAACAAGAAGCAGGTCACCAGGGAAGGGCCAAGATCCTATTCTATTCAAGTCAATTCAGAGAAGGTTGATCCCTGGTATGGAGGGATTGACTATGAGGAAAGGTTAAATAGGTTGGGAAACTACTCATTGGAATTTAGAAGAATGAGAGATGATCTCATTGAAACATATAGGATTCTTAAGGGGCTTGATAGGGTAAATGCTGAAAGGATGTTTCCCCTCATGGGAATGTCTAGGACCAGAGGGCATCATCTCAAAATAAAATGGTGCCAATTTAAGACTGAGATGAGGAGGAATTTCTTCTCAAAGAAGGTTGTGAGTCTTTGGAACTCCTTCCCACAGAGAGCTGTGGGGGCAGAGTCCTTGGCCAGAATTTTAACGCCTCACCCACCCCGGAATCGGGGCAGACGAGGCTCACAGGATGGAATTCTCTGTTGGCCTCTCAGAGTGCCATTTAAGGAAGATAAGAATAGTAATGTTTGTGTTCCAGCTGCATTTGCCCCTCAATAAGCACCCACAAAACAAATTATCATTCTCGTTGCTTCTTACGGGCCCTAACTGTGCACAATTTAATTGTTGTATATTTGCCAACAACAATGTCACTGACTGCATTTGGAAGGTTATTCATTGACTTAGTTTATTTCACGATGTCAATGTAAATGTAAGTCTTCCTTCTTTAAATTAAAAATAAGACTTTCCTACACAAAACCAGGTGAAAAAATTGCAGTCAGGCCACAGCAGTATTGGGAAGTCTGGAAAGAGATATTGCAGTGTTATCCATCACAAATAATGGAAGTAATCCTGGCCCCTCCATTGTCCGAGGTGGGTCTTCTGGGACGGGGAAATGCAATATTATAATTGGGAGAACTGTAATTCCAGGACGTTTAAGTTCCACAGAGTGGCCTTCATTCTTCGGACGGCAGATTGGCTTCAGACAGGATTTGCCTCAAGGTTGAATATCACCTTGGAGAGCTGCCAACCAATCAGATTGGCCGGTAGCCCTCCAGTCCCTCCATAAACAGGCCGAAAGAGGTGTTGCAGGGAACTGCCTGGAACTCAGGGGCCCCAGATCAGGGAGGGTATAGAATGTCTGTAGGGTTGCGAGGGAGATGATCAGTATCTAAGGGGGTAGGGCTGAGGGGAAGGCATGGAGGCTGTTCCCAGTCAGAAGGGGCCTCCTGATGGAGCTCTACCCTCCTCACCCACCACACCCTTTCCCGCCCTTGATCAAACCTTGTTTTTTCCGGCCTTCCCCCTCCTGAACTGCGATCTGCCCACGTGCCTTTAAATTGAGGCTTCATTGATACAACAGCAGGTTTCCTGCTTTCCCCAGCATGAAACCACAATGAGATCAGGGAGGGCAGAATCCTATCTGAGCAAGTTCATGCTCCCCCTCACCCCCGCCACCTCAGAAGCTGCTGGGGAGGAATGTAAAATTCTGACCATTGTGTTTTTTTTGACAGGATCGCCTTTGGGATATCAGCCTGATATTTTAATTCTTTCATAGGATGTGGCCTTCGCTGACTAGGCCAGAATTTATTGTCCATCTCTATTTGTCCTTGAGAAGGTGGTGATGAGCTGCCTCTTGGACTACCACAATTTATGTGGTGTAGGTACATCCATAGTGCTGTTAGGGATTTTGACCCAGCAACAGTGAAGGAACGGCAATATATTCCCAAGCCAGGGATGGTTAGTGGGTGGAGGGGAACTTTCAGGTGGTGGTGTTCCCATGTGTCTGCTGTCTTTGGCCTTTGTCCTTCCATATTGTAGTGGTTGTGGGTTTGGAAGGTGCTGTTTAAGGTGCTTTGGTGAGTTCACGTGGTGCAACTTGTAGATGGTGCACACGGCTGCCACAGTGCATCAACGGTGAAGGGAGTGAATGTTTGTGGAAGGGGTGCCAATCAAGCGGGCTGCTTTGTCCTGGATGGTGTCGAGCTTCTTGAGTATTGTTGGAGTTGCACTCATCCAGACAAAAGGAAAGCAGTTCAACACACTCCTGACTGTGCCTTGTAAATTGTAGACGGACATTGGGGAGTTAGGAGGTGAGTTATTCTCCACGGGGTCCCTAGCCTCTGAGCTGCTCTTGCAGACACAGTATTTATATACAGGCATAAGTTTTCTTCCAATCATGTGCTCAACGCTTCTAGAGCTGCTAGGAAACCTGTGGGAGTATGGGTGATGATGGTGGTAGATAGAGAGGTAGGATCCCCAATTCTGGTGCTGGTGAGGATCCAATCTCAGATTGAAGTTTGGGGGGTGGTGGGTGACCTCTCTTTAAATGGGTGATGGAGGTGAATCTGATCACAGGGAAGCTGATAAACTTTGGGGATTGGGAAGAAACATTCACATCCCGCTGGTCCATGAAAAAATAATATCCTTTTCTTCAAAGCAATTCTTGCCTCTCTTGAGCTGCCAGGCTTAAGATTAGGGTCAGTGAAAATCGACTTAGAAGATGCACTAAGGGCTCAGATGATCATTGTTCTCAGTTTTCCAGGTGAAATAAAATTTAGTGGCTGTTTTGACCCTGGAGTAAATATACCTAGCCAGTCAGGGTTAAATCTGTTTTGGTGGTGCGTTACAATTCACTCAAGGAATCTGAGTTGCCTGGGCAATGCACACTTCGACATGCATGTTGTAGTCTGGAGAAATGGACAGCAGTGGCAGAGACTCCAATGTTTTTCCATCACATGCTGACCAGGAATTGCTCCCTCTGTTGCTGCCTGCTATTAGCATGTGTTCGAAGGATTTGCAGGTTGATTATCAAGGCTGTGTTATGAATGCACCTTCCATGACCATCAAGTTCTAGGGTGAGACCCGAACCCAGAGCTTCTGGCTCAGAGGCAGGCATGTTATCCACTGCACCATGAGATCTTCATGGTTAAATCTTTAAGGGGGCTTAAATGTGATGCTCCTTGCCTCATGTGTAGTTAAATAGCCGAGCTGTCTCATGGGATTGGGTTGGTTGCCTCCTCTATCTTAAATCCTTTTTACCCAGAACAGAAAAGTGCAAGTTGGATTTTCAATCAGAGATTGTAAAAAGTTTCTTTTTACTTCTGATCTGATCCCTACCTACCCAATTTTTGTTGGGCGGGCGGGGGGGGGGGGGGGGGGGGGGGGCTAAATTGAGCCCAATTTTTCAGCCAGCACAAGTCTTACAATGTATGACAAAACCCTGACGTGAGCGGAATTTTCCTGTCCCGCCTACCACGGGAATCGCAGAGGACGGGACACGGACCATGCAAAGGTCTGTTGGCCTCGGGTGAGATTTTCCGGACTTGGGGCAAGTGTGGCCAGAAAATCCTGCCCAGGATGTCTAAAGATGTGTGGGTTAGATTGGTTTGCCATGGTAAATTGCCCCTTAGTGTCAGGGAGATTAGCAGGGTAAATATGTGGGGTTCCAGGGATTGTTGTCGGTGCAGGCTCGATGGGCTCAATGGCCTCTTTCTGCACTGTAGGGTATGATTCTATGATTCTCGGATGTGAATCCCTGACAATTGGAAAGCATCCCATGTTTGGAGCAACAAAATCTGGACTTAAGTTGCTGTTGCTCATAGGGATCCTGAAGAGTGTCTGGGACACACCCATGCACTGAAATTGCCTGGAAAATGGGTTAATTTCTGCTGCCAGGACCTCCCATGTCAGAGACAATGGACCTACCTCAAGACTTACTGTGGGAATGTTATACCGGTTAATACCTGGTCCAGCTCAGTAATTAACTACATAACTGAGCATCAGACGTGATCCCCTAGTTGTCAATGCACGACTAATCACAGTGTGTGGCAATTAACCTTGTTAAGAGAATTGCTAGTTAAAAATGTGACATTGATTGTCTATAGTGACAGAGACAGCCGGTATACTTTGTGGGTTGGGGGCGGTGGGGGGGACTTCTTATAAGTTAGTATAACTGAGGAAGTGTCCTACAATAAACCAGCTTGAACTTTAAAGACCAGTCTGGATTGGTTCTTCCATTGCAGCCACCTGATGTGAGTAAGACTAATTTCCTCCCCTGACCCGACCTTAAATTCCCCCGACCAGCCTGACTCGACCATACAAACACCCCCCCTCGCCGACCCAACCTAACCACCCCTGAACTGAACCCACTAATCCCCCCGACCCGACACAACGATCCCCAGCCTGACTGACTGTCCACATGACTCGACTTCCCAAGTGAGCACCAGTTACCTACCCATGAGTTGCAGGAAGCTTTCCGGTCTGCAGTAGTATTCCCAGCAGTGTCACTAACAGGGAAATTTGGGGCATTAACTTCAGTGCCACTACCTGAGCAGTTTTTAACCCACGATTTCCTACCCAGTTACAAAATTATGGGATAACAAGCACAAAATCAGAAAACATTTTTATTTATTCATTTATGGGGTATGGACGTCACTGGCTGCCCATCTCTAGTTGCCCGAGAGTCAGCCACATTGCTGTGGCTCTGGAGTCACATGTAGGCCAGACCAGGTAAGGACGGTAGATTTCCTTCCCTAAAGGACATTAGTGAACCAGATGAGTCTTTCTGGCAATCGGCAATGGTTTCACAGTCATCAGTAGATTCTTAATTCCAGATTTTTTATTGAATTCAAATTCTACCATTGGCCGTAGCGGGATTCGAACCCAGGTCCCCAGAAAATTAGCTGAGTTTCTGGATCAATAGTCTCACGATTAATATCACTGAGTCATCATCTCCTCTCAATATATGGACAAATCTCTGGTAAAAATATCAAAAATGTTTTAAATTTGCTTTGAGTGTCTCTTTCTCTATACTTGGGGTGGAATTTTCCAGCCTCTTTCGCCCCGAAACCGGAAAATCCCACCCGAGGTCAATGGACCTTTCCATGGTCCACCCTTCGCCTGCTCCGATTCCCGTGGCGGGCGG
Organism: Mustelus asterias; assembly: GCF_964213995.1. Lineage (NCBI taxonomy): Eukaryota > Metazoa > Chordata > Chondrichthyes > Carcharhiniformes > Triakidae > Mustelus > Mustelus asterias. Next base: position 44,282,058 of record NC_135821.1, read on the forward strand.
GACAGTAAAATTTGCCCCTTGGTCTCCTTTCAATCACTCCTGTAATCATTTCCAAATCAGTCTCGCATTTGGCTTCTAAAAATGGCAACAAATATCCCTTTGAGTCAAGTTGTCCCGAGAAGGTTGCTGTCCATTTTCAAGTGGTAGATACTCGGCAATTAAAAAAAGAACATAGTTTAGCAACGCCACCCTGGCTGTATGCAGCATTTGCTTCCCATTGATTTGCCTAAAATACATGAACTCCCAGAGTTTTGCAGCTGCTGAATCCTGGCTGGAGTGAGAACTGTTTCCTTTTATTCTCAACCGTCATTTGTGTATCTTCAAGGTTCTGAATCAGACGTCACGGCTTGAAATCCAGCTGCTGGAGAATTCGCTCTCAACAAACAAACTGGAGAAACAAATCATGGTGCAGACGCAGGAAATTACCAAACTCCATGAAAAGAACAGGTGGGTTTAAACGCTTTGTCACTGAAGCACTAAAGACTCAAAACTGTGCGGCGAGGTGGAGAGCTCCCTGTTGAAATTGGCCAAAGCAAAGGTCCCCTGAGATCTATTCTCCCGAGCTCAGTGTAACCTATAATTCCAAAAGCCGTGGGATTGAAATGCAAGAGCGTTTGTGGCTCGGTTCGGTCACATCGTGAAAATGTCAAAATTTCCTCTCCCAAAAGGCCATGGATGCTGGGTCAGATGAAACTTCTGAGGAGATTGATCTTTCTTTGTTTGATAAGAGTATTGAGGGATAGGGATAAAAGGCAGGTAAATGAAGCAGATAAAATAGACATGAGGGAGCGAATGGCCTTGTGCATTTGTACCCATGTTTCGTGCTAATTCATCACTCATAGAACCATAGAACCCCAAAGTGCAGAAGAAGCCATTCGGCCAATCTAGTCTGCACCGACTCTCTGATCCAGTATTGTTTATCGCCAGTCCCTCTTCCCTGCCCTATCTCTGTAACTCCACACATTTATCAGCTGGAATTTTACCGCCTCGCCCGCTTCGAAATCAGGGCAGGCGAGGCTCGCAGAACTGAAATCTCCGTTGGCCTTGGGCAGGATTCTACGATCTCACTGGGGCAAGGTCTAATCAATGTCTAATCATGTCTAATCAATCTAGCCTACATATCTTGGGACACTAAGGGGCAATTTAGCATGGGCAATCCACCTAACCTGCACATCTTTGGACTGTGGGAGGAAATGGGAGCACCCGGAGGAAACCCACGCAGACATAGGGAGAACGTGCAAACTCCACACAGTCACCCAAGGCCAGAATTGAACCCAGATCCCTGGAACTATGAGGTAGCAGTGCTAACCACTGTGCCACCATGTCGTCCAGCCCTTCCATTAGGCAATTGAGCATTTGGAGCAGTTTGTTTTCTCAAGTACAGCAGCTTTAGGCTATTTTAACTATTTTAACTGGAAATAAATGGTGGATTCATCTCAGTGCTGCAATCTCCATTCACAAGCACAATAAGACACAAGTCTGATTGAAAGCATCATTATTATTTTAAAAAATCATAAGCAAACCAACTGAGAAGATATCACCCAGCTGACCCGTAAAGTGCGACCAATTTCATGGCACCTTGTGTTCCCATCCTCCCCTGTGGGATGCTTTACTTGTGGCTGAGGATATCGTGGAGGCAACTTGGTCTCTGTTTCTGCCTGAAGTGCCAATTGGCTTCCATCCTCTTCGTAGAGGTGCTCGAGGGAGCTGGCCCTCAGGCTGCTGCTCCCGTGTCATTGCAGAGGCAACCTCTCTCACAGGGCTTTGTGACATGGATAATTTCTTAGTCGGAGGAACCAAGAAGCCAAGGGATAATGCTGGTGTCTGCTCTGGAGTGACCTCCCCTCTTCAGCCTATTTGCGTGTTGCAGCCCCTTGAAGGTGCCTGTGCATGCTGAATGAGGCGATGGGATGAAATTAACATCTACCCCAAGCATCTTTGCAGTATTGGTGACAATGCTACAGAGGGCATCAGTCTTTCTGCGCACATCGGTGTGTTGCTCTTACATCCATTCAGATTGGTGCTACATTTTTTATTACCCTCTCAATGGAGAAGCCAATGTACTCAAAACCCGGAGACATTTGAGAGCACATGCTGGCATGGACCCCTCCAGTGTCTGCCCATGGCTCCACAATGCCTTAGGGATCTCTGACATAGGGGAACTCATCCACTTCTGATGCACCAGAAAATTCCTCCATTATTGCGACACCTCAGCTCCAACATCTCCACCCAGCAGAGTATGCCAGTGACTGTTCTGTGTCCTCCAGAGAGAGAACTTCCCACAGCTGACTCTGCCTCACTCTCTCCCACCTGCTAACATGAGATGTGCTCCCCCATCTCATCTTGCTTAGATGAGCATGTCTGTGCTCTTGGAAGGTGTGGAGGAATGATATTATGGTGCTGGGTCCGGAACATCTCTCTCCACTATGTTGGTAGTTTGAAAGTCACTAGTTTTAGTGTGACTATGATGTAATTTTAATTAATATGCTCTTAAGCATTTTCTACTAAAGTTAATGGAAGCCATTTTAATAAAAACTGAACCGGTATTATTGGAAACCAGCCAGATTAGTTAAGTAGACAGCCTTAATTGTGAGACAATTATTGTGAGACAAATAAAGAATAAGTATTTCATTAATAGATATGTTAGAAAGGCTGGAAATGTAATTTGGAACACAAATGTTTATAACAGCATTTGATTATGAATACAAAGTGCTATGGGAATAAAATTATTGCATACTTCTCAGGTCACAGAATAAAGAGATAACATAAATGTTAACTTTGACTCAGAGGAGCTCTGAATAGACCGTTGTCTAAGGGACCTCAACTTCAAATGACAGATAGCTATGTTGACCAATTATTGGTTGACACTTGGGCCTCTCTCAAGATAAGAGATATTGAGTGGGATTTTCCAGCCTCGCTTGTCCCGAAACTGTAAAATCCCACCCGAGGTCAATGGACCTTTCCATGTTCATTGAAACATAGAAGATGGGAACAGGAAGTGGCCATTCGGCCCTTTGAGCCTGCTCTGCCGTTCATCACGATCATGGCTGATCATCCAACTCAATAGTCTAGTCCTACTTTCTCCACATAATCTTTGATCCTGTTCGCCCCAAGTGCTATGTCTAGCCGCCTCTTGAATACATTCAATGTTTTGTCATCATCCACCCCTCGCCCACTCCAATTCCCCTGATGGATGGGACAGTAAAATTCCAGCCATAGTTTGAGAAGAAGTATTGTCTTAAAGCTGCGTCAACACGGGTAATTAGCTAGAAACTAATGGGCTTATTCTCATTTCATTAATGACAAATTATAGACCAATTGGCCATTTTTCCAACAACTGGCTTAGGTGGGCTTTCAATTTGTAAGGTATAAGAAAGGGTTCCTGAGAAGCCATTTTGGGTCAGGATGGGAGGAGAGGAAGAGAGGACAGAGGCAGAGAGACAGACAGAGAGAGAGATGTAAAGAGAAAGGTGTGGCTGGCGAGGGAGAGATGTTTACAGGAGGCAGAGAAGAAGAGGTGAGGAGAGAGTGATAATCATGGAGAGCTGCTGAGAATTGTTTTCAATGTTTCCCGGAGTCGTCACTTCAAGGCTTGGGTTGAGCAGGGTGGTGAGAAATCGCTTCAATTGTTAAAGTTAAGCTTTCTCCTCTTACTGTTAATTACTGCTAATTGCTTTTAATTGATACTTTGCTTTTTATGTTTCTGACTTGTTACCTTTTTAATTTTTGTTTGTTTATTTATTAGTGTCACAAGTGGGCTTACATTAACACTGCGATGAAGTTGCTTTCTGAATCCATCATTTAAAGTGTTCTTTCTTGCCATATGGTTAAGTCTCTAGAACCTTATGTTTTTTTGGGGGGTGCAAAAAAGTGAACCCCATAAATATTTGTTCATAAATTTAAAAAACTTTTCTGTGGACGACCCTTTGTGAAACACAAGAAGGTGGCGATCAGGACTCAGCGCCTCAGCAGCACCAACCCCTTCATGACAGCAATTGTATAGTTAGAGCGGGCATTGAACAGGACATCCCTCCATGCCCTTCAGCTGCAGATTGGGCTATCAAATATTCACAGCCTCCTGTCTCACCATCACCTGTGGCCTGATGCAATGGCACTCTCGCGATATCCACCACCACCTCCTCCACTGAGGTCAGAGTGCAGCAGTCAGCACACCACCATCAGTCTGAGCCATTTCCTGAGAACAAAGAACAGTACAGCACAGGAACAGGCCCTTCAGCCCACCAAGTCTGTGCCGGCACAGATGCCTCTCTAATCTAATTTTTTTTGCCTCTACATGGTCCATATCCCTCTATTCCCTGCCTATTCATATATCTACAGTAAGAAGTCTCACAACACCAGGTTAAAGTCCAACAGGTTTATTTGGTAGCAAAAGCCACTAGCTTTTGGAGCGCTGCTCCTTCGTCAGGTGAGTGGGAGTTCTGTTCACAAACAGGGCATATAAAGACACAAACTCAATTTACAAAATAATGGTTGGAATGCGAGTCTTTACAGGTAATCAAGTCTTAAAGGTACAGGCAATGTGAGTAGAGAGAGGGTTAAGCACAGGTTAAAGAGATACGTATTGTCTCCAGCCAGGACAGTTAGTGAGATTTTGCAAGCCTTGACAAGTCGTGGGGGTTACAGATAGTGTGACATGAACCCAAGATCCCGGTTGAGGCCGTCCTCATGTGTGCGGAACTGGGCTATCAGTCTTTGCTCAGCGACTCTGCGTTGTCGTATGTCGTGAAGACCGCCTTGGAGAACGCTTACCCGAAGATCAGAGGCCGAATGCCCATATTCATGTATCTATCCAGATGCCTCTTGAACGTTGTTATAGAATCTGCTTCCACCACCTCCTCCGGCAGCGCGTTCCAGGCATTCACCACCCTCTGTGTGAAAAACTTGCCCCTTACATCTCTTTTAAACTTTCCCCCTCTCACTTTCAAACTGCGTCTCGAGTAATTGACCCTTTGACCCTGGAAAAAGACTCTGACTATCCACTCTATCCAAGCTTGTCATAATCTTGTAAACCTTTATCAGGTCCCCCCTCATCCTCTGACGCTCCAATGAAAACAACCCAAGTTTGTTCAACCTTTCTTCATAGTCCATATCCTTCAAACCTGGCAACATCCTGGTGAATCTCTTCTGCATCTTTTCCAATGCATCAATATCCTCCCGGTAGTGTGGTGACCAGAATTGTACACAATATTTCAAATGCGGCCTAACTAAAGTCTCATACAGCTGCAGCATTATTTTCCAATTCCTATACTCAATGCCTTGACCGATGAAGGCTAGCATGCCTTACACCTTCTTGACCATCTTATCCACCTGAGTTGCCATCTTCATGGAACTGTGGATCTGCACGCCTAGATCCCTCCGTATGCTAATATTTCTAAAGGCTCTACCATTTACTGTATACTTTCCTTCTGCAGGAGACCTTCCAAATTGCATCACCTCACATTTGTCCGGGTTAAATTCCTTCTGTCATCTTTCAGCCCAGATCTCCAGCCAATTTATATCCTGCTGTATCCCCTGACAATTCTTCTCACTATCTGCTACTCCCCCAATTTATGTATCATCTGCAAATTTACTAATCAGTAAAGAGTTACACAATCTCTTTTCCTGCAAGATAAGCAGAGAATGATCTCTGAGGAGGCTGCCCTCCCTCACCTATTCCAACGTGACAGTCGGGTAAGGTGTTGCAGTCTGCAGTGATAATAAAGAAAAGTATAGCATAGGAACAGGCCATTCAGCCCTCCAAGCCCGTGCCAATCATGATGCCCTAACTAAATGAAAAAAAAAACCTGCCTTTTCTCGGACTGTATCTCTCCATTCCCTCCCTATTCATGTAGCCATCCAGTTGCCTCTTAAATGTTGCTATGTGCCTGCTTCCACCACTTCCTCTGGCAGCACGTTCCAGGCACTCTCCACTCTCTGTGTGGAAAAACTTCCCTGCAGATCTCCCTTAAACTTTCCCCCTCCCACCTTGAACCTGTGCCCCCTTGTAAATGACACTTCAAACCTGGTCCTGGCTTACTTGCACTCCATATGTGAGGGTTGCTGATGTCTCAGTAATACAACTGGCCATTTGGTCTGACAATTTTCGGGAAAACAGTGGGTACCCAGACTGCTCAGCTCCGGTGCATGCTGGGATACACCGAGATAAGGTCCAGTCAGCAAAGTATCGCCTGGCATTCACCTTGGCTCATTGAATCTTTCTCTATGCTGGACCCACATGCTTCTGGACACTCCCAGATTAGTGACGTCTGTCACCACCTCTGGGTACATTTCTTCTGATGTGGAGATGCCGGCGTTGGACTGGGGTAAGCACAGTAAGAAGTCTCACAACACCAGGTTAAAGTCCAACAGGTTTATTTGGTAGCAAATACCATAAGCTTTCGGAGCAGAGCTCCTTCGTCAGATGGAGTGGATATCTGTTCTCAAACAGGGCACAGACACAGAAATCAAATTACAGAATACTGATTAGAATGCAAATCTCTACAGCCAGCCAGGTCTTAAATGTACAGACAATGTGGGTGGAGGGAACATTCAACACAGGTTAAAGAGATGTGTATTGTCTCCAGACAGAACAGCTTGTGAAATTCTGCAAGTCCAGGAGGCAAGCTCTGGGGGTTACTGATAATGTGACATAAATCCAACATCCCGGTTTAGGCCGTCCTCATGTGTGTGGAACTTGGCTATCAGTTTCACCTTGCCCTGTTGAGTTCACCTGTACCATGTTCCATTTTGGACCCGGAGAAACTGATAGCCAAGTTCCGCACACATGAGGACGGCCTAAACCGGGATGTTGGATTTATGTCACATTATCAGTAACCCCCACAGCTTGCCTCCTGGACTTGCAGAATTTCACAAGCTGTTCTGTCTGGAGACAATACACATCTCTTTAACCTGTGTTGAATGCTCCCTCCACCCACATTGTCTGTACATTTAAGACCTGGCTGGCTGTAGAGATTTGCATTCTAATCAGTATTCTGTAATTTGATTTCTGTGTCTGTGCCCTGTTTGAGAACAGATATCCACTCCATCTGACGAAGGAGCTCTGCTCCAAACGTTTATGGTATTTGCTACCAAATAAACCTGTTGGACTTTAACCTGGTGTTGTGAGACTTCTTACTGTACATTTAGAACATAGAACATAGAACATTACAGCGCAGAACAGGCCCTTCGGCCCACGATGTTGCACCGACCAGTTAAAAAAAAACTGTGACCCTCCAACCTAAACCAATTTCTTTTCGTCCATGAACCTATCTACGGATCTCTTAAACGCCCCCAAACTAGGCGCATTTACTACTGATGCTGGCAGGGCATTCCAATCCCTCACCACCCTCTGGGTAAAGAACCTACCCCTGACATCGGTTCTATAACTACCCCCCCTCAATTTAAAGCCATGCCCCCTCGTGCTGGATTTCTCCATCAGAGGAAAAAGGCTATCACTATCCACCCTATCTAAACCTCTAATCATCTTATATGTTTCAATAAGATCCCCTCTTAGCCGCCGCCTTTCCAGCGAAAACAATCCCAAATCCCTCAGCCTCTCCTCATAGGATCTCCCCTCCATACCAGGCAACATCCTGGTAAACCTCCTCTGCACCCTCTCCAAAGCCTCCACATCCTTCCTGTAATGTGGGGACCAGAACTGCACACAGTACTCCAAGTGCGGCCGCACCAGAGTTGTGTACAGTTGCAACATAACGCTACGACTCCTAAATTCAATCCCCCTACCAATAAACGCCAAGACACCATATGCCTTCTTAACAACCTTATCTACTTGATTCCCAACTTTCAGGGATCTATGCACACATACACCTAGATCCCTCTGCTCCTCCACACTATTCAAAGTCCTCCCGTTAGCCCTATACTCAACACATCTGTTATTCCTACCAAAGTGAATTACCTCACACTTCTCCGCATTAAACTCCATCCGCCACCTCTCGGCCCAACTTTGCAACCTGTCTAAGTCTTCCTGCAAACTACGACACCCTTCCTCACTGTCTACCACACCACCGACTTTGGTGTCATCAGCAAATTTGCTAATCCACCCAACTATACCCTCATCCAGATCATTAATAAATATTACAAACAGCAGTGGCCCCAAAACAGATCCCTGAGGTACACCACTTGTAACCGCACTCCATGATGAATATTTACTATCAACCACCACCCTCTGTTTCCTATCCGCTAGCCAATTCCTGATCCAATTTCCTAGATCACCCCCAATCCCATACATCTGCATTTTCTGCAGAAGCCTACCATGGTGAACCTTATCAAACGCCTTACTAAAATCCATATATACCACGTCCACTGCCTTGCCCCCATCCACCTCCTTGGTCACTTTCTCAAAAAACTCAATAAGGTTAGTAAGGCACGACCTACCTGCCACAAAACCATGCTGACTATCACCTATCAATTCATTACTCTCCAAATAACTATAAATCCTATCCCTTATAATTTTTTCCAACATCTTGCCGACAACAGAAGTGAGACTCACCGGTCTATAATTCCCGGGGAAGTCTCTGTTCCCCTTCTTAAACAATGGGACAACATTCGCTAACCTCCAATCTTCTGGTACTATACCAGAGGCCAACCCTTCTTTCAGGTACTGGGAACAAGTTTTCTCTTCTGTCTGCTAATGCATCCATTAAAGCCTCAAGGGGGATCTTGAGGGAGCCTCAACCTAACTTTAACAATTGGGCAGCCTTCTCACCACTCTTCTTAGACCAAGACTATTGGTACCATCCATGGACACCAGCTCATGCCAATGCTGTTTCTTTAAGGTCGCTGCTGTTTTATTCATATCAGTGAATGGAAAAGCCAGTGATGGTTGCCACTCACCATTTCAAAGAGCCCTCAGTTCCTAGGCCCTGCCTCATGGCCTCTCCTGGCAGCGTTAATAGGCACCAAACCCACCCCAGTGTTGCATCTGTAATGCTAACATGATGCAGGGTCAGGACCCAGGAATGATCTGGGTGCCGTGTTCCCGATCCCGCGATGAAATCTCAGCCCATGGTCTCTTCCTATTCTTATGAGGCAGGTCTCACAAATCTACCCCAAGAGCAAGAATTATTTCAACACTTTGTTTTGCATCAATCCACAATGCAGAACATAGACTTGTATTCAGGCCTATAATCCCCAAAGACTCACCCTCAACTTCACCCACATCCTTGATTCCAAACGGAGAGGGGGAGAACTGTCGGAAAGACTTAGCGATGAGCACTTGATCCTCACACCCAAGGGACTTAGGGTCCAAAATGGAACATGGCACAGGTGAACTCAACAGGGCAAGGTGAAGAAATATGATTGAAATCAGTCTTACCTTTTTTTCTCTTTTTAGTCAGTGTCTGTTATGAGTAGCCACCTTATTTCAAGTCCAAAGATGTGTGGGTTAGGTTGATTGGCCATGCTAAATTGCCCCTTAGTGTCCCAGGATGTGTTGGTTAGAGGGATTAGCGGTGTAAATGTGTAGGGTTGTGGGGATAGGGCCTGGGCTGGGATTGTTTTCGTTGCAGACTCGATGGGCCAAATGGCCTCCTTCTGCACTGTAGGGATTCTATGATGCTATGATTTCATGACAGAATGTTATGCATAATGCTCAGACTACTAAAAATGAAAATCTTCTGCTGATGAGAGCGTTGAACCCTCTTCATAAACCTCCAGAACACCAGGAACCCCAGACCACTCTGAATTCCACACTGAATCAGAATGGGAATATTTACAGGGATTATTGGTTTGGGAAGTGAAGTCTCTCAAACTCCATATCATCCTGAGTGAGCTGTGTGCACACTCCATCCCCTGAGTCTCTGACATGTTTGCAATCTCTGTCTCTCTATTGATGTGTTAATGTAGGGCTGCAATCCATCGTGCAAATTAATGTCTATATTTTTTTCGCTCATTTTAAAACTTTAATTCTTTCACCTTTTGGTCATGTTCCTTTAATTCACAAAACCTGTCCTCGACACAAGGCTCTATAATATTGCAGTCAGTCCCCGCAGCACAGGGAGTGGAGAGAGGATGGGGATGTGGTACTGATCTCACTGGGGATGGACCATATCCATGTTTCTAGATGGCGCCGGAGCATGGTGTCTCTTTGCGAGCGCTGTATGGTATGATATGAGGGATATGGACCAAACGCGGGCAATTGGGAATAGATTAAAACTGGGCGGCATGGACAAGTTGGGCCGAAGGGCCTGTCTCCATACTGTAAACCTCTATGACTCTATGATTTATATGGCTAGCACGTAAAACAGTACTTTTCACTGTATAAAATTATAGAAACCCAACAGTGCAGAAGGAAGCCATTCAGCCCATCGAGTCTGCACTGACAACAATTCCACCCAGGCCCTATCCCTGAAACCCCACATATTTACTCTGCTAATCTCTCTGACATACACATCCCAGGACACTAAGGGGCAATTTAGCATGGCCAATCAACCTAACTCGCACATCTTAGGACTGTGGGAGGAAACTGGAGCACCCGGAGGAAACCCATGCAGACACGAGGAGAACGTGCAAACTCCACACAGACAGTGACCCAAGCCAGAAATCAAACCCAGGTCTCTGGAGCTGTGAGGTAGCAGTGCTAACCACTGTGCCGCCCCATGTACCATGGTACATGTGGCAATAATAACTCCAATCAAATCAAAATAGGGCTATGATTACTGGTTAGAAGTGACAAATAAAATTTTCTAATTTTGAACACTTTTAGGAATGGTACAAATCCTTACATGTATTATTAAGCCCTGGATCCATCTCTTACAGAAAGCAGCATATGTTTAATATGTTAATCATTACTTTCAATGACGTTCTCTTGCCTTTCAGATTTCTGGAACAGAAAGTCCTGGAAATGGAAGGAAAGCATGAAACTGAGCTTCAGTCAATAAAAGCAGAGAAGCTGGAGATGCAGGACCTGTTGATGAAGCAGAGTGCCATTATCGGAGAGCTTGAGAAGCAACTGAGTGTAGCCACACAGAACAACAGCGTCCTACAGAGCCAGCAGGTTTTACTCATGGAAACTGTTCACAACCTGCTGAATATGGTTTCCCATGGTAACGGTTAGTGTTAAGATCATGTGAAATTTTATCCCAGTCTCCCTGTCACCAATTATGGTTTATGTCATTGTGCCAGAGGACAGAATCATAGAATGACACAAGGTGGTTTTGTCTGCATTTTATGATTCCCTAATCTCAATATCTTCTATTCATTAAAAATAAAGAACAAAGACTCCTTGTAAGTAAAGAGAAGAACAACACTTTATCTAATCATCAGCACTTTCCAAATGCCAGTTACTCAGCTGGATGAGATTTTCAGCTGTAGAGAGAGAGAGTGAGACAGTGCTGTTAGCTTTGCGCTAATCAGATAAAGAGCCAACAAAGACACTGTGAGAGATGTAGCACACTTCATATGAGTTAGGAGCAGGAATAGGCCATTCAGCCCCTCAAGTCTACCCTCTCATTTTCCACCTAACCTGCACATCTTTGGACTGTGGGAGGAAACTGGAGCACCTGAAGGAAACCCACGCATACACGTGGAGAATGTGCAAACGCCACACAGACAGTCGCCCAAGGCTGGAATTGAACCCAGGTCCCTGGCCCTGTGAGGCAGCTGTGCTAACCACTGTGCCACCGTGCCACCCTTGTCAGTCTACAATCTATGTAACTCGGCCTTCAACATACTCAATAACCCAGCCTCCACTGTGATCTGGGAAAATAATTCTGCAGACTAATGAACCTCTGAGAGAAAATAAATTCTCCTCATCTCCATCTTAAATGGGAGACCTTTCTTTTTTGAACTGTGTCCCCTAGTTCTAGTCTCTCACATAAAGGAAAACATACCATCCAATCAAAAACATCCACTCGGTCAAGTTCCCTCACAATTCTATGTTTCAATAATATTACCCCTCATTCTGCAAAACTGGATACAAACCTAACCTGCCCAACTTTTCCTCACAAGACAACACCTTCAACCCAGGAATCAGTCAAGTGAATCTTTTCTGCACTGGGGTGGCACAGTGGTTCGCACTGCTGTCTCACAGCACCAGGGACCCTTGTTCGATTCCCAGCTCGGGTCACTGTCTGTGTGGAGTTTGCACATTCTCCCCATGTCTGTGTGGGTTTCCTCTGGGTGCTCCGGTTTCCTCCCACAGTCCAAAGATGTGCAGGTTAGGTGAATTGACCATACTAAATTCTCCCTATATGTACCCGAACAGGCGCTGGAGTGTGGCGACTAGGGGATTTTCACAATAACTTCATTGCAGTGTTGATGTAAGAATACTTGTGACTAATTAATAAATAAACTTTCAACTTTTTAAAATGCAATTCTATCCTTTTTAAATAAGGAGACCCATCCTTACAGTACACCAGATGTGGTCTCACCGATGCCATGCGCCGTAGCAAAACTTCTGTACTTTTATATTCATTCCCCTTTCAATAAATGACAACAATCTATTTGCCTTCCTAATCTCTTGCTGCACCTAGACACTAACCTTTTGTGATTTATGTACCAGGACACCCTATCCTCTGTACTGCCAAGTTCTGCAATCTCTCACCATTTAAATAATGGCCGTGATTCTCTGATTTAGTTCTCTCATCACTGCTACCATTTGGCGCTCAGCCAAATCTCCATTCCCTGCAGCCGTACCAGAAAATTCCAGCCGTGGGTGAGGTTGGAGAATTCTGGCCAGAATACTGCCTTTCTATTCTTCCTAACAAAGGGGACAAGTTCACATTTTTCCACCTTATACTCCATCTGCCAATTTATTGCCCATTGCAGACTCCTTTTGCCCTCCTGACAAATTACATGGCTACCAATGAGATAATTTAGCAACCGTACATTTAGTCAAACCATCCAAGTCATTCATACGGATTGTAAATAGCTGAGGGCCCAGCACTGATCCCTGTGGCACTCCATTGGTTACATCTTGCCAACCCAAAAATGACCCATTTATACCTATGCTCTGTTACCTGTGAGCTAACCAATCCTCTATCCATGATCATAAGTTACCCCCTACTATGTAAAGTTTAGGGTTTCAAGGCATAAAACCTTTTAATTTAAACAAAACATTAATTACTAGTTTCTAACGCTAACTGTGCTTGACGTACAAGGTACAAATAACTAGTATTTATGAATCAAGTAGAATTTATTAGGCAAGATTTTACACATACTTAACAACAAGCAGTGAAGACAACATAAAGGATTTTCATCCCTCAAGTTCCCAGGAAATCTCAGTGTTGCAATGTTAATGTAAGCCTACTTGTGACACTAATAAACAAATAAATAAATGTAAGTCATTGAAATGGATGTCATTACTTTGCCGGGGAGAACAATTGGGTTTGAAACATGACAAGAATGGGGGCAAGTTGATGAAAGTTGTGTTGACAATCAGAATCCTCTTCATTCAGATGAAACATTAGATTATGATGCAGCTTTTAATCAGAATAGTGCCTATGCAAGAACTCTTGTTGGTTTTGGCATAAAAGATGAGGCATTATTCACAGGAGCCCTGAGGAGTCCTGGTCCTTATTAAACAGTATCGATCAATGCCTTTGTATCTCACGAGATGGGGGGGGGGCAATGAATCATCTTTGAATTGATGAGAATATATCATGGCAACTTTTATCGTAGCCTGAAAGATTGAATGTTAAGAAATATTCAGAGTGTCCTCACTTGTTAGTGGCCACCTTAAGACCACTCAGTCTAATGCTGCCGCATCTCCACACAATTCTGGGAACGTGATTCTTTACTTCACCTTGTGAAAAGGGTCAGCAGAGCCATGAGACAGAGATAAACAGATTGAAATGTAGTTTGCATATTGTAGGGCTATAAATAATCTTCATAAATATGCAAATGAGGGTACTTGAACAATAGATGCAAAAAAGGCACTGGAGCTGAACATTTTCAGCCCTCAGAAGAGATTCTTTATGAAAAGAAATGGAAGATGTAAATTTGGTAATTATTTTTTATCACTCTTGTCTCTCCCCCCTCCTCTGCAATGTGATCGGCAGTGCAAAATTAAAGAGAGTGTCAGATGCAAACAGCTGTGATCTACCTCGAGGCAACATACTGGTGATTCCCCACCGGATTCCTGGGTAGTAATTAATATTTAAATCCCCTGTCAGCATACCATGTGTGAGCATCAGCAATGGTGGCCCTCGGAGGTCACAGGCAGGCAGCTACCTTGTCAGAATTATTTTTCATTGTTTGTTTTAATAAATTAAAAAACGCTTGCTCGTGTGTTGAGCTACTGCCCTGTTGGGGACGTGAATCTATTTTCACTGATCTATTTATTCCGGTGTTGAAATAGTCTCCAGATGTTGTTTCATCTGGAAAAGTGAGGGCAATGACACTGCTAGGTACTTGGTACCTCTTCTGGGCCTACTTTCTTTTTGCTGACTCGCCCTCACTGCAAGCCTGTAACCGAGGATTAAGCATGGGAGAGCAGAAAGTACAACCCTCATCCTAGATGCTGAATAGTTAGAATTCCCCTGCCACCCTTTCCTCCTCAGTGAAACAAGGATGATAGAGTCCTTTACTTTAAGATGCAATAAGTAACGCTAAAGCTGTGTCAGCTGTGATGTCCTCATGCAAGGTACAGCTATTGCTCTAAAATTGAACGCGTTTGACACGCTATGTTTACTTTACAAACTGGGTGGGATAAAATGAAATTGTCTGTTTGTTCTTTGTCATAGAAATACCATGGGTTGCGAAAGATCAAGTTACTTTTAAAGATTGTGCTGAAGTGTACAAATCAGGACTGACTACAAATGGGGTCTATACACTTCATATCCCCAACACAACAGAAACAGTGAAGGTAAGGTGAAAGAAATCTCTGTGTCCTCCACCCCAGAGAACAAGTTCTGTCACTGAATCGTAGATGCCTTTCAGCGCATTCAGCCCATCGAGCCTGCACCGACAACAATCCCACCCAGGCCCTATTCCCGTAACCCCACATATTTATCCTGCCAGTCCTCCTGATGCTAAGGGGCAATTTAGCATGGTCAATCCACCTAACCCCCACATCTTTGGACTGTGGGGGGAAAACGGGAGCACCCGGAGGAAAGCCACGTAATAGGGGGCAAATGTGCAGATTCCATACAGGCAGTGACCCGAGGCCAGAATTGAACCCGGTATCCCTGGCGCTCTGAGGCAGCAGTGCCAACCACTGTGCCACCATGTCGTCCCTCTTACCTTAAGAAGGTAGGTGGTGCACTGCTTTAACACTGCACCTGAAAGATTTGTATCATTGCCTCAGTTCTGCACTGAAGTTTGGTCTGGCTTATGTGCTCAAGAGTCTAGAGATAACTTGAATATTCTGAATATTTAAACTGAACCAAGAATGATATGGAGGACGTACCCCAGCAGTATACTGTCCTGGTCTGCTCTTAAGATGTTTTGGAATGGTACAATAGTGGATTGATGGAATTGTCTCCATGTTCCTTTACAGTAGTTCTCAAGTTTTGTTTGAAACCTATTGTAATATGTGTGCCAAATGGAGGGAGATAGTCTCTGAGCAGAATGGAAGCAATACTTAGAGGAAGTCAACGTACTATTCTGCAGCATCTGACTCAAAGGCAGAAATAACATAGTCCTTCAAATAAATTACCTAGCTGCCATCTTAGTTAATCAATGCCTGTCTCAAGCAAAATCAGAAAAACAGAGAGAAAATAACTTCAATAATAGGTATATATACGAAAAATTGATGCCTTTAAAATTGTTTCGAGCTGCTATTAGATCTATGACTCTTGATTCAGTACTAATCATCAGTACTAATGAAGCCAAGCAGAAGGAAAGGATGGTGCAATAATGATGTTTATCTTTAGAGAGCTTTGTAAATGTGGTTTTGTTCAGCATTTACTGAAAAGGTGAGGAACATGGCTTCAGTATTGCAGCAGCCATCATTTCCATCCTACTAACAAACTGCCAGGTTTGCATGTTACTGATTGTGATTATTGTATGTGACGCAATGAAGCAATGCATTAGCTGTTTGTTATTGCACTGAACTCTCGAGTATTAAAACATGACAATTTCTCAAACAAGAAACATATTGGAAAAAATAGAGAACTTGAGCCAAATTGCAGAAATTGTCTTTGCGTCGCTTTACTTGTTCCTACTTTTTACTTTTCCCATGCTATGCGCCATTGCCAGAATTAAGAGAAAATAGCCACACAACCATTTGCCAGATCTGTGCCAATGCTGCCCCTTCAGTCAATTATCCAAGGTGTATCAGAGCAGACCAGCATTAGTCATCCACCACTGTTTTAGTTATAATTCGTCTCAAAGTGGAGCAGTGCCTAGAATGGTTGATACTAGCAGCAAAGAATACAGATCTAAACTGAGATCTAACCCATTGTAAGGTCAACAGCTCAGTGCTGAAAAAGGACCTCTTATTGTTATAAGCCATTGAATTCAGTTCTGATATGGTAAGTTACCATCTACAATGCTTTCATAGATTGAAAAGCTGTCATTTACAATGCCCATTGGCAACTATTGAAGTAGGATCAGGTGTTGTGATTTATAACTATCGGCCATGGCAATGCAATTCTAATGGGAGAGGTTGAAGATGTTTGTAAGCTGAAAACCAGAGAAAGGATGGTCAGTCAGATGAATGAAGATGTATGTAGAAATTGTTAGACACCTAATTCATTTACTTTGTACCTTTCAGTACATTTATTCCAACTAAAAAACCCAATTCAAATTGATTCTAATTCATGGTCCCCCCATGAGGGACAAACAAGATCCAAGCTCACAAGGCAAGACTTTACGTCCCAGCTTAGGCTCGATCAAACAAGCTCCAAGCTGACAGGATGAGGCATTGCACCCTCTCCCGGGCTCGATCTAACGCTTCATCTCAGCCAAAAGGCCGAGATGGCTTTGAAAAATTGCGTCGGGTAAAGCCTCGGTTTAATCTCATTGGCTACCCTGATCCTTTATGCTACCCTAGCCTGGGCAAACCACCATCGCAGGTGTCAGCACACCCTCAGTGCAATGGGCGAGCCTCATCACCTGCCTGATCATGATTTCACCCCTTATTCAACTCACCAAACCTCACACCCATCAGTGTATATCTGTCCAAATCTCTGGTATCAGGTTAACAAATCACCGCATTACTACAGTTGATTGGCACGGTTGCCTCAAAGTGTCAGGGACCTGGGTTCAATTCTGGCCTCAGGTCACTGTCTGTGCAGAGTCTGCACATTCTCCCGGTGTCTGCATGGGTTTCCTCTGGGTGCTCCAGTTTCCTCCCACAATCCAAAGATAGAATCATAGAATCCCTACAGTACAGAAGGAGGCCATTTGGCCCATCGAGTCTGTACCAACCGTATCCCACCCAGGCCCTATTCCCGTAACCCTCATTTACCCTGCTAACCCCCCTGACACTAGGGTCAATTTAGCATGGCCAATCAACCTAACCCACACATCTTTGGAGTGTGGAAGGAAACCGGAGCTTCCAGAGGAGACAATGTGCGGGTTAGGTTTATTGGCCATGATAAATTGATCCTAGTGTCAGGGAGATTAACAGGGTAAATATGTGGGCTATGGGGATCGGGCCTGGGTGGCATTGTGGTCGGTGCAGACTCGGTGGGCTGAATGGCCTCCTTCTGCACTGTAGGGATTCTGATACTATGACTTAAGCTGCCATGATTGATGGATTGATACTAAATGTTGTAAAGGACAATTTATCCCATTTGAAAGGAGAAAAGATTTCTCATCAGGTTTTTGCAATCAAGCACAAGATGAAGTGAATCCTTTCTCCTGTTTCGTATCTATTTGACAATGAGATTTTATGTGAGCCGTTTGCGTCTTTAAACAATATCCTATTTTAAGAAGAAAATGCAATGAGCTGTAGGCGTCCTAAACAGGAGGGAAATATTAATAGTTGCTTTGGGGAAGGTGGGTAAATAATTTTCTTCAGTTAGAGCACTTTCTGTTAATTCCACTCCAAAGTGGTGATCTTTCAGATAGCCAATTAAAGAAGTGTTGAAATACTCCTGAGAGTATAATTGCACCTATCACAGGAACGACTATATAAAGACTAATTGTTTATGTCAGCATTGTTTTTATTATTGTGACTGAACGTTAGAAGGTTCCTAGTCTTTATATAGTCAATCCCTGTGATTTGTGCAATTATATCCTTGAGCTATTAAAAAGTCTTTAATTGGCTGCCTGACCTATCACGGAATTAATAGAAAATGCTGTAACTGGAGAAAATTAGTATTGGAGGTGATGTGTTGGAAGAATTGAAACCCAAATATGCAGCATGATTGGGTAGGAAAATAGGTGCATGATTTCCTCAACTCAGTTGTCCCACTTGTATACAATGATTTGCATTTATATAGTACCTGTAGCAAGTTGTGCGTTCCCTAAATCACCAACAATAAGAACTTCCAACAAGGCTAGTTTATTACTGAGCTCAACAGTTGTACACAACAAAACAGACAATGCTGGAAAGCTGTTTTGTTTCGGATTTCAGCATCCATAGTAATGTGCTTTTAAACTGTATGCAATACTTGTGCTTTGCCTGTGATCCCACACTCCTGTTGCGTTACCTCTTTTGTAGCTGTGTCATCACGTGACCACTGGGTCTTCAGTACTTTTAATATAATAAAATACTCCAATGTGTTTCACAGCAGCTATTATCTCCGTACTCGCTTTCATTGATCAGCAGCCATTAATTACATTAATAATGTGGAAAAGCACAAGGTAACAGCAACAACTCGCAATTACATCGTACCTTCCACCTATATGGCAAGGTGATTCAGTGGTGCACTGGGAGAGGCAGTGTTGTCATGGTATTGCCACTGAACTAGTAATCCAGGACAAGATCTGGGGACCTGGGTTCAAATCTCAACTACATCAGATGGTGAAGCCCAATGCAAACTGGAGGAACAGCATCTCAGCTTCCAGTTGGGCACTTCACAACCTTCCGGACTGATCAATGAGTTTGACAACTTCAGAGCAAGAACTCTCCCCTCCATCTTGACTCCATTTCTATTTATTTTATTTCATTTTTTCTTTTCATCTTATTCGTCCATTTTTATTACTTCATGTTTTATTTATATTTTTCCACTTCTGAAATCTCGCTCCACATCCTGTCTTTCAAACTCCCTCACCCCCCTCCCCCACTCCCCTCAGGGGCCAACTGCCACATTCCTCCGGTTGTCCTCTGACAATCTGTACCTTTGTTCTGCCATTCACATATTCCGATCTCTGAATGGATGCTCTTAGCACCTTTCTCAGCTTTTACCTTTACAATTTAGATTCCCTTTGTCCAATTACAGCCCCCTCTCCCCCTGCCCCCACAGTATAGACCTTGCCCTATTTTCTTTGTCTTTAGCTCTGATGAGGGGTCATTCAGACTCGAAACATTAGCTCTATTCTCTCTCCACGAATGCTGTCAGACATGCTGCGTTTTCCAGCGTTTTCTGTCAAAAAAAACCCATTTCATTCACTAATGTTCTTCAGGGAACTTGCCGTCCTTACCTGGTCTGGTCTACATGTGACTCCAGATCAACAGCAATGTGGTTGACTCTCCAATGCCCTCTGAAATGGCCCAGCCAGCGATGCCCACATCCTGTAAATGAATTTTAAAAAATATCAAACAAAATTTGACACCCAGCCACAAACTTAGTCAAAGGAGTATATGTTTCCGGAGTACGTCAAGAAAGAAGAGGGACAGAGAGAGAATTCCAGAGTTTAGGGAACTGAATGCAGAGATACCAATGACAGTGTGAAGAAAATCAGTGATGTGCAAGAGATCAGAATAGGAGGATTGCAGCCCATCTTGGAGGCTTGCAGAAATGGGGGCAGCAGCCAGGGTAGGGAGGGGGCTTACGGACAGATTGGGATTCGAAAACAAGGATGAGAAGTTTTAAACTGAGGGTTGCCAACTGAGAACCAATGCAAGGGCTAATCAGTGAGTGGGTGGTATGAGTTGGAACATGGACAGCAGACTTTTGGACGGGCTCAAATTTACAGAAACGAAGGGATAATTGGAATGAGAATACATTGCACTAGTCCCATGGCTTTGTTCAGGCTAGTGTTAGTAGAAGCTAGGGTAAAAGTTATTAACTCACTTTTCCACTGTTGAAGCTCACAGCAACTGAAGGGGGAGAAACAATTTCAAATTAAGTGGATCTCTTCAGAAAATCCCGATAACCTAATTATATATAGCAGGAGAGGAAAATGTTGTAAGGAATCATTGAGCCAAAGTCATTTCTGTTTTGAACTGACAGATATGTAATTAAATCAATTTGCTTTTCCAGACCTTAATTATAAATCTAATGCTTTGAGGATCTCTCAGTTGGCAGTGTTACCATGTTTTTAAGCCGTGGAATACTTCAACATTGAGTTTAATATGAGTAAACTAACTCCCCAGTGCTGATGTACGATGTGCCGACTTACCCTGCAGTCCAGGGATTTAGTCACTGAAACACACACAAACCAGAGACTTGTGATGAACAGCCTACACGTGCCACTGTAAATGGTCTCTGGCCAAAAGAAAATGTAGGTTGCCTGGCAACAAAGCACGGGATCATATTCCAGATGCATTTGCACTGCTGTGCGTTTGAGCTTGTACCAGCTCCGAAGTATTCTGTGAGTTGGGTTGGCTTCCACACCGGTATGAATCCAGACTCTGCCACGGGTCAGTCGCTACAGTCACCGGCTCATGCTGAACATCCATTGATTTCAGACTGTGGCACCAAATTAACCTGGTAAATGACTGATTTGATTTGATTTATTATTGTCACATGTATTGGAATACAGTGAAAAGTATTGTCTTTTGTTTGCTATACAGACAAAGCATACCGTTCATAGAGTACATGGGGGAGAAGGAAAGGAGAGGGTGCAGAATACAGTGTTACAGTCATAGCTAGGGTGTAGAGAAAGATCAGCTTAATATAAGGTAGGTCCATTCAAAAGTCTGACGGCAGCAGGGAAGAAGCTGTTCTTGAGTCAGTTGATACGTGATCTCAGACTTTTGTATCTTTTTCCCAACGGAAATCAAATGGACAATACAGGTCTAGACATCATTCTGCATTGTCCACCCTTGAATAGAGAAGCCTAAAGTCGGAAGTTAGGCCCTGCGGTGGTGGTTATTAAAAAGGCATCCTGATTGTAAAATTTATCAAACAATTTTCCACTGGAAAGTGTCTGAATGTGCTCCGGAATGCTTTTCGAGGTATTTTGGTGGCTTTGCCGGAGAGTGTTGACGCACTCTCACAGGGAAGGCCGAGGGCAGCAGCGGCAGTGTCTCTGGGTCTGCAGCACCACGGGGAGATGGAGCAGGGGCTGCAGAGAAGGCAAGATCTGCGTCATTCCCTTTGCCAACTTGGAGCCACATTCAAAGAACAAGGAACAAAGAACATTACAGCACAGGAACAAGCTCTTCGGCCCTCCAAGTCTGCGCCGATCATGATGCCTACCTTCCATTCCCATCCTATTCATGTATTTGTCTAATTGCCCCTTAAATGCCGCTATCATACCTGCTCCCACCACGCCCTCTGGGCAGCGCGTTCCAGACATTCACCACCCTCTGTGTAAAAAAAACTTACCTCGCACATCTCTTCGAAACCTTTCCCCATGCACCTCAAACCTATATCCCCCAGTACTTGACTTTTCTACCCTCAATGGTGATAGGAACC
This sequence comes from Mustelus asterias, assembly GCF_964213995.1. Lineage (NCBI taxonomy): Eukaryota > Metazoa > Chordata > Chondrichthyes > Carcharhiniformes > Triakidae > Mustelus > Mustelus asterias. The sequence continues at coordinate 44,303,714 of NC_135821.1, forward strand.
AGTCTGGCAGGCCAGTCGAAGCACCCAATATTTCCAGGTGCATGTCCATCACCTATATGCTGCCCAACAGCATCCTCATCTGAGTCCTTTGCAGCCAAACACATCTGCCAATATGCACCCTGGTAAGCTGGCAATTGAACCATTCATTCCTCCTGGCCTGGCTGCAGCCCACTCATGTTCATGTCACTCCATGCATGCCAAGCATAACTCTATGCTCATCTCCAGGTTACATGCGCTGCTAGGTCTGAGCTGAAGGCGATGAGTATCGAATTAATGACCCCTTTGTTAGAGTTCTGCCGCTTCTGTTCCTCTTCCTCCCGGGGTTGGAGTAGGGCAGTTCTTGGATGCTCAATAGCAAAAAAAAAATCAGAAGAGGAACGTTGGTGTGAGGGAAGGTGGCTGGGGCAGAAAGCAAAATGTCCACAGTCACACCACCAACTGTGGCCCACATGCCCCCAAAATCAGGGCAATTGAATTTCACACCTTTGGTGTCTAACACAATGCCTGATTCTTTTTATGCTAAACTGATAGTTCTTATGGATATACATGTCAAAATGGTTAAAGTTCAGTTAATATGACCATAGTGTACCATAAAGAGACCTGTATCTCACATCAGTAGGTTCATATTGCATTGCCCTGCTTTCCCCACCCCAGCTCCATTCCCCTCCACCACCCTCCGCCACCCGCCCCCTCCCCCGCCCCGCCCTCCCCCCCCCCCCCCCACCCCCCCCCCCCACCCCCCCCCCCCCCCCCCCCCCCACCGATACCACCCTATCCTCCACCCGCCAAAGTTCCCTCCTGTGCGGCATGGTAACACACTGGTTAGCACTGCTGCCTCGCAGCTCCAGCGACCCGGGTTCAATTCCCAGCTTGGGTGACTGTCTGTGTGGAGTTGCACGTTCTCCCCGTGTCTGCATGGGTTTCCTCCAAGTGCTCCGGTTTCCTTCCACAGCCCAAAGATGTGTAGGTTAGATGGGACTAGCCATGGTAAAAGTGTTGGATCACAGGGATAGGGTGGAGGAAAGGACCTGTGCTGGATGCTCTGTCAGAGAGTTGACGCAGACTCGATGGGCCGAATGGCCTTCTTCTGCACTGTCGGGATTCTATGAAAAAGAGCCTATGATTTCAACTCCGAATGGACAGTGGAAGGTTAACATGTTGGTGTCCTTTCCCGCTGAAAACTTGTTGGCAATTTTAATCCAAGTCGTTGACTTGAATAACATGAAGCCAACTCCAGGATTGAGAGAAATAACAGGGAAGCCTGAAGAGTGCTTAATAACTGATTACTAAATCTTTCCACTCAAACTCTGGAGGTTTATGACTCAATTTATCTGTCCTCACCTAACTCAGCATTGACTGGTACTTGAACTGGCAACCTTCTAACCTGTATTGTTTAAAGTTGTAACCATGGGAACTTTTCACCAGTTTGAACTTATCTTGAGGAAGAGAACATTAGCACAAAGGATTGAGGCAGTGATGCTTTTGTTTTCTATGGTTTTCATTCACAATGTGGTGAGCAGCGCACTCCCTGGATGTTAGTTCAAGTGGAATTTATGTTTTTTTTTGCTGATCACACCAGGATACTAAACATCCAAAGACTAGATAGTTGAGAAATGTGGTTCTCATAGAGTTATAGAATCCAGCAGTGCAGAAGGAGGCCATTTGGCCCATTGAGTCTGCACCGACCACAATCTCACCCAGGCCCTATCCCCATAACCCCATGCATTTACCCTAGCTAGTCCCCATGACACTAAGGGCTAATTTAGCATGGCCAATCCACCTAACCTGCACATCCCGCTTTGGATGTGTGAGGAAACCGAAGTACCCGGAGGAAACCCACGCAGACACGGGGAGAATGTTCAAACTCCACACAGACAGTGACCCAAGCCGAGAATCAAACCTGAATCCCTGGTGCTGTGAGGCAGCAGTGCTAACCACTGTGCCATGTGCCAGGTTAACACATCTTTCCCACTGGAAACCTGCTGGCAATTTTAATCCAAGTGATTGAATTCTTTGTTGAATTGAATAACATGAAGCCAGCTCCAGCATTGAGGGAAATAACAGGAGAGCCTGAAGAGATCCTTCTGGAGAAGGATGGAGCAGGTCATTTGGCTGGAGAACCCAAGAGAAATGAAGTCATTCTCAGGATGGAGAATTTTATTTCACAAATGCAAAGTGCAGTTTCTTCCAGTCCTGCTGTGTTGAGTGTGGATCTGCCTCCACTGGGTCTGTGGATTGGATACCCTTCTATGATGTGGTGCATGGTTTGCCCTGTCCCACAGGTACATAAGGGCGCTGGCATTAATGCCCCATCTGTGGAGGTGGACCAAACAGGGGCCATGGCTAGTCCTGAACCTGTTGAGGATGATGTGGAGATGCCAGCGTTGGACTGGGATGGGCACAGTAAGAAGTCTCACAACACCAGGTTAAAGTCCGACAGGTTTATTTGGAATCACGAGCTTTTGGAGCACTGCTCCTTCATTCGGTGACGATCATCTGGGGAAGGAACAGTGCTCCGAAAGCTCACGATTCCAAATAAACCTGTTGGACTTTAACCTGGTGTTGTGAGACTTCTTACTATTGAGGATGGACCATTCTTTCCTTGGAAGGTTGAAACCAGGCAGCTTTTGGGTTGTGTTTGAGACCAGATACTTGTTTATCTTGCCCAATGATTCCCATCCATTTGTTCTGGTGGAATTTGCATTGAAGTCCCGTGTGGGAGGGTTTTTCCAGATTGGCCTTCTTGATGAGAATCATATCTTAGGATGGTGAACATCATGGCAAAAAGGCGTGGGAACCTGCTGAAAGAGATGACCGAGGGAAGAGTGGAGGGATGCAGACCAAGAAGAAGGTAGGGAATAAATGAAGATAGTCAACCTGAAATTGAGAAAGGGAGGCTTCTACATGCAACTGGAGGGCATCACGATCGGCACGGGCTTGGAGGGTCAAAGGGCCTGTTCCTGTGCTGTATTTTTCTTTGTTCTTTGAGTGCAAGACCGCAAGGCTTGGAGAACTGCACAGATCAAGCCGATCACTATTACGACTAAACTCTGGTGAAATGCGCAAGGCTGAACCAAAGCTTACTTGAAGGCCGAGCTTACAAATTATTTATGTAACAATGCATATTCAGTTCAATCAGTGGAAGAAAATTAAATTGGGTTTCACAATTATCGTAGTCATAAAAAAGCTGTATCATACTGCATGTGCAATACAGTACAACTTGTGCTCGAAAGCCTCCCACAGCTCCTAACTTGACAGCTTATTAAGTAATTATGGGTAATAAAGTGAACATTCCCATGAGGTCACCTCAGGTAACAGATAAAAGGGATGCCAAACTGAAAAGAAGGAAAATTTAGTGCTTTGAGTCCATTAACCAATAAGCACTGATTACCAGTCTCAAGAACATGCATTGACGGAAAAAGCAAATTAACTTTCCTGAACACTGATTTTCCTTCTGCAGCTGTAAAAACAATTTATACTGCTTCACTCCACAGTTCTCCTCTGACTAATGGTGAGGCAACACAGGAGAGCAGTAATTCTGTTAATTCATTTTGAACTTTTCCGCTGTCTAACAGAGATTCATGAGTGAGCATTAATGCTGTTTCCACCATAACTTTGCCGCATCCATTGGCTAATGACAGGGACAGGAGAGAGCATTAAGGCTGTTTACAACACATCTCACAATCCTCCTCTGACTAATTATAGGAGCACTGGAGAACAGTGATGCCGTTTAAACCACATTCTGTTCTGTTCACAACAGCAGCGTGACAGTGCATTAATACTGCTTTATAACACAATACCTCAAGTACTCCCAATAGGGTGACACAGTGGTTAGCACTGTTGCCTCACAGCGCCAGGTACCTGGGTTCGGTTCCCAGCTTGGGTCACTGTCTGTGCGGAGTCTGCATGTTCTCCCCGTGTCTGCGTGGGTTTCCTCCGGGTGCTCCGGTTTCCTCCCACAGTCCGAATGACGTGCTGGTTAAATGCATTGGCCATGCTAAATTCTCCCTCAGTGTACCCGAACAGACGCCAGAGTGTGGCGACTGGGGGATTTTCACAGTAACTTCATTGCAATGTTAATGTAAGCCTACTTGTTACACTAATAAATAAACTTTAAAATAAAGACTTGCATTCATATAGCATCTTTCATTTACCAAAGCTCCTTACAGTCAATTGGTGCTATCACTGTTATATTTTCAGAGAAAAAAGACAGGAAGGAATTTGTACAATGTCCAAAAAAACAGTGATTTGATTATGACAAGATCATTTGTGAGAGTGATTTTGGTTGGGTGATTATTGTCGGCTAGGACAGTGCAGAGAATTCCCTGCTCTTCTTCGAATAGTGACATTGGATCTTTATGGCCAATCTACAAGGGTAAAAGCAATCACATCTCACTGAGAGTGGGACAAAATTTCAGTGCTGAAGTGTCAGGCTGGATTATGTGCTCAAGTCCCCAAAGGTGTGATTGCGATCACTGAGCAACAGCTAACACTGACTAATGAGGGCATTGTGTGCATTACAATTCACTCAGGGAGTCCAAGTTGCTGTGACAACGCATGTTGTATCTGGAGATGTGGATAGACTGGTAGAATCATAGAATCCCTACAGTGCAGGAGGAGGCCATTCAGCCCATCAAGTCTGCACCAACCACAATCCCACCCAGTCCCTATAGCCATGACCCCATGCATTTACCCTAGCTTGTCCTCCCGACACTAAAGAGCAATTTGGCATGGCCAATCCACCTAACACACACATCTTTGGACTGTGGGAGGAAACTGGAGCGCCCAGAGGATACCCACGCATACATGGGGAGAATGTGCAAACTCCACACAGACAGTGATCCAAACCCGGGCCCTGGCACTGTGAGGCAGCAGTGCTAACCACTGTGCCACTGTGCCATAGCCGTTCTGACATCCTTTCTATCACATGGCTGACCAAGAATCTCTCCCGCTTTTACCGCCTGCCTTTGGCACGTGTTGGAGGGATTTCCAGGTTAATATTCAACTGGAGCAGCCAAAAGGCCTACTCCTGCTCTATTTGGAACATTGGGTCATCAAGTACTGGGGTGGGACTCAAACCCGGGGTTGCTGGCTCGAAGGCTGGACATGGGCAACTGCACCACAAGACCTCCAAATATAAAAACAGAGAGACAACCTATATTTACAGCAGATCTCCCACATTGTTCCATTAATTAATGCTGGGAACACAGGAGAACAACACAAGTGCTCATAAATCAATCCTATATTCTTTACTGAAGCAGAAAAAAGTTGTATCAATTCCTGCAGGCAGAATTGCAAATGAAACCTCTTGTCCAGAGCATGTTGTTTTCATCACCTGGATTTTCCACTCCCGTTTATAATGAGTGCCGTGGTGGACGGGAGTGGATATAGATCACGAGAAGGTCAAAAACTAGTTTTACATCGACCGTTTATCCACACCCCACATTGGCCATCATTTCAGGGGCCAGTACTTTCCAATGCAGGAACAAAGCCCTTTAGCCCACGTTCATTGACAGAATGGAGACTAATGCTTACTCCTGTTTCTCACTGATACTGCAGAGAGGAGACAGTCAGGAGCATGGTGCCTTGATTTATCACTGCCTGCGTTATTGTTTACAGGCAAGAGAGGAGCAGAAGAAGATTGCGACAGAGGTGGTAGGCTCACCAACTGGAGGAATAAAACCCTAAAGGCTAAGAGCAGAGTTGCAGGGAGTATCCCCTTTGGACAAGTGCCCTCCATCATGGGCAGCATGAACACTACTCCTCTCTTGCACCCATACACTTCAGTATGAAAGTGAATAGTTGCTCACCAGGCTCACATTGTCCAGATGCTTTGAAGGATTATGAAGCCTCAGCAGCATGTGTCCTTGCTGAGATGAGGTGCTAACTGCAAGAGGGTGTCCCAGACGTCAGAAGGTGCTGCCTCTTCAAGCATCTCTCCAGCATCCCAGTTACAATGGAACCCTACAAGAGACAGGAGGTTTTGCACAATCCTCAGTGGATTCGAAGCTGTATGCCTTCAGGCTCCTTAAAGAGATCCATCTCAAACAGTGGAACGACACACTCTGCAACATCAAAGGTGAATCAAATAATTCACATTTGGGACAAGGCGGCCGATGATGTTCTGCAGCTGTGTATCTATTTAAAGATGACTCAGTTACCTGTGGTTAATCTGCCCAATCACACTGACATCAGACACTCCAGGTTTGGGATCCTGGGCCGCATTTATCCTCAGCTTAATATGGGTGAGGAGCACCTGAGCACGACATCAAACACTGGTGTGCCAGACATTAACATGGCTCCTCCTTATTACAGATATTGTGTTCTCGGGCCAGCCCTAGCCCTTATGAAGTCCAAATTGCTTGGAAACCATGAAGCCCTCAAGGGCATGCATCATTGTTACTATAGGGCACACTTCAGTTTCAGTCCATCTTTACTCCCAACCCATTGCTGCCCTCCACACTGTCTAAAGCAAAGATGTGCATTTTCCAGGCATGCTCAAAGCGTGCCTGCCAGAAATTATAGAATCATAGAATCCCTACAGTGCAGAAGGAGGCTATTTGGCCCATCGAGTCTGCACCGACCACAATCCCACCCAGGCCCTATCCCCATAACGCCATGTATTTACCCTGCTAATCCCTCTGACACTAAGGAGCAATTTAGCATGGTCAATCAACCTAACCTGCACATCTTTGGCCTGTGGGAGGACACCGGAGCACCCGGAGGAAACCCATGCAGACACAGGAAGAATTTGCAAATTCCACACAGACAGTGACCCGAGGCTGGAATTGAACCCAGGTCCCTGGTGCTGTGAGGAAACAGTGCTAACCACTGTGCCATCGTGCCGCCCCATTTGGAATTTGCATCAGTGACCTCAGTGGGTGCTCAAGTGAGGGCACGCACAGTGCTGCATCCCTAGCTTGTGACGAATGCCTGATCCCCACATAACTACAAGATGAGAGATGCTCAGGGTTGGGCGTTTGAGCACCAGGACAATAATACAACAGAGAGCTTTGTTACTTATTGGCAAGCTTAGGCGATGTACACTCTTAAAGTCAGAAATACGATTGGCTGATAGCAGCGCATGTAAGCACTGAGTTTGGGCTTATAGCATGAAATCGCTGCTGGGAGACAGAGAGCGCACAATGATTCTCCCCCATGTGTGAACACAGCTCTCCTTGTACACTACACCTTCACCTTTCAAGAATGCAGAGAAGATAAGAGAACACCTCTGCCTCAATCTTGCAGAATCAAGAATTAACATGACACGACCCTGCTAATCAGATGAATAAGGTTCGCTTGACAAGCACGTTTAACATTCATGTCACAACGTCATTGATGTCAAGAATGATTTGGAAAAGGGCCACACACTGTGGTGATATGGAAACACACTGCATCACTGAGAGACCATGATGGTGATGGACGCACTAAGTGGGAGGAGGCACCATGGGAACACACCTGATTGACAGCAACACAGCTCATCATAAACAGGTCCATCATGCACAAGAGGAGATGTGAAATGAGTGCGATTCTATTTCGATGTATGTTATGAATACCTGTTCCACCATTGCCTTTCTAAATCTTTTAAATTTTCCTTACCCTGCCGTTATGTCTTGGTGCTTCCCCAACATCCACAGCAGAGATGGAGGCAAGCTTCTGGCTGTCATTCCTTGTTGCTCGCGATGACCTTGGCAGGTGTCCCCTGGAGGGCTAAGACCTGGAAGCCTGCTTTGGATGTCCTGCTGTGGGGCAGCTGCATCCCCTTTGGCCTGTGGAAATGGAGGTTATAAGGTCACAGGAAGAAGGGATTTGGATCGGCTGGACTCTCTCAGAATCACCTGGGTGGATGGTCCTGTGGTACAGATGTGCTGGTCAACCTATCTGACGGTGCCTGAAGTTGCCTGAAGGTCTCTGACTGACTTCTTGAGAATATGGGGCAGCTGGAGTTCGACCATGGTGCCCCTCACATACCCCCCTCCTCTCCCCCGCCTCTCCCTCTCGCTCTCTCATTTTACCACTGATCGTTGCCACCAAGGGCCACAATGATGGAGTGCAGCTCCTGCACAAGTGCATGACCAAAGTACTGGACCAAGCTCTCCCGAGGAACTCACTATCTATCAGTGTTGACCTCGGTACATTGGCATGTTGGTGCTATCACCTCAGACTGAAGATGGATGAAACCCTCCATCACCCGTTGGAATCTGTGGTGACACAGTGGCACAGTGGTTAGCACTACTGCCTCACACCTCCAGGGACCTGGGTTTGATTCCCTGGCTGCGGTCACTGTCTGTGTGGCGTTTGCATCTTCTCCCCGTGTCTGTGTGGGTTTCCTCTGGATGCTCCGGTTTCCTGGATTAATCACCTTTTTTTAATTGATTCTCCTATGGAATGTGGGTGTCTCCAGCTGGGCCAGCATTTATGGCCCAACCCTAATTGCCCTTAAGGGGGAAGTTAAGAGTCAACACATTGCTGTGGCTCTGGAGTCACATGTAGGCCAGACCAGGTAAGGACGACAAATTTCCTTCCCTAAAGGACATTAGCAAACCAGATAGGTTTATACGACAATAGACAATATTTCATGGTCATCATTTAGACTTTTATTCCAGATTTTGTTAATTGAATTAAAATTTCACCATCTGACGTGGTGGGATTCAACCCGGGTCCCCAGAGTATAACCTTGAGTCTCTGGATAACTAAGCCAGTGACAATACCATTATGCTAGCCTCCCCTCTTGTTAGGCCTCCTGCAGTTAGAGCAGCATGAAGGGCATGGCAGCAGGCCATGACAGTGTCCAGCAAGCTGGCCGAGTGAGGGGTCACTGAATTTGGGAACTGCCATTCTTTTGGATTTCTGGGCCATGTCTTCAGTGGAGCAGACCTGGGCTGTTTACATTGAGAAGGCTGTATGCAGCTGTACTTTAAACATGGAGCCTAGAGTGTTCCCGTGCGTGTGTAAGTAATGTGGTGGGGAGCGGACAATATAGCTCAACCGACATTGCCATCCACGGGTAGAGCGCCATTTTTCACACCTGCTGTCACAGTTAGTGCAATGGGGAAAATCCTGCCCCATGTGTTATACACATCTCACTCATGATTAAGGGTGGCACAGTGTTTAGCACTGCTGTCTCACAGCTCCAGCGACCCAGGTTCAATCCCTATCTTGGGTGTCTGTCTGTGGGGAGTTTGCACATTCTCCCCGTGTCTGCATGGGTTTCTTCTGGGTACTTTAGTTTCCTCCCACAGTCCAAAGACTGCAGGTTAGGTGAATTGGCCATGGTCAAATTTTTCTAGGGTATCTCGATTAGATGGATTGGCTATGGGAAATGTGTGGGATTACGGGTACAGGGCAGGGGATAAAGCCTGGGTAAGATATTCTGTCAGAGAGTCAGAGCAGATTCAATGGGCCAAATGGCCTCTTCTGCACTGTAGGGATTCTATGATTCATAATAATACTTTAGTGATCATTTTTAGTCCTGTTAAGATTAAAGTTAACTGTAGAAAATGGGATAAATACAATGAAAGCAGCTTGAAGACTATTCCGCTTAAAAGGCTAGGGTAATTTTGACTCTAGGAGTTAGCAACTTGAAGGGCAAAATCATAAAACAGCAGGTGGACTTACTTAGCTGGAGGAAAAGTGTGAATACTGCTTCTAAAGGAAAGCAGCAGAGTTGTTTAATTCTATTTTAATTAATTCTAAAAGCATTCAGGAATCCTGTAAAGCTTTGTCATCAAGGAGATGAGTGGAGCTTAAGAAAGTTCTAGGTTTGCAACTTATCTGTGTATTAGGTGAAGAAGGACGGCACGGTGGCATCGTGGTTAGCATTGCTGCCTCACAGCGCTAAGGACCTGGGTTCGATTCCTGGCTTGTATCACTGTCTGTGCAGCGTTTGCATGTTCTCCCGGTGTCCAACCAATTTTCCAGCCGATCTATGTCCTGCTGAAGTCTCTGACAATCTTCAAGCAGATAGTGATGAAGATTACCAGAGAATACAGCAGGATATAGATAGGCTGGAAAATTGGGCTGAGAAATGGCAGATGAAATTTAATCCGGACAAATGTGAGGTGATGCATTTTGGTTGATCCAATTCAAGTAAGCTATAAAATAAATGGCAGAACCATTAGGAGCATAGACGTACAGAGGGATCTGGGTGTGCAGCTCCAGAGATCCTTAAAAGTGGCAGCACAGGTGGTAAAGATGGTGAAGAAAGCATAAGGCATGCTTGCCTTCATCAGCCGGGGCATCGAGTCTAAAAGTTGGCAAATTGTGTTACAGTTGTATAAAACGTTGGTTAGGCCACATTTGGATTGCTGTGTCCAATTCTTGTCACCACACTACCAGAAGGACGTGGGGGTTTTGGAGAGAGTGCAGAAAAGGCTTACCAGGATGTTGCCTGGTATGGAGAGTATTAGCTATGAGAAGAGATTGAATAAACTGGGATTGTTCTCCCTGGAAAGATGGAGGCTGAAGGGCGACCTGATAGAAGTTTATAAAATTATGAGGGGTACAGATAGAGTGAACAGTTGGGAGATTTTTCCCAGGGCAGAAATTACAATTACAAGGGGGCACAAGTTCAACATAAGGGGGGGAAAGGTTCAGTGGAGATGTGCAGGGGAAGTTTTTTACACAGAGGATGGTGGGGGCTTGGAATGCACTGCCAAGTGAGGTGGTTGAGGCAGTTACGTTAGCCACATTTAAGAATTATCTTGATAGACATGTGAACAAATGGGGAATAAAGGGATATAAGCTGTTGGTCTAGATAGGTAAATGTGATTGGCGCAAGCTTGGACAGCTGAAGGGCCTATTCCTGTGCTGTACTGTTCTTTGTTCTTTGTCTGCGTGGGTTTCCTCTGGGTGTTCCAGTTTTCTCCTACACCCTCCAAAGATGTGCGGGTTAGGTTGATTGGCCATGATAGGTTGATTGGCTCCTTAGTGTCAGGGGGACTAGGAGGGTAAATATGTGGGGTAATGGTGTTAGGATCTGGGTGGGATTGTTGTCAGTGCAGACTCGATGGGCCTTCTGCATTGAAGATGCTATGATTCTAAGATTCTAACTGAGTGTTCTGCAGCAGGGGAAAAGACCATACTGAGAAGAAAGCAACCTTAGCAACATTCGGGTGGCAATAATTATTGTTAGCTGACTGTGTGCGGAGGGGGCTTGGGAGAATTCCCAGGAATCGTTTGATAGTTCTTTGCAGTTAGGGCTCAGGAGAATTCCCGGGTAGCTGAGAAGATGACAGATGGTGTGGGGTCCATTCATTCCTTTGAATAGGTGAAGATGGCACTGGTACGGAGTTTAGATGAATTTCTTTTATTGAATGGAACTTAAAATTAAATCATTACAAAAGCGAAAAGAAAGAAACTGGAAAGAGAGAGACGAGCTTCTTCTGCCAGCCCCCTCTACTGATCTTGAACACAGATCTTGAGCCAGTGTCTTGAATCTTGATCTGTGTCAACTTCAAAAAAAATGTCATTGGTCCTCAACTGGATCTTAGCAAAAACTTGGGGTCTGGCCTAAGGTCGTAAGGCATATCTTCAATAGGAATTTCTTCTTCAGTGAGTCAACAAAAAATGAAAACTAGGTGAGCAGTAAGAGAAAGCATAACTGAATTAAAATCTTGAATAGCACAACTGAGATTAAAAATATGAGTGAGCTGGAGGCCCAGACTTTCAGCAGATTGTGATAGCATCTTGCTGTTGTGGAACATTTGGTTTCTGTCTGCCCGCTGCTACATCTCAAAAGGCACTACTGCACCATAATGTTAAATTGAGACAATATTAGCGAGACATCGTAGGCAGTGCGCTACTACATAACAATGATCATTATAATAGTTACAATTTTAGTCCGATAATAGATTTGTTTGTTTTTGACATTCTTTCAGGAGGGTGGCACAGTGCTTAGCACTGCTGCCTCACAGCGCCAGAGACCCGGATTCGACCCCAGCTTGGGTCACCCTCTGTGCAGAGTCTGCACATTCTCCCCGTGTCTGCATGGATTTGCTCTGGGTGCTCCGGTTTTCTCCCACAAGTCTGAAAGACGTGCCGGTGCGGTGCATTGGCCATATTAAAGTTTCCCTCAGTGTACCTAAACAGACGCCGGAGTGTGGGGACTAGGGGATTTTCACAGTAACTTCATTGCAGTGTTAATGTAAGCCTACTTGTGACACTAATAAGTAAACTTAAACTTTAGACCATCTAAGGGTCACATGCTTCGGGTTATGAGTCATGGCCAACATTGGAACCAATGGAGTATTCAATGGAAGGGCTAGAAACTCGGAAGACATTGGCTGTTACAGGTGGTGGGTCCTTCAGGAATAGGACTTGTATTTCCTTTAAGCACAAATCAGGAAGACAACAGGAAACCCCTCATGTACTTTATTTTCTTCAGTCATCTTGCACATTGTTAACGGAAATTAAAAACAGAAGATTCCTATGAGCAACTAAAGAGGAACCACAGACAACAAAGCTGGGAGAAATAAGCAGAGGACCTGCCCTTAGATAGATCACTAATATATCACAATAATTACATGATGATCTGAGATAAAAGTGAATAGAAATGGGATGAAGCACTGATTTGATTCGATTTATTATTGTCACATGTATGAGTATACAGTGAAATGTATTGTTTCTTGCGCGCTATACAAAGCATACCATTCATAGAGAAGGAAAGGAGAGGGTGCAGAATGTAGTGTTACTGTCATAATTAGGGTGTAGCGAAAGATCAACTTAATGTGAGTTAGGTCCATTCAAATGTCTAATCACAGCAGGGAAGAAGCTGTTCTTGAGTCTGTTGGTACATGATCTCAGACTCTTGTAGCTTTTTCACGACGGAAGAAGGTGGAAGAGAGTATGCCCAGGGTGCGTGGGATCCTTGATTATGCTGGCTGCTTTTCTGAGGCAGCAGGAACTATAGATGGATTCAATGGATGGGAGGCTGGTTTGCTTGATGGACTGGGCTTCATTCATGACCCTTTGTGGTATCATGCGGTGTTGGACAAAGCAGGAGCAATAGCAGCGTTGGTGGTCTTTGTTAACTATAGCTTCGGTGAGGAGGGATCAGGCCAGGTTATTGGTCCCTCCATGCCAACTGATTGAAGTAAAATCACTTTTGCTGCTCAATATTTTCCATGTTGTATTTTGCTGTTTGGGGGAAAATTCAGTTCAGAAGAACCTGATACCAGATAATCTTACCAAGCATCACAATGAAGTTAACAAATGATCGGCCAAAGTTGTTGTCAGAATTGATGGGAATGCATGATAAAGATGTTGAAAGTAAAAAGCAGTCTGCCTTAATTCTGCTCTGGAGACCAGCAGAGTGAAGGATGTGTTGAGAAAGCAATTTAAAAAACTCCTTTTTAAAATGCAAGTCAAAATTATTTGAATCACAACCTCCCATGTCTTCTCTATAGGTGTTCTGTCATATGGAGATCAATGGAGGTGGATGGACAATTTTCCAACATCGCGAGGATGGAAATGTAGACTTTCACCGCGACTGGAAGGAATACAAACTGGTAAGAAACATTTCACTTTTGGTCAAAACATAAACTTTCCTAAATTGAAAGTAAAATCTGATCAGCATTGACCCAAATCCTACGTACAGGATCCGAAGACCTATTTCCTAATTAAGTGAAGCTGAATCACATTCCTTCTCCGCAAGTATCTTGTGATTTTGTGGAGATGAGTGGTCATTTAAACACAAGGGAGGTTGCACGGAGAATAAAGAACGTGGCTTCTGCGTAGATTCTCTAAGTTGCTTCCTCCAATTTTTCTGGGCCACCTTCCGATGGAGAATCTTACAGAATTCAGTCAGTACAGGAAACATTGGCGGAAACAGCTGAGAAAATCTGCATGGAAGCCACGCCCCCTTTTTACAGCACTCATTGACTTATTCTGGTAAGGGTTTAAATGCCCCAAGGCTTCTTTGAAAAACTATGAAGAGAAAGTACATGACTAAAGGGGGTAGGATGTGCAACATAAAAGTTAAAGTTAATTTATTCGTCACAAGTAAGGCTTACATTAACAATGCAATTAAGTGACTATGAAATTTCCCTAGTTGCCACATTCCTGCACCTGTTTGGGTCAATGCACCTAACCAGCATGTCTTTTAGATTGTGGGAGGAAACCATGGAGGAAACCCATGCAAACACGGGGAGAACATGCAAACTCCACACAGACAGTGACCCAAGCCAAGAATCGAACCCGGGTCCCTGGAGCTGTGAGGCAGCAATGCTAATCACTGTGATACTGTGCTGCCCCATAACTGTGTAAGGGGGCAGGCATGGAAATGAGCAAGGAAGTTGGGTGAGTGATGTAAGTGGGTTACGGGGGTAAGGTCACAGCAAGGTGGAGTGGTTGGTGGGTAGGGTGATGAGGTCCGATCGAAGGGTCATAGGGAGTCGGGGGTTCGGGTAAGTCAAGAGTAGTCAGGTAGGCATGGAGGTAGTCATGTGTTGGGGGCAAGTCAGATTGGATGGGGGGGGGAGAGTCAGGGTATTTGGGAGCAGTTGGGAGTTGAGGAAGAGTTGGATCAGGTGACGGGGAAGTTGGTGAATTGATAGGAGTTGGGGGATCAATGTGATTGATTAATTCAGTTGTATTGTTACCCAGAAGTTGTATTAGGAATTTTCCTGCCTAAAATTTCCTGGGTAACAAATCAGGTAAGTAACTTCAAACTCTCCAAAGTCACTGGGTGGGATTTTCCAGGCGTGCTCGCTCCAAGACCGGAAAATCCAATCCAAGGTCAATGGACCTTTGCATGGCCCTGTCCTGCTGCTATGATTCCCGTGGGAAAATTCCACCCTCTGACTTTAACTGAAAAGTTAGAAATGTTTGCGGATGGTCCAGGGGAATTATCCATCCAAAGTTCAAACTTTCTGGGAAATTCCTATGGAACCACTGCGTTGGAACTCCTGAGGGTTCTTGTAGCACAGAGTAAGTCCAGTTTCCAACTATCCAGAAACCAGAAGATATGGGCCGAAAGGTTGTTCTCTACTTCTTTGCATCACTAAGTAATCTACACTTCTATGAAGCAAAAAACACCCTAGGCCAAGGTTGAAACCAATAGGACGAAGAGTAGGTATATTCAGAATGTGTGAGTGGATGACAGCAAGTTCTGTTTTAATAATCGAAGTGTTTGTAGGAGGAAGGAAAATGAACAGAGTAAGAAACTTGACAGTTTGACGTATTGAAAATGATAACTAAATGCTCACTCAGTGCTACTGTAATAACAGACTTCCAGAGAAACGGTGAGAATATTAGAAGGTGCAAATAGGCTGGAAGTTGAAGTTGAGCAGAGGGGGGATCTATTCTGAATGTTAACATCCTCAAAATATTGAGAAGAAATGCATGAATAATGAGCCCCTCATTCCTTTCCACAAAGAACATTTGGAATATTGTGTGCAGTTCTGGTCACCTCACTATAAGAAGGATGTGGAAGCGCTGGAAAGAGTGCAGAGGAGATTTACCAGGATGCTGCCTGGTTTGGAGGGTAGGTCTTATGAGGAAAGGTTGAGGGAGCTAGGGCTGTTCTCTCTGGAGCGGAGGAGGCTGAGGGGAGACTTAATAGAGGTTTATAAAATGATGAAGGGGATAGATAGAGTGAACGTTCAAAGACTATTTCCTCGGGTGGATGGAGCTATTACAAGGGGGCATAACTATAGGGTTCGTGGTGGGAGATATAGGAAGGATATCAGAGGTAGGTTCTTTACGCAGAGAGTGGTTGGGGTGTGGAATGGACTGCCTGCAGTGATAGTGGAGTCAGACACTTTAGGAACATTTAAGCGGTTATTGGATAGGCACATGGAGCACACCAGGATAATAGGGAGTGGGATAGCTTGATCTTGGTTTCAGATAAAGCTCGGCACAACATCGTGGGCCGAAGGGCCTGTTCTGTACTGTACTGTTCTATGTTCTATGTTCTATGAATACTGCCAGGAAAAAAGTCAGGGATTCTAGATCAAAATCTTGAAAGTTCTTCTCTAACAGCACTGTGAGTGTACCTACACCACATGGACTGCAGCGGTTCAAGAAGGCAGTTCATCACCGCTTTCTCAAGGGCAGTTAGGGATGGACAATAAATGATGGCTCACATCCCCGTAAATCAATTTTTAAAAAAGTGAGATGGTAAGTTGAAACGGTTTAGAAAAAGTGAATCGTCATGGCACCAGATGGTTAGGAAACAATCCCTGAATACCTGAGGCTTACCTAATTTTGGACCTCGGGTCCCATTATCATTGGGGTGGTGAGCTGTGGGCATCCAATGGTGAGCTGCGGAAGAGGACTTGAAGATCACTGACCCTTAAAGGGGGGCAGCAGAGCGGGTTTACTGGAGCAGAGGTCAGGAGGGAAGTGATTGAGAAAGTTGCCGTGGAGCCAGGTGAAACAGGAATGGTGCGCCAATTTAAGCCTTTGTGAGTCACTGCCATTTTGCTCTCCTCTCCCACCCTCGTCCCAGCACTGCTGTGCCCTCTAACTAGGCAAACAACCCAATATTTGTTGCCTTCAGATATGAAGGACTGCCTGGACTTAATCAGTTCAGAAGTGGTGGTGGTGCATAACTAAAAATTAAATGCACAATGAGGTAGGGAGGAGATTTGTCAAGATGCATTAATTATGCTAGGCTGCATTACATTCCTTCTCCATAAGTATCTTGTGATGTTGTAGAGATGAGTAGTAATTAAACACAAGGGAGGCTGTAGGGAAAATGACAAGCCATGTATCTGCCGTTTAGGAGGAGCCTGAGAAGCAATGGCCATAGTTGTACCATGTGATGGGTAAAATGGCATCTGCCTCAATCTCTTACTCACAAAGGAATAACATCAGAGGTTGCACAACATGACTCTGGCAAGACACAGCACACAACAGACAAATGCGCACAAGGGCATTTCTCCAAACAATAGTGGTATTGATTAGAATGACAAAAGGGTTGCACTAAGGAAAGAGCTTGGAGGCTGTGGGTGAAATTCTCCGGCCTTCCACCTGCGTGTTTCCTGCCAGTGGGAGATGGTGCATTGTTTGCCAGCAGCGGGATTTTCTGGTCCCATCAATGTCAATGGGGATTCCCATTGACGTTACCCCACGCTGGCGGGAAACCCATGGGCGTGGGTGCGCTGCTGGCGGGACAGGAGAATCCCGTTGGCGTGAATGGCTGGAGAATTCTGGCCGACATGTGTGAGTAATATTTTCATCCCTCTCCACACACAAGAGAGGAGTAAGGCAGACTTTTTAATATACTTTGGACATTGGTGGACCACAATAGATTAATCCATGTTAAGCAAATAAAGAACAGTACAATAAACTAAAACTCGACTGAGAAGAAGTAGGGCTCCTTTTAATATTCAATTATGCTGCATCAGTGCTATATGCTTCACAGCAGCTTTCAGTGATATGAAAGGTCTGTATATTAAAATGTACCAAAGGCACTTCACAAGTGTAATCAGACAAAGTAAATTGATACCAAGCAAAGGAAGCAGACATCAGGAGAGGTGAAATATGTCACATTAATGGAAATGATACTCTGTGACATTCTTGACTAACATACAGGCTGGGCTTTCCACTGTGATTAGCCGAGCCACTGCAAAAGACCAAGGAACTTCAGGTGTAAACTATGTCCTGCGCAAATTCAATTTCTACGATCTTACAGAGAAAACATAGAAAATGGAAACAGGAGTAGGCCATTCGGCCCTTTGAGCCTGCTCCACCATTCATTTTGACCATGGCTGATCATCAAATTCAATATCTTGGTCCTACCTTCCCCCTATATCCCTTTGACCTCTTTAGCCCCAAGAGCTATATCTAAATTTTTCTTGAAATCATGCAACGTTTTGGCCTCTGTGGTAGTGAATTTCACACATTCACCACTCACTGGGTGAAGAAATTTCTCCTCACCTCAGTCCTAAAAGGTTGACCCCCTTATCCTTAAAATATGATCCTGAGTTCTGCACTCCCCCACCATCAGGAACATACTTTCTGAATCCACCCTGTCTAATCTTGTTGGACAACAGAATCAACACCCACTCCAATATGTCACTTGCTCACTCATTGCCTGCACTGTTGTGGCGTCTGAGGAAGATTGAGGCAGCATTGATTTCTCAACCCAATAAGTAAGTTCATTCAGCACAGAGGCATAGTGGGGTGGCATGTGGCACAATGGTTAGAACTGCTGCTTCACAGCGCCAGGGACCCGGATTCGATTCCCAGCTTGGGTTGCTGTCTGTGTGGAGTCTGCACATTATCTCCATGTCTGCGTAGGTTTCCTCCGGGTGCTCTGGTTTCCTCCCACAGTCTGAAAGACGTGCTGGTTAGGTGCAGTGACTGAACAGGCACCGGAGTGTGGCGACTAGGGGAATTTCACAATAACTTCATTGCGGTGTTAATGTAAGCCTTACTTGTGACTAATAAACAAACTTCAAATTTTTAAATAGTGAACATCGTGTAAACTGAATCTTAGAAGTTTGCTGGCCTTAATATCACATTATGCATTATCATTATTTGATCACTGGATGTGAAAGAATGCACCTTTCATAACCACAGGACATCCCAAAACACTTTACAGTCTATATACTTGAAGTATGGTCACTGTTACAATGTAGAAAACATAGCAGCCAATTTGAACATTGCAAGCTCCCCAAACAGCAATCAGATTTATTTTGATGTTGACCGAGGGATACATATAGCCAGGACACCAGAGATTACTCACCTGCTCTTCTGCAAAATAGTTCCATCTTTTGAGTGGTGAATGTGTGAAATTCACCAGCACAGCAAGTAGTTGAGGCTAAAACTGTGATTTCATGAAAAATTTAGATATAGCTCTTGGGGCTAAAGAGATCAAAAGGATATGGGGGGAAGGCAGGACCAGGATAGTGAATTTGATGATCAGCCATGGTCAAAATGAATAGCAAAGCAGGCTCAAAGGGCCGAATGGCCTACTCCTGCTTCTATTTTCTATGTTTTTCTATGTTTTTCTATGTAAGATCATAGAACTTCATTTTGCGCAGGACATAGTTTGCACTTGAAGTTCCTTGGTCTTTTGTCGAAAAAAACATCTCGCTGGAAGCTTGTCTCACCCATAAAACTGGTGCCACTTAGATTGAATTCATGATCATTGAGGGTTTTTGTTAATTGCATCCATTTGCAGACCTTGGACGAGGCTCTTAAACTTAAGCTGTTAATTAATTTAGGCTCAAGGGACACATTTTAAATGCTTGTAACTTTTCTTTCAAATTCACAGAGTAAGTGACTACTGCGTACCAACATAATGAGCAAATGTTTCAGTACAATCACTTTTAGCCATTTTCAATGGGATTATTCTCAGGCAGTGAGTAGAATGCCCAGTTTAAAATGCTTACGTTTTGTAATTACGCACATTTTCAGCTTCATTAATAAAATGAAAGCAAGTTATCGCTCTTAAATATATTAAGGAACATTTTTAAATACAAAAAAAAAAGGTTGTAAAATGCTGCTCCGTTGTGCTGGTCCATGGCTGTTTGTATACCCGATGATATGTAAATGTGTTTGAGCAGAAACTCAAGATTAGAGAAAGCTTCTGAAAACTATTTCAATTTTGAGTAGTATTTGCATTCAGATCTACATTCACATCTGAAGGGAATAACTCTTGGCTGTCGAACATGTTTACTTGGCTCAAGATGAAGACTTAATTAACTCACCAGTGCCTTTGTTTCTTGTGCATACTTCCATATCCTTCAGCATTGGAGTATAATATCCATTAGATGTTTCAACATTATATTTCATGAAGCCAGCACAATGACAAGTCTAAACATACTGTTATGGTTCAGGTTAGTGTAATGACTTCAATCAGGCCATTGAGGTTGGTCTATTGGAATACAAACTCCCTGATTAAGGATCCAGATTGATTGTGCCAATCAGGGAGTCTTTGCCTTGTACTTAACTGGGAGTGTCAGTTCCTCTGACACCCCTGGAGATAGACTGCTAACTGCTAGCACTCTGTGTACTGCTGTTAGAATTTGTAAATAAAGGGATTTTGGTGAAGGGACTTCTGCCTCCAAAGACTTATTACAGTCAGAAACACATGAAGCCTGCCTGAATCATAAGGTTTGCATCTTAACTTTGGCTAGGATAAATTTCAGGTGTGATTCAAAAGACCCACCAGGGAGCTTTTACCAAACAAAGTATATTTAAGAATATAGTTAACATGTATGGAGAAAAAAAAGCAATAACTTCTAACAATTACAAATTTTTAAAAAAGCAACAACTTCTAGCAATTACAAATGAAAACAAAACACCCACAATAATGTATAACTCTTAATGAATATATATATAAGCTGTCCCAATCAAACCAACCTCCACAAACAACCCTTTAAACAGGTTCAACACAGCATCGACTAAGGCTCACGTGATTCTGGAAATTGAGTCCTTTGGTTGAAGTCTGCACTTTTCCAGATTCACTCCAAACAGCTTGAAGATAAGACAGCTTCCCAAGACACCAGAGAAACCCTGGTCCAGCCCCCAACAACAGTAGATTTTCACCCTTTAGGAAAACAAGTTCTTGTTTTTAGCTAACCAACAGAATTTTCAAAGCAACATGGAGAGAGGGAAAACACTTCTTTTTAGCTCACTGTCCCTTCTAAAACTAAACTTAAACCTGCAGCTCCAAACTGAAAATGAAAGAAAAACTGTCCAAAAACATATGGCTGTCCTCCTAACAATGCAGGATTGTAAAACTAATCCCAGAGTAAACACAAACAACCCCATTTAAGCCTCTTAAGCAGCAATAAAAGCACACATCGTAGTCAGCCTGGCAACATAATGACATCAGCTAAAACTGTGAGCTGAGAAACACTGATCATAGATCATAGAATCCTACAGTGCAGAAGGAGGCCATTCGACCCTTTGAGTCTGCACCAACCACAATCCCACCCAAACCCTATCCCCATAACCCCATGCATTTACCCCAGCTAGTCCCCCTGACACTAAGGGGCAATTTAGCATGGCCAATCCACTTAACCTGCACATCTTTGGACTGTGGGAGGAAACCGGAGCACCCAGAGGAAACCCATGCAGACATGGGGAGAATGTGCAAATTCCACACAGACTGTGACCCGAGCCGGGAATCGAACCCAGTCCCTGGCGCTGTGAGGCAGCAGTGGTAACCACTATGCCACCATGCCATCCATGCAGCTCTTACTGACTATAAGAGCTGCAAAGATAATGATTTTTAAAAAAAATTCTTAAAGGTACACTAATGTCATAATACTATGAGTTAAGAATGGCAAATATTCAAAAATTAATAGCACCATTATAACTTTATTCTCAAATTAAAATAGTTTAAAAAAAAATAAACAGAAGGTTCTCAACCTGATGCGTGATTTGGAATGTTTTCACAAAATGGTCAGTTGGCTCCTTGGTGTCAGTCAGAGCTTGTGGGTTCAAACTGAATTTCAGGATTTGAGCACATGACCTGGGCTAACAGCTTGGGGCTGCGTTGTCGACAGTGCCATGTTTTAGAATAAAGGTTTGATCAATGTGATCTAGTTGTTTGGAAAGCCCAATGCACTATTTGCAGAAGAACAGGAAAGCTCCACTGTGTAGGTAAAGTGCATCCCCGCCACCACCCCCGCGCTCCCCGCGCCCCCCCCCCCCCCCCCACCCCCGCCGCCCCCCCGCAAATATGAAATAAGAACAGAAACACTTAACAGGTTCAGTCATAAATGAACAAGCTAAGAATCAAAATGTGGATCCTTCATCAGAACTATAAAATATACAAATGAACAAATTTTTGAAAGGAACAGAAAAATAATGGGGGTTTTATAGGTGTTCTGTTCATTTTTAAATATTTGTTGCAATTGCAATGATTGGAGACCACCAGCTAGTATGATGAGTGGCACAGTGGCACAGTGGCACTGCTGCCTCACAGCTCCAGGGACCCACCTTCAATTCCGGCCTTGGGTCACTGTCTGTGTGGAGTCTGCACGTTTTCCCCGTGTCTGTGTGGGTTTCCTCCGGGTGCTCCGGTTTCCTCCCACAATCCAAAGATGTGCAGGTTAGGTGGATTGGTCGTGCTAAATGCGTGGGGTTACAGGGACGGGAGGGCCTGGGGTAAGATGCTTTTCGGAGTGTCCGTGCAGACTGATTGGCCTCCTTCCGCACTGTAGGTATTCTATAACAAACTATAACAGTTTATTTATGAGCAGATAAATATACAAAGTGCTTTCACAATGTTAACACTTCCAGCTCTAGAACCTACTCTGGCTGCAAAAGCCCGTGTTCTGCATCGTGACCCCCGCTCTCATTCCCCATTGAGCAATTGTGTCACATGACCCTCCCTACGTACGCCCCTTAAAGGGAGCAGTCACTACAATACTGTTAACCAGATTGTCTTCCTGTTCTGATGAAGGGCTCACACCTGAAATGTTAACTTCTGCTGACCTTCCAGTGTTTTTGGGTTCCCAGGTTTCATGGCCAATAATTATCCCTTGCTGAAACAAGAAAAACCCAGTTTTTGTTTTAGTCATTTATCTCATTTTTATTTTAGTGTGGGGGTAGGGGGAGAAACGGGGGTTGGGGGGTGGTGGAGGGACTGCTGTGAACATATTAGCTGCTGTGTCAAGGAAATAGCAGTGACTGCACTTCAAAAGTAACTCACCGGCTGCGAGACATCTTGGATAGATGAAAAAGCTCGCCATAAATATTGGAGGATAATCCCACCCAGTCTGAGGGAAAATGGGCGAGTTGGTTGTGTTAGGTCACTTTCCATACAGCAGGGGATGAACAGTGAGCATATGTTTTCTGTTTGGTGTGAGTCTATCCTTCGCTCTGCAGGAGTGTGCAGGGGGATTTGCGAGAGTTGATCTGAAAGTCCTCCAGAAAAACTTGCTGAAGATGCAGACTAGTTAATCATTTCCTAGCTTCAGCAGAGTCTATTTAAGTGCAGCTGCACAATCCACATAGTTGTGGTTGGAGGAGTCAAGTTGGAGGTATAGACTATTTTCTAAATGGGGAAATGCTTTGGAAACCAGAAACACAAAGGAACTTTGAAGTCCTTATTCAAGATTCTCTTAAGGTTAACGTGCATGTTCAGTCGGCAGTTAGGAAGGCAAATGCAATGTTAGCATTCATGTCAAGAGGGCTAGAATACAAGAGCAGGGATGTACTTCTGAGGCTGTATAGGCTCTGGTCAGACCCCATTTGGAGTATTGTGAGCAGTTTTGGGCCCCGTATTTAAGAAAGGATGTGCTGGCCTTGGAAAGGGTCCAGAAGAGGTTCACAAGAATGATCCCTGGAATGAAGAGCTTGCCATATGAGGAATGGTTGAGGACTCTGGGTCTGTACTCATTGGAGTTTAGAAGGATGAAGTGGGATCTTAGTGAAACTTACAGGATACTGCGAGGCCTAGATAGAGTGGATGTGGAGAGGATGTTTCCACTGGTAGGAAAAACTAGAACCTGAGGGCACAACCTCAGGCTAAAGGGATGATCCTTTAAAACAGAGATGAGGAGGAATTTCTTCAGCCAGAGAGTGGTGAATCTGTGGAACTCTTTGCTGCAGAAGGCTGTGGAGGCCAGGTCATTGAGTGTCTTTGAGACAGAGATAGATAGGTTCTTGATTAATAAGGGAATCAAGGGTTATGAGAAAAAGGCAGGAGAATGGGGATGAGAAAAATATCAGCCACGATTGAATGGCGGAGCAGACTCGATGGGCCGAGTGGCCTAATTCTGCTCCTATGTATTATGGTCTTATGGTTTGAATGGTGGCAGTAAAGAGTTTTATATTCGTATGTACATTTCTGGTGTATTTTGCAGTATCTTCTGATTAGATCCCAGGTGCTATGAATAAATGATCACCCTGCGAGAATAGCTGTTTGACAAATGTTTTCATTATTTTCAAAATATGTGCTTTTTCTTCTTAGTGTCATACATAAAGGAAGTGCCCAGTGATCCTATATACAGTTCACACCAGCAGTGTGTCAGTTACCAATTCTAAGTCAAGGTTTTTCTACTGTGGCAGAACATTCTACCCATGAAAGCATCCAACATTAGTTACAAAATGCAATGACCTTGATAGGAATGGGGAGGCAGGAAAGGTGCAGGAGTGCCCAGTTTTTACATTTCTACAGATGCACCACAGAAAGCATCCTTTCTGGATGTATCACAGCTTGGTATGGCTCTGCTCTGTCCAAGACCGCAAGAAACAACAAAGGGTTGTGCATGTAGCCCAGCCCATCAGGCAAACCAGCCTCCCATCCATTGACTCCGTCTGCAATTCCTGCTGCCTCAGAAAAGCAACCAGCATAATCAAGGACCCCATGCACCCCGGACATACTCTCTTCCACCTTCTTCCATCGGGAAAAAGATACAAAAGTCTGAGATCACTTACCAATAGTCTCAAAAGCAGCTCTTCCCTGCTCCAAGAGACTTTTGAATGGATCTACCAAATACAAATTGATCTTTCTCTGCACCCTAGCTATGATTGTAACACTACATTCTGCACCCTCTCCTTTCCTCCTCCCCTATGTACTCTACGGACGGTATACTTTGTCTGTGTAGCACGTAAGAAACAATGCTTTTCACTGTCTCCCATTACGTGTGACAATAATAAGTCAAATTAAATCAAATCAGTAGCAGGTGGTGAACCGAGCAAAACCAAGGTGTAGGTTGGCATATCAATGCAACAAAGCAACACTTGGCCAGAATGATTGTCTAGCTGGGCGGTAGCAGGAGGCCACATTGGGGAATCTGAGTGTTCAGACCACAGCAATCAGTGAACAATGGGTGCATGACATCAGCAGCAGGATGAACCTGTAACAGAGAATGTAGAGGGCATCTGATCAAGTGAAGTCCAAGGTTTCCTTCGGTAGTCCATGGCAGTTCCCTTTCCTCTACTTGCCCACAGTGAAGTCCAAAATATAATTTTAAAATATAACTTCAAAACATGCCTTCCTGCCTAAGCAGACTTCTAAAGGGGTTCCCTGATGAGGCACAGCACATCTCTGAGTTGTTGGACTCAATCTGTACAATTACAGAGGTCTCTGCTGCCTTCCTCCATGTATTCTACTCACCTACTCAAAAGAACAGTTCAATCAACATGTGGGAAGTAAATGGGAGTAATGAGGGTTCATGAGATGCTTTATTTTAACTATTCCTTGGCTCAGTTTCTATCAACTGGGTAAAATGTGTACGCTACATAGATCAGCATTTATTTCACAAAATCAACTTCTGATAAAATATAAAGTACTCATGATTGTGTTATGTTGTCACTGTTGGATACAAGGTCATTTCTCATTAAGGACATTGGGTGTAAATTCAGAGCAACCTTGAGAACATGTTTAGTCACTAAATGGAATTAAGTTTTATATGAGTAATCTTACTGGAAATGATGTCAAGGCAAACTCACAGGTGTCATTATCACGCTTGAAGTTTATTTATTAATGTCACAAGTTAGGCTTACATTAACACTGCAATGAAGTTACTGTGAAAATCCCCTAATCGCTACACTCTGGCACCTCTTCGGGTAGTCATGATGTGGAGATGCCGGCGTTGGACTGGGGTAAGTCAGACGAAGGAGCTGTGCTCCGAAAGCTTATGGTATTTGCTACCAAATAAACCTGTTGGACTTTAACCTGGTGTTGTGAGACTTCTTACCTCTTCAGGTATACAGAGGGAGAATTTAGCGTGGCCAATGTATCTAACAGTACATCTTTCGGACTGTGGGAGGAAATTGGAGAACCCAGAGGAAGCCCATGCTGACACGGGGAGAACATGGGCGGCATGGTGGCACAGTGGGTTAGCACTGCTGCCTCACAGTGTCAGGGACCCGGGTTCGATTCCCAGTTTGGGTCACTGTCTGTGTGGAGTTTGCATGTTCTCCCGTGTCTGCATGGGTTTCCTCTGGGTGCTCCAGTCTCCTCCCACAGTCTGGAAAATGTGCTGGTTGGGTGCACTGACCCGAACAGGCGCTGGAGTGTGGTGACTAGGAGAATTTCACAGTAACTTAATTGCAGTGTTAATGTAAGCCCTACTTTGTGACTAATAAATAAACTTTACTTTACATGCAGACTCCGCACAGACAGTGACCCAAGCTGAGAATTGAACCCAGGTCCCTGGAGCTGTGAGGCAGCAATGCTAGCCACTGTGCCACCGTGCCAGACCAAGGAGGAATAAAGGGGATCTCAGGGGTTAATGAGAATGGGAAAAAATAAGGTAATTAACATCAACAGAGAAAAAGCACTGGAGGAACTGAAGGGACTAAATAATTCTGCAAAATCTCCAGAACCTGATGGCACTACATCCTGGGATTCTAAAAGAGATAACTGCAGAGATAACGGATGCCCTGGCTATGATTTTCCTAAATCCCGTAGAATTTGTCCAGCAGGTTGGAAGTTACCAAATTGTTATAGGGAGAAAGGGATTTAATTTAAACAGCCCTGATTTCTCCTCACACCACACAACCATAAACAAAAGCTGGTGTTGACTTTTAATTTCCCCCTTTATCAGTGGTGGTGCGTTTCCCAACCCCTCAGTTTGATGTGATCCAATTTTCTACAAGTAACTCCACAGTAAACTCGAAATAGGGTGAACTCAGAAGATGCATTCATTCACACACACACTCAACATGCAGGGTGAGGCCATTGCTACGCAGCCCTCGGTGCATCCGTTCATTAAAAAAGGAATAGAGAAATAAAGAGGTACAGAGCAAAGATCACAGAACAAAGATTTAATGTTTCATGTGAGTCCAGAGTTCCAAATCAAAGCCAATGCTTTATTCTTTCACAAAGTTGGTAGATTGAAGACTGATGAATACTGTGGCTACCAGAGCACATCAACGGTTACGCACGGTGGTTAGCGCTGCTGCCTCACAGTGCCAGGGACCCGGGTTCAATTCCGGCCTTAGATGACTGTGTGAAGTTTGCACATTCCCCTCGGTTTTCTCCGGGTGCTCCGGTTTCCTCCCACAATTCTAAAATGTGCAGGTTATGTGGATTGGCCATGTTAAATTGTTCCTTAGTGTCAGGGGGACTAGCAAAGGTAAATACATGGGGTTACAGGGATAGGGCCTGGGTGGGGTTGTTGTTGGTGCAAGCTCGATGGGCCAAATGGCCTCTTTCTGCACTGCAGGCATTCTATGACTATGATTTTATGAATCCTGCAGTGAGTAACTCCCCTCCTGACTCCATAAAGCTTGTCCACCATCTACAAGGCACAAGTCAGGAGTGTGATGGACTACTCTCCATTTGTCTGGATGAGTGGTGCTCCATCAACACTCAAAGGCTTGACACCATACAAGACAAAGCAGCACGCTTGATTGCTACACCTACCAAAGACATTCAATCCCTCCACCACCGGTAGCAGCAGTGCGTAATATCTACAAGATGCACTGCAGGAACTCACCACCATTCCTTAAGCAGCACATTCCAAGTCCACGACAACTACCATCTAAGACAAAGGCAGCCGATACCTGGGAACACCCCGACCTAGAAGATCCCCTCCAAGCCCCTCACCATCCTGACTTGAAAATAGCCTTTCCTTCACTGTCGCTGGGACAAAATCTGGAGCTCCCTCCCTAAAAGCACTGTGGGTGTATGTACACCTCAGGGACTGCAACAGTTCAAGAAGGTAGCTCACCACCAGCTCAAAGGTAACTAGAGATGGGCAATAAACATGCTGGTCCAGCCAATGATGCCCACATCCTGAAAAATAGTTT
This sequence comes from Mustelus asterias, assembly GCF_964213995.1. Classification (NCBI taxonomy): domain Eukaryota; kingdom Metazoa; phylum Chordata; class Chondrichthyes; order Carcharhiniformes; family Triakidae; genus Mustelus; species Mustelus asterias. The sequence goes on from NC_135821.1 coordinate 44,331,386, forward strand.
TTAAAAGTATATATTATTTTAACAGGTGTGAACCTCGTAAACGTTCAGAGATGTGTATTCATACTCGGAACACAAAAAACCAGCACGCAGGTGCAGCGAGCAATTAGGAAAATCAATGCCATGTTGGCATTTATTGCATGGGGATTGGAATACAAGAACAAAGAGTTCTTGCTACAATTGTACAGGGCTTTGGTGAGAGCACACCTGAAATACTGTGTGATGTTTTGGTCTTAAAGTTCAAGTTTATTTATTAGTCACAAGTAGGCTGACATTAACACTGCAATGAAGATATTGTGAAAAGTCCCCTAGTTGCCATACTCCGGCGCCCGTTCAGCAACACTCAGGGAAAATTTAGCATGGCCAATTCCACCTGACCAGCACATTTTTCGGATTGTGGGATGAAACCAGAGGACCTGGAGGAAACCCATGCAGACACGGAGAGAACGTGCAAACTCCACACGGATAGTGACGCATGCTGGGAATCGAAACCAGGTTCCTGGTACAGTGAGGCAGCAGTGCTAACCACTGTGCCACCATGTCTTCATATTGAAGGAAGGATATACTTGCACTGGTGGGAGTAGCAAAGGTTCACTCGATTGGTCCCTGGGATGAGAGGGATTTTTTTTAATGATGAGTAAAATGAGTCTATATTTTCTGGAGTTTAGAAGAATGCGAGGTGATCTCACTGAAATATTCAACATTATAAAAGGGCTTGACAGGATAGATACTGACATGGGGCACTAATTTCAGGATAAGAGGTTGACTGTTTAGGACTGAGATGAGAGAAATGTCTTCACTCAAAGGGTTGTGAATCTTTAGAATTCTCTACCTTAGACAGTTGTGCATGCGTCACTGTTGAATATATTTAAGGCTGGGATGGACAGACATTTGGGCTGGGAATTTATGACACCTCTCGGGCAAGGCTCCTAAAATCCCGCCCGAGGCCAACGGAGAATTTTATTCTGCGAGCCTCGCTTGCCCCAACTCCGGGGTGGGTGAGGCGGTAAAATTCCGGCCTTGGTGTGTCAAGGAATGAAAGGGCAGAATTGTCCACGTGTCCTGTGGCGTGTTTCATGGCGGCAGAGGTGGCTCAGCATTGGCCAGTGACAGGATCTTCTGATCCACCACTGTAAACAGGGTTTCCCATTCTATGTACCTCCTGCCTCTGAGAAACTCATGGTGGGAATTCAGCCATCATGGGATATGGGGAACAGGCGGAAAAGAATCGAAGCCCAAGGTCTGCTTTGACCACATTCAATGGTGGAACCAGGCTCAATCAGCCTTACTGTCTGTGGTGAACCATCGTTGGTTCCCACGAGGTAGTACTGAGCCAGGGTCTGGCCAGTACTACGAGTATGTATATATGTTGCTGTTGGGGTTAGGGATGGGTTGTTCTACTTGTTGCTGTTGGGGTTAGGGTTGGGCTGTTACACCTGTATTATAGTTATTATGGTACATCCCAGTCGGGCTCCACCTCCTGGGAGAGGTATAAAGGTCACTGCTCTGTCTGGGACCCCTCAGTCTGGGATCGTGTACTATACATGATAGCTTCGTTGTAATAGTAAATAAAAGCCTTTATTTCCTTGAGCATCTCAAGCCTCGTGTGTGATAACGCGCATCACTGTCTTCACTTGCTCTTATTGAGTCACTTGTAGGCCAGACCAAGTAGGGTTGGCAGATATCCCTCCCGAAAGGGCTTTTTGGAATAAAAAGGCTTTTAATGACAACTGATGGTAGTTTCATGGTCACCATTATTGAGACTAACTTTCATTTTCAAATTTTATTAATTAAATTTAAATTCCACCAGCTGTCATAGTATCATAGACTCTTACAGTGCAGAAGGAGGCCATTCGGCCCATCGAGTCTGCACCGACCAAAATCCCACTCAGGCCCTCTCCCCATGCATTTACCCTAGCTAGTTCCCTGACACTAAGGGGCAATTTAGCATGGCCAATCCACCTAATAAGCTACGCACATCTTTGAACTGTCACAGTAGGATTTGAACCCATGTCTCTGGAGCATAAGCCTGGGTCTACTAAATTACTCACCCTATGGCATTACTGCCAGACCACCATCTCCCCTCGTGTAGAAATGTGGAAAGGAATGTGTTAATCTTCTTATGAGTTGGATCTTTTATCAAACTGAGTGATACCTGAATACAAAGCGTTGTATTGAAATGCGTCAAGAATTCAGGTTAACCTTCGAATCATGTCATTTGTAGAGAAGATGAGCAGATTGGCTTTCAATGTCACGACACTATTCATTACAGAGGAACAGGAATAGACCATTCAGTTCCTCCAGCCTGCTCTGCCATTCAATTAGAATGTGGCTGAAAGGCACCTTAGCTCCATTTACTCACCCTTGCCTCATATCCACTTTTATCCTTGTCCAGCAAGAGTCCATCTATCTCAGTCTTGAAAACTTCAGTATCCACAGTTGGAGAGAATGTGAGATTTCTGTCATCCTTAATTTGGAAAAAGGAGTTTTGCCAATCTTTGCTCCAGAGTGGCATTGGTTTAATTTTAAGATTATCCTGGGCTTTGCGGTAGAAATAACAGTGTAGCCATCACCGCTCACATTCCCAAGGCGTAAATCAGATAGCAACTTCCAGCGTCTGCTCATGTCGAAAGTTATTGTTGGATTTGCCCTACCCCTCCACAATCTTCATTAAACCATAGAACATAGAACAGTACAGCACAGGAACAGGCCCTTCGGGTCCACAATGTTGTGCCGAACATGACACCAAATTAAACTAAGCCCTTCTGCCTGTCCTTGGTCCAAACCCCTCTATTTCTTATATATTCATGTGCTTGTCTAAAATCCTCTTTAATGCCCCTATCATATCTGCCTGCGCCACGACATCTGGCAGTGCATTCCAGACACCTACCACCTGTGTAAAATAACTTGCCCCTCACATCTCCTTTGAACTTTCCCGCTAAAGTGCATGCCCCTTGGTATTAGATACTTCAACTCTGGGAAAAATATTCTGACTGTCAACACTATCTATGCCTCTCTTAATTTTATAGACTTCTGTCAGGTCTCCCCGCAGCCTCTGTCGCTCCAGAGAAAACAACCCCAGTTTGTCCAGCCTCTCCTAATAGCTCATAGCCTCTAACCCAGGCAGCATCCTGGTAAACCTCTTCTGCACCCTCTCCAAAGCTTCCACATCTTTACTGTAATGTGGCGACCAGAATTGAACACAATACTCTTAAGTGCAGCCCAACCAAAGTTTTATAAATGACATCATAACTCTTGTACTCAATGCCCCGACCAATAAAGGCAAGCATGCCATATGCCTTCTTTTCCCCATCTACTTGTGTGGCCACTTTCAGGGAGCAATGGACTTGAACCCCAAGATCCCTCTGTACATCAATGCTGTTCGGGGTCCTGCCATTAATTATATACTTACCCTTAACATTTGACCTCCCAAAGTGCAGCACCTCACACTTTCCCAGATTAAACTCCATCTGCTATTTCTCTGCCCATATCAGTAGCTGATCTATATCCCGCTGCATCCTTTGACAACCTATTTTTGTGCCGTCTGCAAACTTACTAACCCACCGACCTACATTTTCATCCAAGTCAGTACCTCACTGAGGGGCTCAGCATTCAAATATGTGAAGGACATGAGGTTGTGATACCTACACCCTCACTAAACACAACAGAAATGGTTGGGGCTTGTCTTTATAAGTGTAAATTAAGAAAGGTGTAAGACGCAGCAATGAGTAACAAGCAATGTCTCCATCATTAGAAATTTACTTTTACAAATCTGAACTCATAATTTTTCCAATTTTAATTACAGTTGGAGATATAAAGAAATATATTAAAAGAGAAATGGTGAACCATTTCTAATATTTTCTGTCTCATATCTCTCCTTTAATCTCTTCTTTATTATCCTCTCTATTTTTGTTTTCTCTATATGATTTTACATTGAATTTAATATTTGAACTCATACTCTTGGCTTTAAACCCTGTGTGGCACAGAAAGGATTACGCAATCTGATTGGTTGAAGAGGCACAATATTTCTTATGTTATAACTCAGGTCAGAAGCTTTTATGAAGTCCAACTGGATCAAAAGTTTTGAACTTTGAATTTGGCTAGGGTAAGAATGATGTGCTCCACGTCAGGTATGATTCAAATGACCCACTAGGGAGCTTTTATCAAACAAAGTTTATTTAAGAATATAGTTAGCATGTATAGAAAGAAAATTAGCAATGACTTTTGTCAGTTACAAACAAAACAACCAAGATAATGTATAACCCTTAACAAATATATATATAAAATGTTCCAATCAAACAAAACTTCCCATAGACAAAACCATTTCCACAGATTTAGCACAGTAAGAACTTATACTCACATGATGCCGGAACCTAGTCCTTTGGTTGAAGAATTGAAACCCTGAGTTCTCAGCCTTGTAACTTCTAGCAGCCCTCTGGATATATCCAGAACAGTTTGAAGTCAGAACAGCTTCCCAGAACACCAGGAAGACTTTCTGGTCAAGTCACCTACAGCAGATTTTCTACTCCAGGCAGGCAATAAGCCTTGCTTTCAGCTAACCAGCAGAATTTCCAAAACCTGGGAGAGAAATAAATATTAATTTTCCGCTTGATGTCCTTTCTAAAACTAAAACTGTAGCCAGCCAAACAGAAAATGAAACCTTAAATCCTCGATGAAGGAAAAACAATATTGTCCAAAAACACATGACCTGCCAACCAGTTTTCTTCCTAACAATGCAGGGTCATAGAAATCCCAGAGTAAAAATAAATAATCCCATTTAAGCCATTGAAGTAGCAATAAAAGGACTTCTACAGACAGCCCAACAATAACGAGAGCTGAGGCTGTGAGAGCTGCAGAGAACATGATTTAAAAGAAAAACACCTCTTAAAGGTACACTAATGTCACACTTACCCTGCAAAACCAGGGCAAATTTTCGTGTGGGCATCAGAGACTTTAGTTTGCCATCTGGAGAAGCAGCAAGAGCCCCATGTTGCCTCTTCATGGGAAGATCTGTTATATTAAGTGCCAATCAGGCACATAACTGTATAGTGGCTGGTTTTTCCTCAGTCGAAGGCCATGGAAGTTATGTCCTCTATGGTTAACTGGCTCACAACTCGCAAGGCTGGCGGTAATTCACTCAGCCAAGATCCAGGACTACCAAGGCACTCAGACCACAGATAAGAGATGGCGGGAGGGGTATTGCAGAATGGGAGTCGTGGCGAGGGATTCAGAAGCAAGGATATGTGTAGTAGTTGGCCCCTTTAAGAAGCATACATCATGTGTCATGTGACCCCATTGCCCAATGGGGAATGAGCGCAGGGAACTCGGTGCAGAGCACAAAAAGGATACTCCCAGATAGGAAAAGAAGACCTAGCTGTTATCTTTGGCAACAAGAAGTTTCATCAATATATTTACGAGATACATTTTACGACTATCACAGACCATAAGCTGTTTTTAGGGCTTTTCAAGGAAGATCAATTGCTTTTGTGAGAATACAGCATTGGGCACCATTCCTGTTGGCTTAGGAATATTCTTTTGAATATCGGCCAGGGGCTCACATAGCCAATGCAGATGTCTTAAGTCATCTCCCGTTACCTGAAAGCAGGCCGCCCCTTCTAGTACCACAAGAGATTGTAATGGCTTTAAACTTTCTGGACTCTTTACCTGTAACAGCACAACAAAGTAAGTACTGGGCCCACAGAGACCCACTGTCATCGAAGATTAAACATATGATGCTGATGGATGGCGGAATGAGAGAGCTTCAGAGGAAATGAAGCCTTATCAGATCAGGAAGCTTGAGCTCTTATCCTTTGGGGAGCGAGAATGGTTGCCCCCATACCAGGAAGAGAGTTAGTGCTTGAAGAATTGCATAGTGCCCACCCGGGCATGTCACAGATGAAGATGCGAGTGAGAAGCAATATCTCATGGCCTTGCATCGATGCTGATATAGAAAGGGTTGTCATATAATGTGACCAGTTCCAGCAAACGCTACCAGCTACAGCCCCCTGCACCCGTGGAAATGGCCAGGTCGGCCATAAGTAAGAGTTCACGTGGATTCCAACTTCATATGCCAAGGTAGGGAAACTGCGCCAATCTTTCTCCACCCATGGCATACCAGAAGTATCTGTCTCAGACAACGGAATGGCGTTCACAAGGGCTAAATTCCACAGGTTCATGACATCTAATGGTGTAAAACAAATCTGAACTCCACCATATCACCCCTCTTCAAATGGCTTGGCTGAAAGCGTAGTTCAGACTTTCAAGATTGGTGTGAAGAAGCAAACATTTGTGTCACTAGAAACTAACATAGCGATAGAACCACACCACATACCACAAGTGGAATAGCTGCAGCGAAGCTGCTGATGGGCCGATGCTGGAGCCTGGTAGTTCCAAATTTGGCGGGGAGGGTGGAGAGGAGGCAGAGTTGTCAAAAAATGAACCATGATTTGTCAAAAATGATAAGAGTATTTGAGATAGACGATCAGTTTTTGTGAAGGAGTTTGGAAGTGGACCACATTCAATCTCAGGAGTTGTGATGGCCAGGATGGGGCCACTGTCTTATGAGGTGAAAGTGCATGACAAGTTAGTGAAGAAACACATCGATCATTTGAGGAGGTGGGAGCCACCCCAAGAGTCAGTGTTACTGCCTGATCTAATTGTGCTAGCAAGTAGTGTTGTTGTTTCGCCGAGGGATGAAGTGGTTGATCAGCCAGGGGCAGGCCTCCCATGAAACTGGGAGGAATGGTGGAAAGAGAGGCACAGATTCCAGAGGAGAGTCCCAGTGATACAGGTCCAAGCAAAAACTGGAAATAACCCTCATAGATGTTGCTTTCTGGGCTTCTGCTGTGAGGATACCAGCAACAGAAGGATGAGTCACTTAAGTGGACATTAATTGCCAAATTAAGGGGCTTAATTGGTGATGGCTCAGGAAGGCCATGGAATCCCACATATTAAATGCCTAACCCCTTTCACCTGCTACCAAACTCACCATGGGAGAGGGCATTAAATGTTGCCACAAGTCCCAGATTCCTTACTGAGAGCACTGCATTGAACCAGTCCCCCAGATTACCATGATTTGCTGTGTCAAAGCCCATATAATGTTGATGGATAACTGTATGCCTACAGCCTCCAGCAGTGAAAGGACAGCGAGTGCTGCCCTTTTACTGTTGACCAAGCAGTGGCACAGTGGTGCTATGAGCACTGTTGCCTCATAGCACCAGGGACCCAGGTTCACTTCCTGGTATGGGTTACTGTCTGCGCGGAATCTGCATGTTCTCTTCGTGTCTGTGTGGGTTACCTCTGGGTGCTTTGGTTTCCTCACAGAGTCCAAAAGGTGTGTTGGTTAGGTGCGTTGGCCATGCTAAATTCTCCCTCAGTGTAACTGAACAGGTGCCGGAGTGTGGCGACTAGGGGATTTTCACAGTAACTTCATTGAAGTGTTAATGTAAGCCTCCATGTGACATTAATAAATAAACATTAAAACTGACCTCTAAAAACAGACTTGTATGCCCCTTTATTGTTGATTTGTCCAACAGAGGAAATAGTTTCACCACAGTGAATATAGTTTCTATCTTTAAAAAATACTTTCATCTTTAAAAAATACTTAGACCACCTTTTTTTGATTTGTTTGTGGGACATGGGTGTCACTGGCTGGCCAGCATTTATGTCTTGTCTGGAGACAATACACATCTTTTTAGCCTGTCTTGATGCTCTCTCCACTCACATTGTTTTGTTTCTTAAAGACTTGATTCGTTGTAAGAATTCGCATTCCAACCATTATTCATGTAAATTGAGTTTGTGTCTTTATATGCTCTGTTTGTGAACAGAATTCCCACTCACCTGAAGAAGGGGCTTAGAGCTCTGAAAGCTTGTGTGGCTTTTGCTACCAAATAAACCTGTTGGACTTTAACCTGGTGTTGTTAAACTTCTTACAGCATTTATTGCCCATCCCGAGTCACCCTTGGAGGGCAGTTGAGACTCCAGATTGCTGTGACTCTGGAGTCACATGTAGGTCAGACCAGCAGATCTCCTTCCCTAAAGGACATTAGTGAACTGAATGGGTTTTACCGACAATAGTTTCATGGTCATCAGTAGATTCTTAATTCCAGATTTTTTATTATTGAGTTCAAATTCCACCATCTGCTGTGGCGGGATTCGAACCCAGGTCCCCAGAACATTAGCTGAGTATCTGGATTAATAGTCTAGTGATAATACCACAAGGCCATCACCTCCCCTGAATCTGATTAGTCCTCAGTCTATTCAATAGCATTGGCCTAATGATAATATCATGAGATCTTCACCTCTCCCTTGATCTGATTAGCCCTCAGTCTGCTCAATACTATTACAAAGAACAAAGAACAATACAGCACAGGAACAGGCCCTTCGGCCCTCCAAGCCCGCGCCGCTCCCTGGCCCAAACTAGACCATTCTTTTGTATCCCTCCATTCCCACTCCGTTCATATGGCTGTCTAGATAAGTCTTAAACGTTCCCAGTGTGTCCGCCTCCACCACCTTGCCTGGCAGCGCATTCCAGGCCCCCACCACCCTCTGTGTAAAATATGTCCGTCTGATATCTGTGTTAAACCTCCCCCCCTTCACCTTGAACCTATGACCCCTCGTGAACGTCACCACCGACCTGGGGAAAAGCTTTCCACCGTTCACCCTATCTATGCCTTTCATAATTTTATACACCTCTATTAAGTCTCCCCTCATCCTCCGTCTTTCCAGGGAGAACAACCCCAGTTTACCCAATCTCTCCTCATAACTAAGCCCCTCCATACCAGGTAACATCCTGGTAAACCTCCTCTGTACTCTCTCCAAAGCCTCTACGTCCTTCTGGTAGGGTGGCGACCAGAACTGGACGCAGTATTCCAGATGCGGCCGAACCAACGTTCTATACATCTGCAACATCAGACCCCAACTTTTATACTCTATGCCCCGTCCTATAAAGGCAAGCATGCCATATGCCTTCTTCACCACCTTCTCCACCTGTGACGTCACTTTCAAGGATCTGTGGACTTGCACACCCAGGTCCCTCTGCGTATCTACACCCTTTATGGTTCTGCCATTTATCATATAGCTCCTCCCTACATTATTTCTACCAAAATGCATCACTTCGCATTTATCAGGATTGAACTCCATCTGCCATTTCTTTGCCCAAATTTCCAGCCTATCTATATCCTATTGTTACCATTGATTTACTTAAAAGTAAATGTCTCAACTTGCAAAAGCAAATTATAATGAAAAGAGGAACTTCTGTTTTAATATTATGATTTTGAAGATAGCCAAGTGTTAAATGAAGGCTGTCATCCTTCCCTAACTTTCCAAATAGAAGATAGGGAGCCAGCGGCCTCGGGGAACGGGAGGTAGCTGTTGTTCTGAAGTCAATCAATGTTAAGATATCTTGCTGGTGAACAATAGTAACACATTTTATGCTTGATTGATCATTTTTAGTTTCTTTCAAGTGTCAAAATAAGATAGCTGTTCTCTATCAGGTAACAAACAATTGCAAGCCATTATCCTTTGTCAACCATGGTGGTAAACATGTTAACACTTGTTACAAATAAATTATTTGAACGTCAAGAAAATAAAACTTTAACAACCCAGTGACCATCTTCCGTTTTTGTTTCTTAGTCTTCTATTCAACTTGCTTCAATGATTGAAGGAAGAATAAAAGCTCCAGAAGACAATGTGTACCCACTTAAATTCTATTGGGGTGACATTGGGCTATGCTCGTATCAAATTAGCAGCCAATTTTTCTCTGAGTCTGACCTGCTTTCCACTGACGCTCCCAGCACAATTGTTCAAACTCCTTTGTCCACCATTCATTCCCCACTCTCGCTGTTGCTTTTCACTTGGTTTGAAATTAAAAGTCTTAGCAATATTTTCCAAGTCAATGGAAAATAAATAAAACTGTTGCAGCGTATGATGCACGGCTGGAGTAGACTAATTTCATGACCCCCTGCATCCCCTCTTCACCCGCAATGTTTCAGTCAATTTGCACTTTTTAAACAGATAGAATCATAGAATCCCGACAGTGCAGAAGGAGGCCATTTGACACATTGAGCCTGCTCCGACAACATTCCCACCCAAGCCCTATCCCCGTTACCCCATGTATTTACCCTGATAATCTCCCCAACACTAAGGGGCAATGAGGAGGCGATGGCTTAGAGGTATTATCGCTAGACTATTAATCCAGAAGCTCAGCTAATGATCTGGGGATTTGATCAGGTTTGAATCCCGCCATGGCAGACGGTGGAATTTGAATTCAATAAAAATATCTGGAATTAAGAACCCACTGATGACATGAAACCATTTTCGATTGATGGAAAAATACATCTGGTTCACTAATGTCCTTTAGGAAAGGAAATCTGCCATCCCTACTTGGTCTGGCCTACATGTGACTCCAGAGCCACAGCAATGTGGTTGACTCTCAACTGCCTTCTGAAATGGCCTAGCAAGCCACTCAGTTGTATCAGTCACTACTGCAGTGTTTAAATAAGGAGCTCACAATCACATTCTCAAGGTCAACTGGGGACGAGCAATAAATGCTGGCCAGCCAGCGTCTTCCATGTCCTACAAATGAAATAAAAGATTTAGCATGGCCAATCAACCTAACCTACACATCTTTGGAGTGTGGGAGGAAAATAGAGCACCCAGAGGAAACCCACACAGACATGCGGAGAACGTGTAAACTCCACACAGTCAGCTGAGGCTGGAATTGAACCCGGAACCCTGGCGCTGTGAGGTAGCAGTGTGTCACCATGTGTGTCAACCACTGTGTCACCATGCTAATGATTCAGTTTGCTTATCGTGGAACTTATCTTGATTGAAATAATATCTGATTTTCCAGAGCCTTTAAAAAAATTCATTGTTGGGACATGGTCATTGCTGGCTGACCAGCATTAATTACCCATCCCTAGTTGCCTTTGGAGGGCAGTTACAAGTCAACTATATTGCTGTGGCTCTGGAGTCACATGTCGGCCAGACCAGGTAAGGATGGCAGATTTCCTTCCCTAAAGAACATTAGTGAATCAAATGGGTTTTCCTGACAATCAACAATGGTTTATTGGTCATTTGTAGATTCCTAATTCCAGATATTTTTTATTGAATTTAAATCCCACCATCTGCCATGGTGGGATTGAAACCCGGGTCCCCAGAACATTGGCTGAGGTTCTGGATTAATGGTCTAGCAATAATCCCGCTAGACTATTGCCTCCCCGTTGTATATTACTTAACCTGGACAGCAATTGTGGATGTTTTAGCTTGTATGGGTCGAACAATTTGGTTTTCTACCTTTAGAAGTGATAGACAGGAGTCACACAAGTTGGTCGGTATCTCGTGCTGCCCGAGCATGGTAGACAGGAACAGTCGTGGAATGGAATGCTACAACATCACAAGGGTGTCCCAATGTCATTGTTCCGCATTGTGATACTTTGGTCAGAGGGTGTGCACAGAAGTTGGAACCACGCCGGCCAACAATTAAAGGGTCAATTAAGGCCATCTTAAAAGCAACTCACCATGATATTGAGTGACCTGTGCCAATCGGCCAGGCAGCCTTCACATTTTTCATTCATTCTACATCCAGGGTGATACAAAAGACCCACAGAATGTTGGTAAGGTGAGGAATTAGAGTTTTACTGTGAGTTGTTCGGAATTGTGGTAGAGATTGTTTCTGGTATTTTTGTTTGGTGTTTTGGAGAACTCTCTGACTTTTTTGCCATTGGCTGAGAGTTTCTGCAGGAAGGCCTCTGCAGTGAAGAAACCTGGACCACTGTCTGGACAAATAGGGATTGTATAATCTTCTGCAGGACCTCCTCGTCACGAAGAAGGGGATAGGGCCAAAAAAGAGAAGAAGGTAATAGTCTGCACGCACCGTCCTAGAATCAGCCTTATGGATCAAGAGGCGCAGCCAGAAGGGGCGGAGGGTTAGCAGGAATTGCAAGGTCTGAAGAAGGTACCATCATCCAGTAAATAAAGCACACAGGCAGCGATCATGGCTCCTTGAACAAGTCAGACGTTAGATGCCACAGAAGGCCCGACTGTCTCCTCTATATGCAAAATTGCCTCCAATGGCAAGTTGACTGTGGCCCTGAAATGTTTGTGCCTCTGGGTCTTTTCAGTGATCAGATTTAAGTGGTGTCTCACAATCCGCTGCTCACAGCTACACCAAGTTGGTCACAGATGCTGTGTTCCAAAGGGTCAGCACCTTCATTTATTTCAAGACTAATGAGACCAAACAGGCAGAGTGAGCCAGAGGCTTTGCTGCAATTGCAGGATTCCCCACATTCAGGGAGCCATTGACTGCCCGCCTGTGCCCATAAAGATGCCAGGAGAGGAGCAGGATGCCTTCGTCAATTGAAAGTGTTTCCAATCCCTCACATCCAGATCATTTATGACCACAAAAATCACAGTCTGCAGGTTTGTTGCCAGGTATCCAGGAAGCTGCTGTGTTGTCTGCAGCCTGCGTCACACTCAGGTTCCAAGGCTGTTCATTGATTCGGCATGCACTCGTGTTTGGCTTGTGGCGGGAAAAGGGCTTTCCATTGAAAAGGTGGCTGATGATGCCATTGAGACACTCAAGGGCTGCAGCCAAGGAGAGCTGCAACCGCAGTCATGTCCACAACGCTTACAATTGAGAGGGCCATTGGCCTACTCAAGATGAGGTTTTGCTGTCTTGAAGGCTCAGGGGGATCATTTCAATAAACTCCTTAACTTATCTCCATTATTGCTGTAGTCTGCAGCTCACTACACAATCTCGCACTCGGGAGGGGTGGGGGAATAAAGACAGCAGTGCTAGTGCAGGCACCGGAGAGGATGATTCAAGTGCTGAACCTGAGGAGGAGCCAGAAGAGTCCCAGACTGAAGAGCAAGATCCCGCTGTGAGGATGCTCATGGGAGGCAGGGAGAGCAGGGAGGCCTTGATACACAAGACTGTCAGTTAGGAATTATCAATTCACCACAGGGCAGAAGCAGGTCATTCGACCCATCGAGTCTACATCAACTCTCCAACAGGGCATTCGATCCAGAACCAGAACCTGTAACCTCACAAATTCACACTAAGGGGCAATTTACCGTGGCCAATCCACCTGACCCACACATCTTTGGACTGTGGGAGGAAATCGGAGCACCCGGAGGAAACCCACACAGACGCGAGGAGAATGTGTAAACTCCACACAGACAGAAACCCAAGCCTAGAATTTAACCCGAGTCCCCTGGCATTGTGAGGCAGCAGAGCCAACCACTGTGCTACCGTGCCACCCAAAGCAAGGTATCAAAGTCAGGGCAAGAGAGATGCCACCAGACTGATTTGTCCTGATGAGACACTCATTTCATCCTTAACTCAAGTCCTGATCTCAGAAATAAACCTTGCAGCATTTTATATTGTGACACATGACTCCCAGGCCTCCTCCCCAACAATTGCATGACGCAGACTATGGCCATTGCGCATTATCTAACAATTTAATAATTGAAGTAAAGATATGTGTCCAATATTACACATGTGCCAAGGACAAAGTATTCACCTGTGAGACCCCTGATGTGATCATTGTGACTTCATTTTCCATTTCCAAGTGCTACGTCTTGGTATTCCCCTCTCGCTGGCAGCTGGATTGGACACAGTAAGGAGTCTAACAATACCAGGTTAAAGTCCAACAGGTTTATTTGGTAGCAAATGCCACTAGCTTTCGGAGTGCTGCTCCTTCGTCAGGTGAGTGGGAGTTCTGTTCACAAACAGGGCATATAAAGGCACAAACTCAATTTACAGAATAACGAATAATGATTGGAATGCGAGTCTTTACAGCTAATCAAGTCTTAAAGATACAGACAATGTGAGTGGAGAGAGCATTAGCACAAGTTAAAGAGATGTGTATTGTCTCCAGACAGGACAGCCAGTGAGACGTTGCAAGTCCAGGCAAGTTGTGGGATTACAGATAGTGTGACATGAACCCAATATCCCGGTTGAGGCCGTCCTCATGTGTGCGGAACCTGGCTATCAGTCTCTGCTCAGCGACTCTGCGCTGTCATGTGTTGTGAAGGCCGCCTTGGAGAATGCTTACCCGAATATCAGAGGCCGAATGCCCGTGACCGCTGAAGTGCTCCTCAACAGGTAGAGAACAGTCTTGCCTGGTGATTGTCGAGCGGCGTTCATTCATCCGTTGTCGCAGCGTCTGCATGGTTTCCCCAATGTACCATGCCTCGGGGCATTCTCTCCTGCAGCGTATCAGGTAGACAATGTGGGCCAAGTTGCAAGGGTATGTACCGTGTACCTGGTGGATGGTGTTCTCATGTGATATGATGGCATCCGTGTCGATGATCTTGCAGCGGTTGCTGTGGCAGGGTTGTGCGGTGGCGTGGACACTGTTCTCCTGAAGGCTGGGTAGTTTGCTGCGGACAATGGTCTGTTTGAGATTGTGCAGTTGTTTGAAGGCAAGAAGTGGGGATGTGGGGATGGCCTTGGCGAGATGTTCGTCTTCACCAATGACATGTTGAAGGCTCTGGAGGAGATGTCATAGCTTCTCCACTCTGGGGAAGTACTGGACGACAAAGGGTACTCTGTCCACCGTGTCCCGTGTTTGTCTTCTGAGGAGGTCGGTGCGGTTTTTCGCTGTGGCGTGTCAGAACTATCGATCGATGAGTCGAGCGCTATATCCTGTTCTTATGAGGGTATCTTTCAGCGTCTGGACGAGTCTGTTGCGATCCTCCTCATCCGAGCAGATCCTGCGTATACGGAGGGCTTGTCCGTAGGGGATGGCTTCTTTAACGTGTTTAGGGTGGAAGCTGGAGAAGTGGGGCATCGTGAGGTTATCCGTGGGCTTGCGGTATAGTGAGGTGCTGAGGTGACCGTCCTTAAAGGAGATGCGTGTGTCCAAGAATGCAACCGATTCCGGAGAGGAGTCTATGGTGAGTCTGATGGTGGGATGGAACTTGTTGATGTCATCATAGAGTTGTTTCAGTGATTGTTCGCCATGAGTCCAAAGGAAGAAAATGTAATCGATGTACCTAGTGTATAGCATCGGTTGAAGATCCTGTGCGGTGAAGAAGTCTTGTTCGAACCTGTGCATGAAGATGTTGGCATATTGAGGTGCGAATTTGGTCCCCATGGCTGTTCCGTGTGTCTGGATGAATAACTGGTTGTTGAAGGTGGAGACATTGTGGTCCAGGATGAAGCGGATGAGTTGTAAAATTGCATCTGGAAACTGGCAGTTGTCAGCGTTGAGTACTGAGGCAGTTGCAGAAATGCCATCATCGTGGGGGATGCTGGTGTAGAGTGCCGAGACATCCATTGTGACGAGGAGTGCTCCTGATTCAACTGCTCCATGTGCGCTGAGTTTCTGTAGGAAGTCCGTAGTGTCGCGACTAAAGAGTCGCTGAGCAGAGACTGATAGCCAGATTCCGCACAAATGAGGACAGCCTCAACCGGGATCTTGGGTTCATGTCACACTATCTGTAACTCCCACAACTTGCCTGGACTTGCAAAGTCTCACTGGCTGTCCTGTCTGGAGATAATACACATCTCTTTAACCTATGCTAATGCTCTCTCCACTCACATTGTTTGTACCTTTAAGACTTGATTAGCTGTAAAGACTCGCATTCCAATCATTATTCATTATTCTGTAAATTGAGTTTGTGTCTTTATATGCCCTGTTTGTGAACAGAACTCCCACTCACCTGACGAAGGAGCAGCACTCCGAAAGCTAGTGGCGTTTGCTACCAATTAAACCTGTTGGACTTTAACCTGGTGTTGTTAGACTCCTTACTCTATTCGCTCTCCACAGATGCTGTCAGACCTGCTGAGTTCCTCCAGCATTTTCTGTTTTTGTTTCAGATTCCAGCATCCGCAGTATTTTGCCTTTAACTTTAAGTGTAAATACTCAGAAAAGATCTCAGTGATCAAATATCTTTCAGTGATTTTGATTGCGAGGATAAATATATTTTATTTTTATCTGAAGTGTTGTGAGAAGAAGCTTTCCATCAAAAGCATAGCTGCAATTATCGCGAATTCTATTTCTTGATCTATATCACAGTGTGAAAGTTTGTGCAGCCAACTATGAAAAGATTGACTGTCATCAGTTATTTTGGGGATAGAATTGCTTAAACTCGGGAAAACTCAGTATTTTTATCTGTAATCTAGTCATTTTCAAGTAGCAATAGGGTGTCACAGTGCCACTGTAGATAGCACTGCTGCCTCACAGTGTCAAGGACCTGGGGTTCAATTCCGGGCTGTGGTGACTGTCTGTGTGGAGTCTGCACATTTTCCCCATGTCTGCGTGGGTTTCCTCCGGGTGCTCTGGTTTCTTCTCACAGTCCGAAAGGCGTGCAGGTTAGGTACATTGGCCGTGCTAAATTCTCCCTCAGTGTACCTAAACAGGTGCCGGAGTGTTGTGACTAGGGGATTTTCACAGTAACTTCGTTGCAGTGTTAATGTAAGCCTAATTATGACACTAATAAAATAAAACTTTAAAAGAACGTATTGGTCATGCAAATATCATTGTGTCATGTATCATGAGGCAAAGACGATACGGACCACTTTACAAGGCTTATGCCCCTTTAAACAGGATCTTTGTGATTCGATTCATTTTGTGTGTCTGTGCCATTTTCTTCTCACTGACATTGAAAAACATTTCATTTTCTCCTAAACTTGAGTTTCCAACCTGCTGTAACTGCAAAGTAAGGAGAATTGGTTTTGCACAATTATCAGCACGCTCCCCATTCACCCAGGAGCAAGTCTTGAATCACCCAAATTGATGAGATAAAAGTCTTTCCTTTCTAACATCCACAGGGGTCCTAAATGAAGAGTGTTTGGGCAATCTCGGATTGGCTCTTTGTGCACTTGGCTCAGCAGCACAATCAGTACATGATGTGAAAGTACCAGAAACAAACCGAGCAATCTAATTCAGTTAGCATTAAAAAAAAGAAGACATTTACTTTAAGATAAGGTGTGTTTTTAGCAACAGTGAATAAAGCACCTTGCTTGTGACTAAGGTTGATTTGATCTTTTGATTAATAAGCCCATAGATAATGTGCAGGAGTTACCTGATATTAATTATTGTGCACTATGTGCTGGACCACAGCTACTTACTTTGCCCTACTTCTGATAATTCAAAGATAGGGCAAGTTACTATTCAACATCTCCCGGTTTGATAAATTGTTTTTTATCGCAAATAGTCTTCTGTGCAAAATATGCTTACCTCATTCTTTTACTGCCTCGTTCCAACCCTGCGATGTAAACTGCTTTGAAACTCAAGTCATTTGAGCATGAAGTTATTTTCCCCAGAAACTAGTATTTAAACTCTCCTGTTCCTTTCTTCCATAGCACATGTGTGAGAGTGGGAGCAGAAGTGCTCATTACAACTACATCCCTTTTTAAACAAATTAGCACAGAATAAACTAGGATAAATTTAGCATGTAGTTTTATTCTATGCTAAATATCAACAGCTTCCAGTTTTTGGTGCAGCCATATGAATCATTACCCTTAGAATACATGGTGATTTTAACTTTGCAATTCAAAAGCAAATGCTTTTTCGGTACGAAAACCTTTGGAAAAAAAGTTATTCACAAATTCTTGTTCCATCTGGGTCAGGATGCTCTTTGTGTGAGGCTCCTTAATAATTACTTCCAATTGTTGCCCTCCTCAGGGTTTTGGAGACCCGTCAGGAGAATATTGGCTCGGAAATGAATTTGTTCACCAGCTCACCAGCCAGTCTCCTCATGTTCTGCGCATCCAACTGAAGGACTGGAATGGAAATGAAGCATTTGCTGTCTTTGACCATTTCTCTCTGGAAAATGAGGAGCAGAAGTATCGGTAAGTTTCATTTGAGAGATTTGAGATGATTTGAAGGGGAGAATGCCTTCGCCAAAGGCTGTTGATCATTGAGCTGCACTTTCGTCATCCACTGGAAGTGTAAACTGAGACATTAGCATTTTCTTTGCTGGAAAAATATGTTTTCTGTGCCTTCCTGACCCCACACCAGCTTCGTGTGACCTTTTGGTGGGTTGCAAAGACCTTGGTGCAAAACTCACACACATTCCTCCCAAGGTCAGGACCCACACAATCCCCATGTGTTTTTGAACAAGGGATTCATCATAAGGATCTGTCCTGCAAAGTTAGGTAACCCTTACATTGATCAACATTGTGTAATTATGATACACATTATGGCATGTTTCCAATTGTCCAAAGTGCTATAATACGAACATACAAACAAGGAACAGGAGTGGGTCATTCAGTCCCTCGAGCCTGCTCTGCCATTTAATAAGATCATGGCTGATCTGATAGTAACCTCAAATTTGCTTCCCACCTAACAACCTATCACTCCTTGCTCACCAACAACCACCTCTGCCTTAAAAGAGCGAAAAAAATCACCTCATAGAAACATGGAAACATAGAAACTAGAAGTAAGAGTAGGCCATTTGGCCCTTCGAGCCTGCTCCGCCACCATTCATTTTGATCGTTGCTGATCATCAAATTCAATATCCTGATCCCTCCTTCCCCCCATATCCCTTGGTCCCTTGAGCCCCCAAAAGCTATATCTAATTTCTTCCATTTTAAATGGGTGACCCCTTGTTTTTAAACAGCAACCCCTACTTCTAGTTTCTCCCACATCTACCCCGTCAAGACTCCTCAGGATCTTATATGTTAAAATCAAGTTTCCTCTTATTTTTCCAAACTCCAACGGATACAAACCTCTACAGGAGTAATTTTTTTTCTCATATCAAAGGTAGCGTGCTTGAATTCAGAGTTTTAATAGTTTGTTTGAGGTTCAATTTTTGCAATGACATTAAAATGATTTCCATTGTTATTGCAATGCTATATGTTCTTGAAGACTATACATAGAACATATTGTACATATTGAGTGGCTCTGGAAGATACATGGGGGCATGGATGTGGCATGTGCAAATTGATAGGGAAAGGGGTGCATGGGGAACTTGGGGGGGATAGAGACAGCATCAGTGGTCTAAGGGGGCATGAAGGGGCATGGAAGTGAGGGAATGTGGGCAATCTGAGGTGCCATGGGGTGGCACGGGTACTCTGACGGATCATAGGTTGCATGGGGTGGTTGGGGATTCAGGGGGTTGAGGAGTGATGTTTGTTGGGTGTGTAAGCAACGTTGGGAGCTAGGCTATTGTGTTGGAGAACTGAGGCTGGCATTCTAACTCTGCCTCCACACCCACACTCCTCAAACATTCCATCAGAGCTTCAAAAATGCACTGTGAAAATAACTCTTGTGTGAAAAGGTCTGGTGTTCCCAAATCCACAGAAAGATTCAGTGGCTAGCTTCTGGGCAGACTCACTAGTTCTGAATCTCAAATAATAACTTGCTCTGTATTGTTTGTGTATGATCACTTTATTGCAAAACATTTAAAATTGTCCAAATACAGTTTTATTCACAAAATACAATTCAATATGATCCATAATTATCTTTACTCACTTTAGTATCTTAAGTCCACTCTAACTCTTCAAGACTTTGATTAGAGTCAAGTTTTTGTCACCTTTCCCAAAGTCTCCACTTTTGGTTCAATGTCAATTTTCTATCTGATAATGCTCTTGTGAAGTTTCTTTGCTACATTTTAAGCATTGCTGTAATGCAGATTGTTATTTATATCATAACAGGGCAACATAGGTAAGAATATGTTTTGTTTAGTCATGTTTCTGATATTCAGTCCCTGAATTCAGTGTTAGCTGGACTGGATCACTGATACCCCTATGTCAAATGGGCTTTTAAATTTTTTTTTCGATGGCCTTGCCTTTGTAGAATGCCACTTACTTTGACAATGACATCAAGAACTTGTTGGACACAAGGTCATAGCACGATGGCACACTGGCTACACTGCTGCCCCACAGTAGGGACCCGAGTTCAATTCTGGCCTTGGGTGACTCTCTGTATGGAGTTTGCACATTCTCCCCGTGTCTGCGTGGGTTTCCTCCGGGTGCTCCGGTTTCCTTCCACAGTCCAACAATGTGCAGGTTAGGTAGATTGGCCATGCTAAATTGCCCCTTAGAGTCAAAAATGTGTAGGTTAGGGAGATTAGTGAGCTAAATACATGGGATTATGGGAATAGGGTCTGGATAAGATGCTCTTTCAGAGAGTCGGTACAGACTCAATAGGCTGAATGGCCTCCTACGCTGTAGGAATTCCATGATTCTATGTTTGTGATTCTCTCTGGCTTGCAAGCACACTTTATCACTTTATTGGCAAACTATTGCTGGAGGCGAACATTCAGTCTTTGTGCATGAGTGCAAATAACTAGGATCGACTGTATGTTTCCTCCTTGGATTCATTATTATCCTGAAATAGACACTGTATCCCTTACAATTTGTACAAGTACATTATAACCAAAGAAATAAAGCAATAGTTTGCTTCTTAATGTACAACCTGATCATTTATTTTTATGTGTCTTTGTGTGTTTGTTCTCAATAGTCTGACCACTCATTTCCTTTGATGAGATATGGCCAGAATAAAGCATCTAAGTGAGTTTGCCTTTCAGACAGCACGTGAAAAAATAGAGTCACACTGATGATTGGACTTGCTTTTAATTTAATCAGTATAACTTGTTTTTGCAAAATAATACAGAAGGATTCCACTCCTCAAGAAGCAGAAAATGTATTTACATAAACGCTTTCCGTATTCTCAGGATGTCCCACATCACTTTACAGCCATAAGAGTATTTTTTGAATTCCTGTTGTAATTTATGAAAATATGTCTATTATGAAAATACATAGCTATTTCTGATAAACAGCCCGTTACAATGGCAGCCAATTTGCACACAGCAAACTCCTATTTAAAATATTATGATAATGATTTGATTTGATTTGAATTGATTTGATATATTATTGTGACATGTGTTAGTGTCGAGTGAAAAGTATTGTTTCTTGCACGCTATATAGACAAGGCATATCGTTCATAGAGAAGGAAAGAACATTGTGCAGAATGTACTCTTACAGTCATAGCTAGGGTGTAGAGAAAGATCAACTTAATGTGAGGTAGGTCCATTCAAAAGTCTGATGGCAGCAGGGAAGAAGCTGTTCTTGAGTTGGTTGGTTCATGACCTCAGACTTTTGTGTCTTTTTCCCGATGGAAGAAGGTGGAAGAGAGTGTGTGCAGGGTGTGTGGTGTCCTTGATGATGCTGGCTGCTTTTCCGAGGCAGAGTAGAGAAGTGTAGGCAGAGTCAATGGATGGGAGGCTGGTTTGCATGATAGACTGGGCTTCACTCATGACCCTTGGTAGTTTATTGCTGTCTTGGCCAGAGCAGGAGCCATACCAAGCTGTGATACAAGTGACACAAAAACAGAAAATGCTGGAAAATCTCAGCAGGTCTGACAACATCTGAGGAGAAAGAATAGAGCCAATGTTTTGAATCATGCTGACACTCCGTCTGAGCCAGAGCAACATTTTTAGTGATGTTAGTTAAGGGGCAAATGTTGACCAGGCTAGTAGAGGATGCCCACTGCTCACCTTCAAAATAGCACGTTGCCGTTCATGCTATGCTCCCGCTACAGCGAGGTCGGAGAATTTGGCAGCCAGTCAAGTCTCCGTTCACGGCAGTGGGATGGGAAAATCCCACCGGCGTGAATGGTGTTAAGATTCCAGCCTTTATGTCTACCTAAGTAAGCAAACAAGGCTTTGACTTAACCTTGCTCCTGAATCATTGACCATCAGACCATAAGACCATAAGACATAGGAGTAGAATTAAGCCACTCGGCCCATCGAGTCTGCTCCACCATTAAATCATGGCTGATATTTTTCACATCCCCATTCTCCTGCCTTTTCCCCATAACCCCTGATCCCCTTATTAATCAAGAACTGTCTATCTCTGTCTTAAAGACACTCAATGATCTGATCTCCACAGCCTTCTGCAGCAAATAGTTCCACAGATTCACCAATCTGGCTGAAGAAATTCCTCCTCATCTCTGTTTTAAAAGATCGTCCTTTTAGCCTGAGGTTGTGCCATCTGGTTCTAGTTTTTCCTACTAATGGGAACATCCTCTCCATGTCCACTCTATCCAGGCCTCGCAGTATCCTGTAAGTTTCACTAAGATCCCACCTCATCCTTCTAAACTCCAACGAGTACAGACCCAGAGTCCTCAACCATTCCTTATACAACAAGCTCTTCATTCCAGGGATCATTCTTGTGAACCTCCTCTGGACCCTTTCCAAGGCCAGCACATCTTTCCTTAGATACGTTGTCCAAAACTGCACACAATACTCCAAATGGGGTCTGACCAGAGCCTTGTGCAGTCTCAGAATTACATCCCTGCTCTTGTATTCTAGCCCTCTTGGCATGAATGCTAACATTGCATTTGCCTTCCTAGCTGCCGACTGAATCTGCACGTTAACCTTAAGAGAATTTTGAACAAGGATTCCCAATCCCTTTGTGTTTTTGATTTCCTAAGCATTTCCCCATTTAGAAATTAGTCTCTACCTCCATTTCTCCTTCCAAAGTGCATAACCTCACACTTTTCCACATTGTATTTCATCTTCCACTTCTTTGCCGACTCTCCGAGCCTGTTCAAGTCCTTCTACAGCCCCCGTACTTCCTCAATACTACCTGTCCCTCTACATATCTTTGTATCATCTGCAAACTTAGCAACAGTGCCTGCAGTTCCTTCTTCCAAATTGTTAATGTATATTGTGAAAAGTTGTGGTCCCAGCACTGACCCCTGAGGCACACCACGAGTCACCGGCTGCCATCCTGAAAAAGACCCCTTCGTCCCCTCTCTGCCTTCTGCCAGTCAGCCAATCCTCTATTCATGCCAGGATCTTACCATTAACACCATGGGCTCTTAGCTTATTTATCAGTCTCCTATGCGGCATCTTGTCAAAGGCCTTTTCTTTGCTAAAATCTTCTTTGCTAAAATAAGTCTGTTTTTGTCAACTTAAAATAATATCCACCTACCTTCCTGATCCTGACCTTCTTGGGAAAAACCTGCCCTAGTAGCTTTCTGCTACTGTCGACATATTATCGGCTCTTGTTTTGTCTCAGTGCTTCTTTCACAACCATAGGAGAAAGACCCATGTAGTCAGCCCCTGTTGAGTTATCAAGCTTAGGGATTTTTCACGATGCATGTTAAACATTTATTAATAACCAAATAATTGCTTATTGCTTTCAGGCTTTGCAGCAACAACATTCAGTGACTGAATACACTTTGCTTTTAAAAATAACATTCAAATATACTCTTTTGTTGGAAAAGTGGGTCAAAAATATACTTGCAGTAGCATTCTCACCAGGACAACATCACTCTGCATTAGTTGTACTTAGATCCTGTAGTGTTCAGTTTCAGTAATAATTTGTTCATATTAACAGTCAGTCTGTTGAATAACTCAGAATTAATCTCCTAACATTTGGTCCATCAGCTTTAAGAAGTGACAGCCCAAGTATACTGAAATTGGAGTCAATGTTTTTGCTGCTTGTAATCTTTATTTGAAAATATGTCTATTATGAAAATACATCGCTACTTCTGATCAATGGTCCGTCATAATGGCAGCTAATATCAACCATATTTTTTACAAAAAGAAATGCATCTTTTTTCCTTGCCTTTAAATTGGGCAGCTTTCCTGGAGGTCACAAGAGCAAGAGTGCATTGTTTGGGGATTATTCATATAATCTATATAAAAAGAGATACAATAACTATGTAAGAAAAATAGGTTATCAACTCTGGTACCGGAGGTGAGAGTAGAGTTCCCAACTGAGAATCTCTATTTAATTAACATCAAGTAGTCTATGATCACGAGGGGTCACGGGCTCAAGCTGAGAGGGGCGAAGTATAACTCAGACATCAGAGGGACGTTTTTTACACAGAGGGTGGTGGGGGCCTGGAATGCGCTGCCAAGTAGGGTGGTGGAGGCAGGCACGCTGACATCGTTTAAGACTTGCCTGGATAGTCACATGAGCAGCCTGGGAATGGAGGGATACAAACGATTGGTCTAGTTGGACCAAGGAGCGGCACAGGCTTGGAGGGCCGAAGGGCCTGTTTCCTGTGCTGTACTGTTCTTTGTTCTTTGTTCTTTGAAAGTCTTTATTGGTAAAGAGGCAACATCTACAATTTTCAGTGAAATGAAGTTCGGGATTGCCAGTTGATCTTATGCCTGCAAATGTGGCCAACCTTGAAGATTTGTGCCGTATTATAATGGTACATGTGCACATGTTGCCTAATGTGGATATTGCCCATTACTGTACATTATGTATTTTCTTTAAAAATATGGGGCGGCACGGTAGCACAGTGGTTAGCACTGCTGCTTCACAGCTCCAGGGACCTGGGTTCGATTCCCGGCTTGGGTCACTGTCTGTGTGGAGTTTGCACATTCTCCTCGTGTCTGCGTGGGTTTCCTCCGGGTGCTCCGGTTTCCTCCCACAGTCCAAAGATGTGCGGGTTAGGTTGATTGGCCATGCTAAAATTTCCCTTAGTGTCCTGAGATGTGTAGGTTAGAGGGATTAGCGGGTAAATATGTAGGGATATGGGGGTAGGGCCTGGGTGGGATTGTGGTCGGTGCAGACTCGATGGGCCGAATGGCCTCTTTCTGTACTGTAGGGTTTCTATTCTATTCTATTCTATCTAAACCCGGAAGTGGTCGCGCAGGGAGGTCTGGGAGAGAGAGATTTTTTTTAAAAAAAAGTTACTCACCTCAGTGAATCGGCCTCATTGCGTCTTGGAAGTGCAGCAGAGAGGGAGAGATTCGCGAGAGGAGTGCTGCGGGTAAGCGCTGTTATTTTTAACTTACTTTTTCGCGGGTTTTTTTCTTTAAAAATATCTAAACCCGGAAGTGGTCGCGCAGGGAGGTCTGGGAGAGAGAGATTTTTTTTCCCCCAATAAATTGGAACAGAGAGGAATCCCGATACTCTACACTTGTAGAGTATCCCACCCTCCCTCCTCCTCTAACCTAAAAAAAAAGACCCAGTGAGAGCAGGGCTTTGGAGAAAACAGGAGGAGGAAAGGTAAGTTTAAAATTTTCATTCACTTTTTTTTTCCCTGTGTGTTTAAAGGGGCAATTATGAGTGTGAGGCCAGTATGTTGTTCCCAATGTAGGATGTGGGAGGTCCTGGAGGCTCCTAGCCTCCCGGACGACCATATCTGTGCTGGGTGTGTTGAGCTGCAGTTCCTAAGGGACCATGTTAGGGAACTGGAATTGCAGCTCGAGGACCTTCGCCGGGTTAGGGATAGTGAGGAGGTCATTGACAGGAGCTATCGGCAGGTGGTCACACCGGGACCACGGGAGGAGGGTAACTGGGTAACAGTGAGGAAGGAGAAAGCTCAGTTGATGGTGAGCACCCCGGTGGATGTGCCCCTTAATAATAAGTACTCCTGTCTGAGTACTACTGGGGTGGACAGCCCACCTGGGGGAAGCAGCGGTGGCAGTGTCTCTGGAGCTGAGCCTGGCCCAGTAGTGCAAAAGGGTAAGGAAAGGAGGGTAGTGCTAATTGGGGACTCTACGGTGAGGGGGTCAGATAGGCGTTTTTGCAGACACAGACGGGACTCTCGGATGGTGGTTTGCCTCCCTGGTGCAGGGGTCCGGGATGTCTCTGGTCGAGTCCCAGAAATCCTGAAGGGGGAGGGAGAGGAGCCGAAGGTCGTGATGCATATAGGTACTGCTGACATAGGTAGGAAGAGGGAAGGGGTCATGAAAAGAGAATATAGGGAGTTAGGTAGACAGATGAGAAAGAGGAATGCAAAGGTAGTAATCTCGGGA
Organism: Mustelus asterias; assembly: GCF_964213995.1. NCBI lineage: Eukaryota > Metazoa > Chordata > Chondrichthyes > Carcharhiniformes > Triakidae > Mustelus > Mustelus asterias. Next base: position 44,357,066 of record NC_135821.1, read on the forward strand.
TTGCTGCCTGTGCCGCGGGAGAGTGAGAACAGGAATCGGTGGAGAATGAATGCGTGGCTGAGGGACTGGAGCAAGGGACAAGGATTTGGGTACTTGGATCATTGGGACCTCTTTAGGGGCAGGTGTGACCTGTTTAAAAAAGACGGGTGGCACTTGAATCCCAGGGGGACCAATATCCTGGCAGGAAGGTTGGCTAAGGCTACTGGAGAGACTTTAAACTAGAAAGGTTGGGGGGAGGGAATCGAAATGAGGGGACTGAGAGCGAGGAGGTTAGCTCGCAAATAGATAAGGAATGTAAACAGGGTAAGAGGGAGGTTAGACGAGTGATGGAGAAGGGAAGTGCTCAGGCTGAAGGTCTGAGATATGTCTATTTTAATGCCAGGAGTGTAGTGAATAAAGTGGATGAGCTTAGAGCGTGGATTGCTGCTTCGAATTGTGATGTGGTGGCCATTACGGAGACTTGGATGTCTCAGGGACAGGACTGGGTGCTTCAGCTGCCGGGTTTTAGATGTTTCAGGAAGGACAGGGAGGGAGGCAAGAGAGGGGGGGGAGTGGCACTGTTGATCAGGGCTAGTGTCACGGCTGTAGAGAAGGTGGACGCCGTGGAGGGATTGACTACGGAGTCTCTGTGGGTGGAGGTTAGGAACAGGAAGGGGTCGGTAACGTTGCTGGGTGTTTTCTATAGGCCGCCCAATAGTAACAGAGATGTTGAGGAGCAGATGGGGAAACAGATCCTGGAGAGATGTAGGAATAACAGAGTTGTCGTGATGGGAGATTTTAATTTCCCAAACATAGATTGGAATATCCCTAGGGCTAGGGGTTTGGATGGAGAGGAGTTTGTTAGGTGTGTCCAGGAGAGTTTCCTGACACAGTATGTGGATAAGCCTACTAGAGGAGAGGCTGTACTTGATCTGGTGCTGGCTAATGAACCTGGACAGGTGGAGGATCTCTCGGTGGGTGAGCATCTTGGGGATAGCGATCATAATTCTATCTCCTTCACGATAGCATTGGAAAGAGATAGGATCAGGCAGGCTAGGAAAGTGTTTCTCTGGAGTAAAGGGAAATACAGTGTCATCAGGGAGGAAATTAGACGGGTAAATTGGAAGGAGGCATTCTTGGGGAAAAGTACCGAAGGAAAGTGGAGGATTTTCAAGGAATGTTTGTCTGGAGCTCTGCATGACAACGTTCCGATGAGACAGGGGGGTGTTGGTAGGGTACGGGAACCGTGGTGCACGAAGGTTGTGATGAACCTGGTGAATAAGAAAAGAGAGGCGTACAGAAGGTTCAGAGAGCTAGGAGGTGTTAAGGATTTAGAGGAGTATACGGGATGTAGGAAGGAGCTTAAGAAGGAAATTAGGAGAGCGAAAAGGGGTCATGAGAAGGCCTTGGCGGATAAGATTAAGGAGAATCCCAAGGCTTTCTACAAATATGTCAAGAGTAAAAGGATGAGATGTGAAGGCATAGGAACCTTAAAAGGTGAAGGGGGAAAAGTTTGTGCGGAACCGTTAGAAATGGCGGAGCTGCTTAATGAATACTTTACCTCGGTATTCACGGTGGAAAGGGATCTGGGTGGTTGTACTGCTGGTTTGCGGTGGACAGAAAGGATCGAGCATGTGGACATAAAGAAAGAGGATGTGTTGGAACTATTGAATGGCATCAAGGTTGGTAAGTCGCCGGGACCGGATGGGATGTACCCCAGGTTACTGTGGGAGGCGAGGGAGGAGATTGCGGAGCCTTTGGCGATGATCTTTGCATCGTCGATGGAGACGGGAGAGGTTCCAGAGGATTGGAGGATTGCAGATGTGGTCCCTATATTCAAGAAAGGGAACAGGGTCAGCCCGGGAAATTACCGACCGGTGAGTCTAACCTCAGTGGTTGGTAAGTTGATGGAGAGGATCCTGAGAGACAGGATTTATGATCATCTAGAGAAGTTTAGTATGATCAAAAGTAGTCAGCACGGCTTTGTCAAGGGCAGGTCGTGCCTTACGAGCCTGGTTGAGTTCTTTGAAAATGTGACCAAACACATTGACGAAGGAAGAGCAGTGGATGTGGTCTATATGGACTTCAGCAAGGCGTTCGATAAGGTCCCCCATGCAAGACTTCTTGAGAAAGTGAGAGGGCATGGGATCCAAGGGGCTGTTGCCTTGTGGATCCAGAACTGGCTTGCCTGCAGAAAGCAGAGAGTGGCTGTGGAGGGGTCTTTCTCTGCATGGAGGTCAGTGACCAGTGGAGTGCCCCAGGGATCTGTTCTGGGACCCTTGCTGTTTGTCATTTTCATAAATGACCTGGATGAGGAAGTGGAGGGATGGGTTGGTAAGTTTGCTGACGACACCAAGGTAGGTGGTGTTGTGGATAGTTTGGAGGGATGTCAGAAGTTGCAGCGAGACATAGATAGAATGCAAGACTGGGCGGAGAAGTGGCAGATGGACTTCAACCCGGATAAGTGTGTGGTGATCCATTTTGGCAGATCCAATGGGATGAAGCAGCAGTATAATATGAAGGGTACCATTCTTAGCAGTGTAGAGGATCAGAAGGACCTTGGGGTCCGGGTCCATAGGACTCTTAAATCGGCCTCGCAGGTGGAGGATGCGGTCAAGAAGGCGTACGGCGTACTGGCCTTCATTAATCGAGGGATTGAGTTTAGGAGTCGGGAGATAATGCTGCAGCTTTATAGGACCCTGGTTAGACTCCACTTGGAGTACTGCGCGCAGTTCTGGTCACCTCATTACAGGAAAGATGTTGAAGCCATTGAAAGGGTGCAGAGGAGATTTACAAGGATGTTGCCTGGATTGGGGGGCATGCCTTATGAGGATAGGTTGAGGGAGCTTGGTCTCTTCTCCCTGGAGAGACGAAGGATGAGAGGTGACCTGATAGAGGTTTACAAGATGTTGAGAGGTCTGGATAGGGTAGACTCTCAGAGGCTATTTCCAAGGGCTGAAATGGTTGCTACGAGAGGACACAGGTTTAAGGTGCTGGGGGGTAGGTACAGAGGAGATGTCAGGGGTAAGTTTTTCACTCAGAGGGTGGTGGGTGAGTGGAATCGGCTGACGTCGGTGGTGGTGGAGGCAAACTCGTTGGGGTCTTTTAAGAGACTTCTGGATGAGTACATGGGATTTAATGGGATTGAGGGCTATAGATAGGCCTAGAGGTGGGGATGTGATCGGCGCAACTTGTGGGCCGAAGGGCCTGTTTGTGCTGTGGCTTTCTATGTTCTATGTTCTATGTATGTTAGGTGTGCAACTTTGCACAGCAACAAGGAAAACCCATTGAAATATTGGGCTAGATTTTGCAGTCAGTGTTGAAACAACAGCATATGCCACTAACCTGAAAGAAATCTGAGGATCTGGTGATCTCTGCGGTGCGGACTCCTCCTTTCTCGATTGCAGTTTAAACCTGGCACCGTGTCAAGGAGATCTAGCATCATAGAATCATAGAATCCATACAGTGCAGGAGGAGGCCATTCGGCCCATCAAGTCTGCACCAACAACAGTCCTTGGTGTGCAGCAGCATTGATGTCAGTAAGTAGGTAAGCAGCCAATCAAATTGAGGCAGAAACATACAGAAAACAGAACATAAAGGACACTTAATGGAGGAATTTTCCCGCCTTGCCTGCCGGCGGGATCTTCTGGTCCCGCCGATGGTGACCCTCCTACCCCCCACGATGGGTTGCCCGGGGGCGGAGGGTGCGAACCACACAAAACACTAGAGACATTGGCAGGATTCTGCCACTGGCCAATGGTCGGCTGCCTCGACTGCTGGAAACCCGCCCCCCCCCTCCCCCCCCCCGCCCCCCCCCCCCCCCACCGTGTCTTAATTTCCCCCGCTTTCAATTTAAAATTTTGAATTGCCAAATAAAGAAGCTAAAATGATGATTCAAAAATCTTTTTTTTAAATGAGGATTTTATTTTGTCATGATGGAGAAATTTGACATTCCACAAATATAAAATTAGCTTTTCCGGTCAGTGAGGATGTTCAGCAGTATTAATTAAGTGAGTGTCCAAATATGCAGTTGAATTTCATGCAACTTTTAAAAGGGTGGTTTTACTGTGAGACGAGCCACAAGAGAATGAAAATTCTCATCGATTTGAAGATTTCCCGTTAATTGTCATCCGCAAGACCCTCAACAGCACTCCCTGTGGAGAAGTGCGGAATCACTAATGGATTTCTGGATTTCCATTTTTTTTATTCGTCCATGGGCGTTGCCGGCAGGGCCAGCATTTATTGCCCACCCCTGAGGACACTTAAGAGTCAACCACATTGCTATGGATCTGAAGTCACATGTAGGCCAGACCAGATAAACACAGCAGATTTCCTTCCCAAAAGGACATTAGTGAACCAGATGGGTTTTTCTGACAATCGACAATGGCTTCATGGTCATCATTCGGCTTTCAATTCCATATTTTTATTGAATTCAAATTTTGCCATGGTGGGATTCGAACCCGGGTTCTCTGCCGGGTGTCGGGTGTCTCTGGATTACTAGTCCAGCGACAATACCACTCCGCCATTAACTCCCCACCAGATTCACTCTACTGCCCACGTGTGGACCCCAGACATTGCTGTTCCAGATGTACAGTAATGATGGCAAATGCTGAATATTTTACTGCCATTCTAATGTAAAATCCATGCCATTGTTTTTCCTATGCTTGAGAACATATAGAAGGGAAGGCGATGGCCGAGTGGTATTATCACGAGATAACTAATCCAGAAACCCAGCTAATGTTCTGGGGACCCTGGTTCGAATCCCGCCATGGCAGATGGTGGTATTTGAATTCAATATAAAAAAGCTGGAATTAAGAACCTACTGGTGACCATGAAACAATTGTCAATTGTCGGAAAAAGCCCATCTGGTTCACTAATGTCCTTTCGGGAAGGAAATCTGCCTTCCTTACCTGGTCTGGTCTACATGTGACTCCAGAGCCACAGCAGTGTAGTTGACTCTCAATTGCCCTCTGAAATGGCCTAGCAAGCTATTCAGTTTCAAGAACAACTAGGGATGGGCAATAAATGCTGGCCAGCCAGCAATGCCCATGTCCCACGAATGAATAAAAATATATATAGTTGTGAGTATCTCTCAGCAGCAATGACCCATCAATATATCAGTACTGTTTATTAAGTGAAGCTTGACAGCTCTGCTTTCTGTGCAGGACAGGTGTAACAAACAAGTGTTGGATCATACTAGCTGTAGGGGAAGAAAGTGGTTTGATGCCTGCTAACTGCTGAAAACTCTACTCGTCCAAGTCAACATCATCAGACTTGCACGAAACATTGTTTGGCAGGCTACAAAGAAAGCCAGCTTCTTTCTCCTGGACTCAGTTCAGTTCGAAACCTTTAAGATCCTCTACAACATGACGAGAGCCTTTGTACAGCTGCCAGTCTGCACATAATCTTGCCCAGAAAAGCACCACAAGCCTTGCTGGTATCTAAGCCAAACTGCCATGTTTATGTCAGGAACATAAGAGCTCTTGTAGCTGGAACTTAATGTTCCGTAAAAGGCCAAAAATAATTTGTACAGAGTATCAACAACAAAGCTTTGCATTTCTCTCTCAGACAATGGCCCAGTGACAGCGTATTCACATCACTCACTGTTATTAATGTGCAAATTAGCCCTCAAGTTCAGGTAAATAAAAGATCTGCATCAAGCCACTATTTGACCCACACAAGCAGAATTTCAGCCTCAACCTCCCTGTTTATAAAAGCATTCTGTATATGTGCATTAAACTTGGATTAAACTTCAGATTAATCTTTTGTTCCTTTCCTTTCTCTATTTCTCAATCCAGTCATTATTTATTTTTCTGAGGTTGATTTGATTTCAAGTCTGTCACCCACATGTTCTATCATTCCATTTTTTTTTCTCAATCCTTAATTCTGATTGGGTAAGGGGATGGACAGCTGGCTTCATTGTCCACTTAGATCCTAGATTCCTGATCATCCTTAGAATCATAGGGGGCAATCTTACCAGCTCACCATTCTAGTTGATTGGTGTGGTGAGCCAGTAAGACCATGAGAGAGGCAGAAAACCATGTTCATGCTCGGTTTCTCACCTCTCGTGAAGATAGCGGCACTGGATTGCTGGCATGATCAGCCTTGCACCCGGGAACATAGCACATATTGCACTGGGAGATCATGCACATGCACAACAGCACTCTCTAGCAGCCAGCAGCCGGCTTCCCGGCGTGACTAGACTCTGTCCACTCCCCTTTCTGGTGAGAGTCACACTTTGCCTCGTTCTTTTCTCTAAGTGTCATAAGATTTGAATTTTTCTCTTGCCGAAGAAACAGGTGCGATCCTCTCCCATTTTCACGCTCTTTCAGCATTTAGAATATTTTTGGTAAGACCATTCCCTTAGAGTTTACCAGCACAAAAAGAGGCCCTTTGGCCCACCGTGTCTGAGCCAGCCATCACGCACTTATCTATTCTAATCCCATTTTCCAGCACTTGGTCCATAACATTGTATGCCATGGAGAGCCAAGTGCTCATCTAAATTCTTCTTAAATGCTGTCACACCACCACAACCTCACGCATTCCAGGCAAAGTGTTTCCGAGCTGAAGGGCGCAGGAAAATGATACAATTTGTGGAATGCTACAGTAAATTTTGGCCTACTGTTATCGAGTAATTCTATCCCAGGTATGCAGAATTTGAGATGGAGAGTCGATCATCATGTGCTGAGCCACAATTATTGCCATGTACAGTGCACTGCAGATATATCCTTGGTGTGACTATCTTCCGTACAAGAATGAATTTCCTGATCAAGGATTCTAGCGCCAGTAATTCTCAATGGTCTTTGCAAAAGATTATTACTCAATTTAGGGAAAATAACGTTTTGTTAAGTAAAATCCCTTTATCATGGTTCACAGCAATTATTATAACCCCGGTCATAATCTGTTCATATAGCCATCTGTTAGCTGTTGATGCAAAACAGTGCTGAAACGATTGAAGCCAATGCACAGACTAGTGAGGAAAAATTATAAATGGGATATTCTGCAAAACACAAAAGTTTCTAATTATTTTTATGAGTAGTTGAATCCATATCTTAAAAATGATTGAGAGCGTGGCTTAAGGTTACGATACATCTGAGATTTAATTGGTGTTTCATGATCCGCAAGCTCCACTTTCTTGGTTTACAATGTCATCTGAAGCTCCTGAGTGTATTATAACCATCTGTTATGCCAAGTTAGAACCCACTGGTAATGCATTTCGTACTCAACAGAATACATCTACAGAATACATCTGTAAAAAATAAAGTGAACAGTATCACCCAGACTTCTGAGACAATCCCTCTTGTATTCAGAATGTAAAAGAACAACCCAAGAGATCTCAGAAAGATGGGGGAATGTTCAATGTGGACCCTTATCCAAATGTGGAAGGATCCAGCTGGAAGCATGAGCCTGTTTTTTTTAATCATCTTAGATATGAACAGACCAGCTGTTCCATTTTGCTTCTAAATTCCGATTTGGAGTTCATTTGTATTTCTGCTTTATGTTTCTATTTATTTTTATTCATTCAAGGGATGTGGACTGTGCTGGCTAGACTTACATAAATTTACATCCCTAATTGCCCTTGTGAAGGTGGTGAGCTGCCTTTTTAAACCACTGCAGTCCATGTGGTGTAGGTGCGCTCACAGTGCTGGTGGATGGGGTGGGGGGAAGTGGGATGGGGGTTGGGGGGGGAGGTGGCTGGGGATGTTCCAGGATTTTGAACCAGCGACAATGAAGGAACTGCGATATATTTCCAAGTCAGGATGGTGAGTTCCTTGGAGGGGAACTTGCAGGTGGTGGTGTTCCCATGCATCTGCTGCCCTGTCCTTCTAGATTATAGGTCCTTCTAGATGCAGCTGTATAGAACGCTGGTTAGGCCACATTTGGAGTACTGCATCCAGTTCTGGTCGCCGCACTACCAGAAGGACGTGGAGGCGTTCAAGAGAATGCAGAGAAGGTTTACCAGGATGTTGCCTGGTATGGAGGGTCTTAGCTATGAGGAGAGATTGGGTAAACTGGGGTTGTTCTCCCTGGAAAGACGGAGAATGAGGGGAGATCTAATAGAGGTGTACAAGATTATGAAGTGTATAGATAGGGTGAACAGTGGGAAGCTTTTTCCCAGGTCGGAGGTGACGATCACGAGGGGTCACGGGCTCAAGGTGAGAGGGGCGAAGTATAACTCAGATATCAGAGGGACGGTTTTACACAGAGTGGTGGGGGCCTGGAATGCGCTGCCAAGTAGGGTGGTGGAGGCAGGCATGCTGACATCGTTTAAGACTTACCTGGATAGTCATATAAGCAGCCTGGGAATGGAGGGATACAAACGATTGGTCTAATTGGACCAAGGAGCGGCACAGGCTTGGAGGGCCGAAGGGCCTGTTTCCTGTGCTGTACTGTTCTTTGTTCTTTGTTCTTTATTATAGTGTTCGTGGGTTTGGAAGGTGCTACTTAAGAGCCTTGGTTCCTGCAGTGCATCTTGCAGATGATACACACTGTTGCTACTGTGCGTCGGTTGTTGAGGGAGTAAATGTTTGTGATAGGGTGCCAATCAAGTGAACTGTTTCGTCCTGGTTAGTGTTGAGCCTCTTGAGTTTTCTTGGAAATGCACTCATCCAGGCAAGGGGAGTGTATTCCATTACATTTCTGATTTGTGCCTTGTATGTGGTGGACATGATTTGGGGAGTCATAAGGCGAGTTACTCACCACAGGATTCCGAGTCTCCCATGCATTTGTCACCACAGTAGTTATATGGCTAGTCCAGTTAAATTTCTGTCCAGAATGTTGAGAGTGGTGGATTCAGTGATGGTAATTGAATATCAAAGTTGTACTCTTTCTTGTTGGTGATGGTGTGTTGAACCATCGTTGGTTCCCACTAGATAGTACTGAGCCAGGGTCTGGCCAGTACTACAAGTATGTATATATGTTGCTGTTGGGGTTAGGGATGGGTTGTTCTACTTGTTGCTGTTGGGGTTAGGGTTGGGTTGTTACACCTTTGTATTATAGTATTGTGGTACATCCCAGTCGGGCTCCGCCTCCTGGGAGAGGTATAAAGGTCTCTGCTCTGTCTGGGACCCCTCAGTCTGGGATCGTGTATATAATTAGTAGCTGCCTTGTTACAGCAAATAAAAGCCTTTATTTCCTGAGCATCAAGCCTCGTGTGTGATAACGCGCATCAATTTTATTTGCTGTAAATAAACTCTCGTCGAAGAAGAAAAAAAAAGAGAGTATGGAGCAGATACTGAAGCCGGAACGCCTTACACTAGATCCATGTGCGGTGGGCGCCTCTAACACCTTCGACCACTGGTTGAAATGTTTTGAGGACTACCTGGCAGCCTCCGCAGCGGTCACCACAGATGATGACAGACTCCGGGTCCTCCATGCGAGGGTAAGCGACACCGTCTACCTCGCAATCCGTGCGGCCACCAACTACACAAAGGCCCTCGAGCTTCTGAAGAAGCGTTATATTAAACCGCCCAACGAAATACACGCTCGTTACCTCTTAGCCACTCGACGACGGCAGTCCGGCGAAACGATGGAGGAATACGCAAACGAGCTCCTACAGCTAGCCAGGGGCTGTAACTGCAAAGCAGTGTCGGCAGAGCAGAATATGAACGACCTCGCTCGAGATGCGTTTGTGGCGGGAGTCGGATCATCGTACATCCGACTCAAACTACTGGAGAAATGTAACCTTGACCTTACCCAGGCAATAGAATTAGCGGAGATGCTGGAGACGGCCTCCAAAAGCCTAGTATTGTATTCTGAAGACCACGTGGAGACAACGTGGCAGGAGCAGTCGCCAATCCCTCCTCGTCCCTCGGGTTCGAAATGCTGCGTAATGGCGTGCTCACACTCGGGCCAGACGACGGCAGCAGCTCCTGGCGGCCCGCGGTGTTACTTCTGTGGGGGAGCGAAGCATACTCGGCAACGATGTCCCGCTAAAGCTGTGTTGTGCTCCGCTTGCGGTAAGAAGGGGCACTATTCGAAAGTGTGCCGATCTAAATCCGCTTCTCGGAACAGCAGTGCGGCCTGCGATTCCTCAGAGCCCGGTTCTTCATCGTCAAAATCGTCGAGGGTTTCGTCCACGTGCGAGGCCAGGACGACGCCATTACGGTCGACAGAGTCGGAGATGTGTGACCACCAGGAATCGCTGAGTTTGGCGCCATCACCCACGTGCGACCTATGGGAGCGGCCATGTTGGTCGGCACCGACCACGAACGACCAGCAGGGGTCATCCTCGTCAATTTCAGCTGCCTGCAGTGGCGCTCATGAACCAACGGTGGCGTCGATCATCCTGGACCAGGCCGCTGTTTGACAGCGGGAGCACTAAGAGCTTTATCCACCCAGACGCTGTGAAGCGGTGTGGACTCCGGATTCAACCTGTCAAACAGACAATTTCTATGGCATCAAGGTCCCGGTCTGTCACCGTGCTAGGGAGTTGCGTGGTAACATTAACGGTGCAAGGCACAGTTTACAAGCGTTTCAAGCTCCTAGTGTTGCCGCACCTTTGCGCGCCAATACTTCTCGGACTAAACTTCATGGTCCACTTGAGGAGTGTAACCCTACAGTACGGTGGGCCACTCCATTCGCTTTCAGTGGGAGAACAGCAGCCTCCAAATTGCCCAACGCGCCCCGCCTGTAGCCTCTCGACGCTGAAGATCACCACACCCTCCCTGTTCCAGAATCTTGTGCCAGGCTGCAAGCCCATTGTGACTAAGAGTAGGCGTTACAGCGCTGAGGATCGGATCTTCATTCGATCTGAAGTTCAGCGGCTCCTCAAGGAAAGGATCATACAACCTAGCGCTAGTCCGTGGAGAGCGCAGGTCGTGGTGGTCAAGAGTGGGAACAAACCCCGGATGGTCATTGACTATAGTCAGACCATTAATAGATACACGCAGCTGGATGCGTATCCCCTCCCGCGCATATCTGACATGGTCAATCAGATTGCGCAGTACCGGGTGTTCTCCACCATAGACCTCAAGTCTGCCTACCACCAACTCCCCATTCGCCCAGAGGACCGACAATACATGACTTTTGAGGTGGATGGTCGCTTGTATCACTTTCTCAGGGTTCCCTTTGGTGTCACCAATGGGGTCTCGGTCTTTCAGCGTGCTATGGACCGAATGGTGGACCAGAACGGGCTGCGGGCTACCTTCCCGTACCTGGATAACGTCACTATCTGCAGCCATGACCAGCAGGACCACGACACAAATCTCCTGAATTTCCTACGCACTGCATCTCTCCTGAACCTGACCTACAACAGGGAGAAGTGTGTGTTTCGTACGCGCCGTTTAGCCATCCTAGGATACGTGGTGGAAAACGGGGTCATTGGCCCTGATCCAGACCGTATGCGCCCCCTCTCTGAACTTCCCCTGCCCACTAGTGCAAAAGCACTGAGAAGATGCTTAGGCTTCTTCTCTTATTATGCACAGTGGGTTCCCAATTACGCGGACAAAGCCCGTCCGCTCATTAAGTCCACTTCTTTTCCCCTAACACCAGAGGCTCGATGGGCCTTTGATAAATTAAAAGCCGACATCGCGAAAGCTACGATGCACGCTGTTGATGAGTCCATCCCCTTTCAGGTGGAAAGCGATGCATCTGATTTCGCCCTGGCCGCCACACTTAACCAGGCGGGCAGGCCCGTCGCCTTTTTTTCCCGCATCCTCCAAGGCCCCGAAATTCGGCATTCAGCGGTGGAGAAGGAGGCCCAGGCCATTGTGGAGGCCGTCAGGGACTGGCGCCATTACTTGGCGGGAAAACGGTTCACCCTGATCATGGACCAGCGGTCCGTGGCGTTCATGTTTAATAATACGCTGAGGGGCAAGATCAAGAACGACAAGATCTTGCGGTGGAGAATTGAACTCTCCACCTATAACTATGACATCATGTATCGTCCAGGGAAACTCAATGAGCCCTCGGATGCCCTCTCGCGTGGAACATGCGCCAGTATACAGGAGGACCGTTTGCAGGCTCTCCATAATGACCTATGCCATCCTGGGGTCACTCGGCTCTACCACTTTATAAAAGCCCGCAATCTGCCCTACTCGGTGGAGGACGTCAGGTCCATAACAAGAAGCTGTCGGGTATGTGCGGAATGCAAACTGCACTTTTACCGACCTGACCGGGCACAATTAGTCAAGGCCACTCGTCCCTTCGAGAGACTGAGTGTCGATTTTAAGGGCCCCCTTCCCTCAACAGATCGGAATGTGTACTTCCTCAACATCATTGACGAGTACTCTAGATTCCCTTTTGTTATTCCCTGCTCTGATACATCCGCTGCCACAGTTATCAAGGCATTCCGTGATGTTTTTACCCTGTTCGGGTACCCCAGCTACATTCACAGCGACAGGGGCTCGTCGTTCATGAGCAATGACTTGAGGCAATACCTGCTCTCATACAGGATTGCCTCTAGTAGAACCACGAGCTACAACCCTAGGGGTAACGGACAGGTGGAACGTGAGAATGCTACAGTCTGGAAGGCTGTCTTACTGGCATTGAAGTCAAAAAGCCTTCCAGTCTCCCGTTGGCAAGAGGTGCTCCCTGATGCGCTCCATTCCATACGCGCACTCCTGTGTACGGCAACCAATGCTACTCCCCATGAGAGGATGTTTTCATTCCCTCGGAAGTCTTCCTCTGGGACCTCATTACCGTCTTGGTTGACGTACTCAGGACCTGTCCTCCTGCGGCGACATGTAAGGGCCCGCAAGTCCGACCCGTTGGTCGAACAGGTCCATCTCCTCCACGCCAACCCTCAGTTGTGGCATACCCTGACGGGCGAGAGGACACGGTCTCGATCCGAGACCTGGCGCCAGCAGGGGACGTAGCAACCCCTGTCGCTCCCATACCCCCTGTTACAAACCCCATAACTCTTGTTTCCCCTCCGGACACGGCGCGGGCAGCATCGGGACCATTACTTAACCCTTTTACTCCCGTGTACGGCTTGCCTGAGTCCAGAGGATGGTCGCCACTTCAGGGCGTGTCGGAACTCCATGGATTACCGTCACCTCAGGGTCAACCGGCCCGTGAGTCTGTGGAGGAACAGTTGGACATCGCCTTGGGGAGAACGCCACCGCAAGTGCCTACTCCGGTGTCATCGCCGGTATTGAGGAGGTCACAACGACGGTGCGGTCCCCCTGACCGTCTGAACTTATAGAATGATGACAAATTATTCTTTTTTTGTACCCCACCGGCCTTTGTCTTCAAAGGAGGGGTGAATGTGGTGAACCATCGTTGGTTCCCACTAGATAGTACTGAGCCAGGGTCTGGCCAGTACTACAAGTATGTATATATGTTGCTGTCGGGGTTAGGGATGGGTTGTTCTACTTGTTGCTGTTGGGGTTAGGGTTGGGTTGTTACACCTTTGTATTATAGTATTGTGGCACATCCCAGTCGGGCTCCGCCTCCTGGGAGAGGTATAAAGGTCTCTGCTCTGTCTGGGACCCCTCAGTCTGGGATCATGTATATAATTAGTAGCTGCCTTGTTACAGCAAATAAAAGCCTTTATTTCCTGAGCATCAAGCCTCGTGTGTGATAACGCGCATCAGATGGTCATTGCCTGGCACTTGTACAGCACAAATGTAATCTGCCACTTGTCAGTCCAAGTCTGGATATTGTATACGTCTTGTGAATGGCCTGCTTCTGTATCTAAGGAGCTGTGAATGGTGCTGAACATTGTGCAGTCTTCAGCAAACATCCTCATTTCTAACCTTATGATGAAAGAAAGGTCATTGAGGAAGCAGCTGAAGATGGTTGGACATAGGACAGGGACACTACCCTGAGGAATTCCTGCAGTGACATCTTGAGACTGAGATAATTGACCTCCAACAACCACAACCATCTTATTTTGTGCCATGTATAACTTTAACCAGAGGAGGTTTTTCTCCTGATTCCCATTAACTCCAGTTTTGCTAAGGCTCCTTCAGGCCACACTTGGTAAAGTGCAGAGTTGATGTCAAGGCCAGTCACTCTCATCACTGGAGTTTTCAGGTACAGTAGCTGGTGCTCCAAATAGTGACAATTAATTGTATTACTTTGTAGGAGATTTTAATATTTCAAAACAATGGGTTCATGTAGCCCAGACTGAATTCAATTGAAAAAATAGCTAGTTCAATACAAGTAGCATCTTATGTCAATTATGTAAACAAAGTGGATTGGGATCTGTAGTGCTAAACATATTCTATACCCTCCTTCAATCTGGTCTAATGCATTCGCTGCTCCCAATGCGGTCTACTCTACATCGGAGAGACCAAACACAGACTGGGTGAGCGCTTTACTGAACACCTTCGGTCCGTCCGCAAGCAGGACCCAGGCCTTCCTGTCATTTACCACGTCAAAACACCACCCTGCTCTCCTGTCCACATGTCCGCCCTTGTCCTTTTGCAGTTGACAACCTTCTGGACTGAACATTGAATTCAACAACTTCAGAGCATGAACTCTCTCCTCCACCTTCACCCCATTCCCATTTATTTCATTTCATTTTGTTTCATCCCATTCATCCATTTTATTATCTTTCTTTCTCACTTCCATTTTTTCCATTTCTCCGTTCCAGCTCTCCTTCTTTCCATCCTGCCCCCCCCCCCCCCCCCCCCCCCGCCTGCCCACCCCAACTCTTCAGGGCAACTGCCACATTCCTCAGGCAGTCCTTTAACAATCTGTACCTCTGTTCTGCCATTCACACATTCTGATCACTTAATGGACATCTTTAGCACCTTCTCAGCCTTCTGTAACCTCATTTACATCCCCTTTATCTCATTCCACCACCTCCCACCCCGCCACCCCACCCTCATAGTATAAATCTCTGCTGATTCTCTTTGCTCTCAGTTCTGATGAGGGGTAATCCAGTATCGAAACGTTGGCGCTATTCTCTCCCCACTGATGTTGTCAGACCTGCTGAGATTTTCCAGCATTTTCTGTTTTTGTTCCATATTCTACACCCTGTTCTGTTCTACTGTATTGGTCCCAATTCCAGTAAATTATTTCACCTTTACAATTATCAGTAGTGGAATTTTGCAATCCCCATCCCCAGGATTGGGCGGGTTGGCCATGAGGATGTACCATTAAGTGCTGTGATGGTAGGGCCATTCTCATCACTTACCCGCCACTCCTGAAATTCTACCAATGGGGGAAGTGCTGGGCAAGCCACCCATCCCCCAGCTCCCCTGCCTTTCGGTCAATTGATACCTGTACATTGCCAACTAATGGCCACTTGAGGGCTTCCGCCCACCGCCATTTTACCATCAACAAGGGTTGCCCAGGCCAGGTTGCAGCCTCTGGGCATATTGGAGTGGGTGTATGGGGATGGTGGGAGGGCGGAAGGAGGGGGGGCTCCTTGTGCTTGGACATTCTGTGCCCAACAGCAGACGCCCCTGACATGGTAATCCCTGTCTCTGCTTATTTTCTCCCATCTTCCACCCTCACCTTCAAACCTTGGCACTTGGTCACTGCGAAACACCTGAGTTATTTTTTTTTCACCCAGCTCCATATGGCTCCTCATCGTTGGGGATTCTCTGCATTCCTAGCATTGGCCACCGCTCCCTGTGGCACTGCTGAGGCGAGAGAGCTGCCATCCATCAGATTGTCTGGCAGGTGGGACATCCTGCTAGATGGTGGCAGAAATCTGGACTAAAGCTAATGAGCATGGCCATTAAATTGGCTTGAGGCTTAGCTGCCACACGTTGATCTGCTGATTCCTCATTGTTAAACTGGAGGCAGGGACACCACCTCTGCCTCGAATTCAATGCCAAGATTATTCCATTCTTTGAGAACATGGAACTAATTTACCAGGATTTTCTGTCATGGCAGGACTACCTGCGGGAGACTCGGCAGCCCAGTCAAAAGCCTGTCAGCTCGACTGGATGACCCCATCAATGGGCAGGGCTGGAAAATCCTGCCCACTGTCTTTCCCCCTTATTTTATTTTTGCCTCTGTTATCCAAGAAATGTTCTTTCCTTTCTGTTGTTCTCCTCCCTTTGTACTGAAATCAGGGAATTGTAAAACCTTTTATCAACAAATTAGGGCATTAGCCCCAATTAATTCATAGGGTAGAATTTAAGGATGTTAGTGATCAGTGCCCAACATTCTGAGTGTCGGTGTCTAACGCGCAGCCATTGACTCTCGAACTCCCACTGCCATTTAGCATTCACTTGTGCATTAATTGGCAGTGGGCAGGACTTCTATCTGCCTTTGGAAGGAAGAGCCACCTGTGAGGGCTGTGGGCCAATCAGTTTGGCTGACAGCTCTGCAACCCGGCCAGTCACAATGCTGCAGTGGCCAGAGGTGGTAACACGGAGCCCTGCATTGGACTAAGTCCCAGGAACTTTGCAAAGATAAATACTGCGGTTGTGGGGGGGTGGGGGGTTGCAAGGAGGGTACATGATGTCCAGAGGGGTCAGGATGGGGCAATCATGGTGTCGTTGCGTAGGCCATGGACTGGCGTGGGGGGTAGGGGGAACTTTGAGAAGACATTCGGAGTTGTTAGAATGTAACTGGTGATAACATTGGATCTGTTGTAATGTGACCAGTGGTAACAGGTTGTAAGAGTCAGCTGACCTAGTAAACCATGTAACCAATGACAGGGAATTATGTGATGATCAGCTGACCATGTTGGGAAGTGTGTTGTGCTTGGAAGGACCCTCAGCTTTGGAGTAATGACGTTTCTTTATTAAACCTTTTCTTTGATTTATAAGTTGGAGTAAGTTTTGTTATATTTTTATTGTTTACAATTGAAGAGTTCTTTCTGGATCAGCAAGAGTGAGCAACCCTCCTTCCCAACCCAGATGGAGAAAATAATTTTTGTCAGTTTCCCCCACGACCCGCATCCATTCCTGCCAGCCTAAAAATTGAGGCTGGGTGCGAGATGGCCCCTAACTGGCCATTAAGTAGCTTTAATGGGTGAATGGGCAGGTTTTCCACCTGAAGCCCTGCCCAGCCAAGCGTGAAATTGCATCTGGATTTGAGTGGGTGTGTTCCCAGGGGGGAGTCCCATTCATCCAACCAGCCTCAGAACTCACCTTGAGGGAAAGCATAAAATTCTGCCCATAGGAGAACAATTGTACAATTCACCGTAACCTTAACTTTCTTCTACTGAGGAACAAATTTAACTGCCTGAGCAAACAATTTAATTTGTTTCAGTTCATTGGTCACTGAAGTACCACCTTTGGTTTATTTTTCCAGTCTCTGGCAAAATTAGGCTCAGGTAAATTACTATTTAACCCAAGGCCAAGTATGGCACCCTCTTGCTATGAGCTGGATTGAAGGGTTGGTGTAATGCACTCCAGCAGGGATAGGGTACAAATTCAATAACTAACAACACATTAATATACTGCACAGCTTGCTATCAGAATGTTCATAGGATCATAGAATCATAGAACCCTTTAGTGCAGAAGGAGGCCATTCGGTCCATCGAGTCTGCACTGACCACAATCCCACCCCAGGCCCTATCCCCACAATCCCACACATGTACGCCGCTAATCCCTCTAACCTACACTAAGGGACACTCTAGCATGGCCAATCAACCTAACCCGCACATCTTTGAACTGTGAGAGGAAAACCGGAGCACCCAGAGGAAAGCCATGCAGACAGGGGGGAGAATGTGTAAGCTCTATACAGCAGTAGTAGGCCTTTCCCACATATTCACTTGTTGGACATATTGCCTTTGACTCACCATTTTGTCAAGGATTAGAAGTGAATTTGCATTGAGCTCCACTGCCAGTCAATATGTGGCTGTGTTGAGTTCCATTGCTGTCAGAAGCTGATGACTAACTATTCGCAAAAAATATGAATGTGTTCCACAGTATTTGGAACAATGCTAAGCATAAGTGTTGGATTAATGAAGTAACAATTTGCACAATATGTCTTATGAATGAATCATCACAGTAAATAGAACAACTTGCGTCATTATTTCAAATTCAAGGCCAAAGTAGTTCTGCTTGACTTTTATTGTTCATGACTGATTCTTAGACTTGTCGGGGTCAGGAGGTTATAATTCAGGGGGTCAAAATTCGCACTTAATGAGAGCTGGCCCTTCTCCCTGAATGCACAATGTGGCCCAATTAAATGTAGAGTTAGTTTTGCAATTTATCCAGTGCCAACAATGTGCCTGAGACCCAATCTTACAAAAGCCCTCCCCAAAATAAATGCAACCTTTCCGCTCGCTTCTCATCTGAACCATCCTTTTTACCTTTCTGTAGTTGCCCATTGGTGCAGTTTTTATGCTTTGGATTCACTGTAACTCTGAATGCATTCAAGAAATTCTAAAATAATTTGCCGTTGGACAATCCATTTCTATATGGGATGAGGGGAAAATGACAGCCATCACCCAGTAAGCTTACTCTGCTTAACCTATCACCCCAGGTACTTGACTGTGAAACATAGAAACATAGAAAGCTACAGCACAAAACAGGCCCTTCGGCCCCACAAGTTGTGCCGAACTTGTGTGACTGATTTAGCAGAACACCTTGAATATAGATTAGACAACAATGTTGTTGATAATATAAGACCCTTAACTCCCTCCAATGACTGTTGTGCCAAATCTGTGGACAATTTTGTGCTTGGAAATGATAATCCACTATTTTAAATAAGTTCCTTCCTTTATTAGAATGGCAGGCAGCGAAAACAAGTTGGGTGCATTTTTTCTGCTCCCTGACATTTAAATGGAAGCATTAACCTATTTAAAATAAATGGCTGTCAGTTTCAAGCACGAAAATGCCCTCAAATTAACAGGAAATACTCATGCAAAGAGGACACAGTGATGTCTGGTGCAGGAAACAGACAATTGGTACAGCAGAGGACACTTAAAGGGATTGGTGTTGCGACATATTGTGGCAGAGCACAGAGATTTCACCAAACATGTGTTCAATTTGACCCAGAACTGCTTGATGTTAACATGGTTAAAAGCAGGATTAATCTTTTCTGAGACAGCAAACTGCGTGTTGATTTAAAGGCCCTCGTCGTTGACGAAGAATTCTTTTTCATAGCCTTTGCTGCTTTAATAGAACTCATGTCACAGCCTGAATGACATCTCCCTGAACTCACTGCTGCCCCAGAGGTGGGCTACTTTTCATGCTGGGTATGAGATCACAGTCCAATAGGGGTTACACAGCCACTGTCAGGCGTGGCGAACAGCCAATATAGAATTTGGCCTGGCTTGGACTTCACAGTGCAAGTGGAATTAAGTGCTCTGCTGTCCATGAGAAACCTATCAATTGCTGGCTGCAACCTTGAAGTGGTGCCACAGCGGGAGATTGAATGGCATCCTCCGAGGGCTGACTAATAAGAGAGTACAAACATAAAGCCAACAATTTCTTCTGGGATGAAAATTACTCTGGAAGTAACTCAAAATAGAAGAGCAATGTGTATAAAATCCAGATGAATATCACTGAATCTATTTACTTGAAGTTTGACATTAATCATAGGGATGGAGTTACTTTGGTATCATGTGAATTAAAGTAGATTTCTTTCAGACTGTGTAAATGTAATTATAAATTAATGCTGCAGCATGTGATTGAAAAAATGTACGTAAAAGCTCAAACAGAAGGCTCAAACTCGCTATTGCGAGTACGCGAGCTCTCAGGAAGCGCAATCCAACATTTCTTATTTCTCAGTTTTCTTTCTATGCCTTTGTAATTTGTCTTTCCTTCAAGTATTTATCACTTCCTTTTTTAAAGCTTCTGTTGAATCTGCATCAAATGGTGCATTCTAAATCCTAACTACTCTTTATGTAAGAGAAGAGTTTCCTCCTGTTGCCTCTGGTTCTTTTGGCAATTATCTAAACTGTATGCCTTCCAAATATTGATCCTTCAGCTATTGGCAGGGGTCTCTTTTTTAACACCATCCAAACTCTTCATGAATGTGCCACCTCTATCCAATCGCCTTCTGTGCTTATTAACAAGAAACTTCATCCTCTCCAGTCTATCCACATCACTGTAATTCCTTATTTCATAGAAATCACAGAAACCCGACAGTAAAGAAAGAGGCCACTCGGCCCATCGAGTCTGCACCGACCACAATCCCACCCAGGCCCTACCACCATATCCCTAAATATTTTACCCGCTAATCCCTCTAATCTACGCATCCCAGGACACTAAGGGGCAATTTTAGCATGGCCAATCAACCTAACCCGCACATCTTTGGACTGTGGGAGGAAACCGGAGCACCCGGAGGAAACCCACGCAGACACGAGGAGAATCTGCAAACTCCACACAGACAGTGACCCAAGCCGGGAATCGAACCCAGGTTCCTGGAGCTGTGAAGCAGCAGTGCTAACCACTGTGCCGCCCTGTTTCTCAAACTATTCTCGCAAATTTCTCCTGTCACCTGTCCAGTAGTGAAATGGACCATTAGCCTGTTCATGATATTGTCCGAGGCCTGGACTGACCTGGGATGTTCTGCAATTTCCACCCAAGCAAGTGTTGTCCATTGCTTTGTCTGCTGCTCTCTTCACAACTTCGCTCTCTCCAGGGGTGAACCTCTGAACCAGGTGCTACTGCACCTGCCTCAGACAACGACACCAACGTTGACTTGGATGCAGATCCCATGCAGCTGGAAGGGCAAAGAAACTGAAATTAGGAACCTTCAGGAGGACAGGGACACATGGGAAGGTCAGATTTCCTTTTCCGGCGAGCCTGGCATGCCCCATTTCCCTCAGAGTCCCTAGGCATCACCCCCATACCAAACACCTCACACAGAATCCTCCATGAGCCCATTGTCTTTGCAATAAATCATAAAATCATAGAAACCCTACAGTGCAGAAGGAGGCCATTCGGCCCATTGAGTCTGCACCAACAACAATCCCACCTAGGTCTTATCCCCGTGACCCCACATATTTATCCCACTAAACCCTCTAACCTACGCATCCCAGGACACTAAGGGACAATTTAGCATGGCCAATGAACCTAACCCGCATATCTTTGGACTGTGGGAGGAAACCAGAGCACCCGGAGGAAACCCACGCAGACACAGGGAGAACGTACAAATTCCACACAGACAGCGACCCAAGCCGGGAATCAAACCCAGGTTCCTGGTGCTGTGAGGCAACAGTGCTAACCACTGTACCACCGTGCTGCCCCAACTGTGCCACCGTGCTGCCCCAACTGTGCTACCGTGCTGCCTCGGACGTCTCTCCACAGACACCTCTGTGGGTCCAAGTGAGTACAAATGACGCTCATGGCTTGTGAGCACCAAATTGTTTTTGAGTTTAATTTATTGGTATTCATCTCAGTTCAAGTTTTGCATACCTATCAGATCATGTGTGCGCGACATCGAGATTCCAATAATCTTAGGCAACATACTTAGGCAAGTCGCAAATGTCTTTATAGTCTAAAATGTAATCTAGTGCCTACATGCAGTGAGGTATGGTAATCTGCTGGATTAGATTGGAACTACAATGGGTTGTCCGCCTTATAGGTCTGATCTCTGATAAATGACAAACACAACTCAATAGAAAAGGACTGGGTAACTGCTTCTGTATTTAATCAATTCCTCAGAGACTATCAAGCATATAATATAAAATCTATAAACAAAAAGAAGCACCTCAAACATAACCCTCATCTTGACTTCTCCTACCTAGGAACTGTGATATGTAAACAAATAATAAATCACCTGTCCCTTGTGTGATTTGTCATCACATCAAATGATCTGTACTTTGTTATATTGATCACCCAATTAACTGGTGGTTTTATGAGAAAATATCGTTTGAATTTTAATCCCAGTTAGTTCAAAAGTAATCCTCATTCCTATAACAACATGTAGAATTACGGAGGGAAAGACAACAGATGCTGCAATGCTGCAATTTTCAAAAGAATGGAGCTTCATTGACTGATTGTTAACCACATAGTAGGTTGTTGCATAAGGTTAAATCTCACAGATTCCAGGGTGAGGTAGCCAAATGGATACGAAATTGGCTTGATGAGAGAAGACAGAGGGTGGTTGTCGAGGGTTGTTTTTCAAACTGGAGGCCTGTGACCAGCGGTGTTGGATCCAACTGTTATTTGTTATTTATATTAATGATTTGGATGAGAATTTATGGCGCATGGTTAGTAAGTTTGCAGATGACACCAAGATTGGTGGCGTAGTGGACAGTGAAGAAGGTTATCTAGGATTGCAACGGGATCTTGATCAATTGGGCCAGTGGGCCGATGAATGGCAGATGAAGTTTAATTTAGATAAATGTGAGATGATGCATTTTGGTAGATTGAATCGGGGCAGGACCTGCTAAGTTAATGATAGGGCATTGGGAAGAGCTATAGAACAAAGAGATCTCGGAGTACAGGTTCATGGCTCCTTGAAAGTGGAGTCACCGGTGGACAGGGTGGTGAAGAAGGCATTCGGCACCTGGAACCAGGTTCCACACACATGAGGACGGCCTCAACCGGGATCTTGGGTTCATGTCACACTATCTGTAACCCTCACAACTTGCCTGGACTTGCAAAATTTCACTGGCTGTCCTGTCTGGAGACAAACACATCTCTTTAACCTGTGCTTAATGCTCTTTCCACTCACATTGTCTGTACCTTTAAGACTTGATTACCTGTAAAGGCTCGCATTCCAACCATTATTTTGTAAATTGAGTTTGTGTCTTTATATGCCCTGTTTGCTGTTTGTTAGCAGATCTCCCACTCACCTGAAGAAGGAGCAGTGCTCCGAAAGCTAGTGGCGTTTGCTACCAAATAAAGCCGTTGGACTTTAACTTGGTGTTGTTAGACTCCTTACAATGTTGCTTTCCAACAGACTTTGGGTTCATGGATGGATTCACCGATATTGTGTTCAGCACAGCATAACAAAGGTGACTGAATAGATATCGTGAAACAGTCTGTTTTATTCCTTCTTGCAGAACCTGAGTTGATGCACACTTGCCAGATTCGTAACAGGAATACTCTTTCAAGCAGCCACTTATCATTCTTTGCAGATACTTGAAGAGTATACAGCCACACACGCTCTGTAAATTCACAAGTGAGTTCACATAGATATTTACAGCCTTGACTTCAGTTTTGTCATTCTCTTCCCTATTGACCTGAGGGTCAGTTTTTTACCAAGTGTTGCTATTCAGCGACACCATCCCCAGAATCTTGCACTGCTAACATATAGCATTAGTTTTGATCATGTTCCCTTTGTACAACCGTTCCTTGACATTACTTATCTAACTATTGATTTGCTCAGTTGAAGCCTCCCCTCGGCTCAGCTAAACTCGACCTGTGCGCGTTTGTAGCTTGCAAACAGCACACCTGATTCACATGTGATTTCTCATCCCATTTTTGTCTTTTCACACTGGGACCAGGTTTGGAGTGCATTTTCCAAACCATAACCAATGAGGGAGGAGTGTGGGTGTGGAGGTGGGCTGGTTAGAAGGCACCCCTCTGTTCTCCGACACAATATCCCAACTGCCAACTGTGTTTAGAGGCCTGTAAACTTCAGCCCTAACCTCTCTCACCCAGCTACCCACCCCATGCCAGCCCATGCCCTCTCAAATCATCAATGCCGTTCAATGCATCCTTCATGCACTCTGAGGTTAACCATGCCACCTCTATGTCCACCGTCACCATGCACCCAGTATATGTTAAGCACAGTCCTCGGAATCATTACATAATCTGTACAATAACATGTTACCATGCAATACTTTATATTCCTTTGACTTAAGAAAAACTTTTCATCATCAAACAAAAGCCTCCATATCATTGATCTGGTATGGAAAAAAAAACTTCTGGTTTACTGGCACAATACTTACAAACTGGAAATCACATCAAAGGACAATCTATTACTCCCATCTTCTTAAAACGCATTCATTCTCAAATGAATGTAAGACCTCCTGTGTATCAACCCATTTACACTTAAAACTCAGTGAAGTATTGATAATGGCCACAGCTGTCCAAACAATAGACTGCTGCTAGGAAGAAAAGAACAGGAGCCCATTTCAATTTCAAAGCAATGTAGGGAGGCAGATGGTTAATTTTTTTCAAGTGTCCAAAACAGGTCTTTAAAAAAAATTGGCGAAGGCCATTTGAATCACGGTAAAAAAGCGGACAGCACAGGCTGAAAGGATATTTTGATAGATTTTACATTGCAACATGGTGCTTCTTCTGTTGGGCAAGATTTGTTGGTGAACAAAAACACAAGGTAGGTCAATGTAAGGGTCAACTTACCTTTAAAGGACAAATCCCTATGATAAATCACTGCATTAAAAACAAACCTACGTTACAATACAACATCTAATGGTGACATTCAAAGATGTGAAAGCACTTTACAGTGACCATTCAGAATGTGACCCAGACCCCTCGGCAGACGTTCCATTTTCTTCACAAACTCTCAATCCTGGCATGTTTTAAATGGGCTTCCGAAACCCTTCACCACCAGATGATAACAGTATGTGGAAGCAAATCTGATTTTCATCTCCCATTCCCTAAATGGAGAACCGAACCCCGGTAGGGTTGGGCGTACCTTTTGCACACTAGGCATTCCTGATCCACAAAAGTGCCGGAGGAAAATGGCATGGGATCAAAAATGCAGAGGAAAATCATATTTTCTGGAAAAGAAAACAAGTGTGACCATTCGTGAACTGAAACCTGGTTCCAAACCCTGACAGAAATCCGGCCCTATGACTCATGATTAAATGGGAAATATAAAGATTCAACTCTGGATAAAGTTGTAATGTTCCTTCTACATTTGTAGCATTTTGATAGCTTTGCAATGAATCTAAGAACATCACATTTTATTTACATCAAATTCAAAAATATTTTGGAACTGCAAAGTTCTAGGCTCATCAGCAAGATGCAAATTATCAAACTGTATCAGTTATTGCCAGCATTTAACGAGTGTGGATTTAAACAATCCATAGCTCTGCTGGCAAAATATCCATCCAGCGCATTTCAGTGTTACACAGGCAATTGTAGCAATTTATAAATTGAAAACAGCAATTCAAAACAAGACCTAACAATATCTCTTTGATCATCATTAGTTGAGGGATGAATGTTGACAAGAACATAAGCATTTTTCAGCAAGGAATTGGAAACTCTAGTGGGCCGTGGGTAGAATCATAGAATTCCCCATAATGCAGAAGGAGGCCACCCAGCCCATCGAGCCTGCATCGACAACAATCCCACTCAGGCCCTATCCTCACCTTCCTAATCCCCCTCACACTAAGGGGTAATTTAGCATGACCAATCCACCTAACATGCGCATCTTTGGATTGTGGGAGGAAACCAGAACACCTGGAGGAAACTCATGCAGGCAGTCACCCAAGGCCGGAATTGAACCAATTCCCTGGCGCTGTGAGGCAACACTGTTAACCACTGTACCAGCGTGCTGCCCTACTGGAGATGGAGATACTTGCAGTGCTTGACCACTAACCCACTTTCCCCCTTTCACTGCTCATGTGCATTGTAAACAAGAGAGGTTTTTATCAATGAGATATTGAGAAAACATGAGCTGGTGAATCCCAAGGTGATGGCTGGCTAAGACAATCAAGTACAACCTTTATATTGATGCATATCCTGAAGTCCTTGCCAGCAGCTAATAAAGTTCAATTGATTTGGAGTTAATTTTCAGTTAGAGGAAATGTGGCTTATTGAATTAATGAACAGTCCCATCACCCAGTAAGACAGATGCAAAGTAACTTCTTATGTTTGTGTTCATGATTGAGCAATGGGGAGATGATGGTGATACACTATCAATTAGGCAAAAGACTACTTGTGTGCCAATATAACTGTAGGCTTTTATTCATAACAGAATCAGGAGCACATCCCAACAGGTAACCAACCCGGACTGAGCAAGGGGGAGGAGACAGCCACCTTTATACTAGGTGACGAGGGGAGGAGCCGAGCCAGCAGGGGACGTGTCCAGGCATAACAAACACACAACGGTGGTCCATGTAGGACAAAGGCACAACTGAAGTCCACCACATTCACCCCTCCTTTAAAAAAACAACACGGGGTGAAGCGGAAACAATATCACAAGTCCAGACGAACCGGTGGCTTGATCCGCCGTCGCGATCGTCATAGTGCAGGTTGCAGAGTCGTCCGAGCAAGGAGCGGTGTCAGCCCAGGCTCCGTACAGTGAGCGTCGAGAGGAGGCGCTGGGTGGTGTGAGGTGGACTCATCCATCGTCCCATCCAGTAGTCGGGTACTGCGTGGCACGGCACCGGCGACTCAAGCGAACTGTACATAGGGGAGTGGGCTGTGGCCCTGGTGGCGTATGGAGAACAGTGGGAACTGGGGCTGGGGGGTGGAGGGCCGTAGCGGGCTCTGGGCGCACAATATGGGAGACTGGGACTGAAGGGGGAAGGGGCGTAGCGGTCTCTGGGCGCTCGACACAAGGGACAGAGGGGCGGAGGGACGTGGTGGCCTTAGGGGCACCTGCGGGTGCCAAGTCACGGACAGAGACCGTGTCCTCCCGCCCGTCAGGGTATGCTACATAAGCGTATTGAGGATTAGCGTGGAGCAATTGGACCTCCTCGACCAAAGGGTCTGCCTTATGGGTCCGGACATGCTTCCGAAGCAGGACGGGCCCCAGGGACATCAGCCAATCCGGGAGCGAAGTACTCGAGGAGGACTTCCTGGGAAACGAAAACATCCGCTCGTGAGGGGTCGTATTGGTTGCTGTGCACAAGAGTGACCTAATGGAATGTAATGCGTCTGGGAGGACGTCTTGCTAACGGCTGACTGGAAGGCGGTTGCGTTCTCCCGCTCTACTTGACCATTACCCCTGGGGTTATAGCTAGTCGTGCGGCTGGAGGCAATGCCTTTGGCGAGCAGGTACTGCCTCAGCTCGTCACTCATGAATGAGGACCCACGGTCGCTATGAATATAGGATGGAAAGCCGAACAGGGTGAAGAGCGTGTTCAGGGTCCGAATCACCGTAGCCGTGGTCATGTCCGGGCAGGGGAAGGCAAAAGGGAAACGCGAGTATTCATCGATGACATTCAGAAAATAAACATTGCAGTTAGAGGAAGGGAGGGGGCCTTTAAAATCAATGCTGAGGCGCTCAAACGCGCGAGTGGCCTTTATAAGGTGCGCACCACCTGGCCGGTAGAACTGCGGTTTGCACTCTGCGCAGACCCTGCATTGTCTGGTAATCGTCCGGACTTCCTCGAGGGAGTAGGGCAGGTTACGGGCTTTGACAAAGTGGAAAAATCTGGTGACACCCAGGTGACAGAGATCGTTATGGAGGGACTGTACCTGGTCCAGTTGGGCGCTGGCACATGTTCCACAGGACAGGGCGTATCGACGCACTGTGCGAGGGTGTATAAAACTCTCTGTGCTCCCGCAGTCGAACAGGCAGTCTTCTGCATGACCATTTACCTTGATCTCCATTATTGACTTGGAGAGTTGCTGAGGCTGCGACTGGTCCAGGCAAATCAATGCCACCGTCGAATCCAGGAAGAATCCATCTTCGTCCGCGTCTGATGACGTCACGGATAAAGTTTCCTGCTCGGTGCGTCTTGATGACGGCATCCAAGATGGCGACTCCCGCACATCAGGCAACCGCATCAAAGATGGCGACTCCCGCACATCCGGCGACCGCATCAAAGATGGCGATTCGCGCGCAGCCACTGACTGCATTAAAGATGGCAGCGCCCGCGGAACACACGTGGCGCCACGAGGCTTCGCGATCAGCTTCGCCCGGCAGACTTTGACGAAGTGGCCTAGTTTACTGCATCCGGAGCAGATCGCATCCTTTGCCGGGCAGCGACGCCGAGGATGCTTGGATAGGCCGCAAAAGTAGCATTTGGGCCCCGCTGGAACAGCCATTGCGGTGGAACCGTCGATGGAACGGGATGCGGGGTAGGCCCCGAGATTGCGGGAGGCCGCTTCTAACGATTCAGCCAACGTGGCCGTTTTCTGGAGATCCAGGCCATCCTGTTCAAGCAGACGCTGCCGGATGTAAGTAGACTCAACACCTGCAACGTAGGCGTCCCGGATCAGGTCCTCCGTGATCTGAGCTGCTGAAACAGCCTTACAGTCGCAAGCTCGAGCTAGGACCCGCAGATTGTTTAATTCAGTCATTGTGCCTGCCTTTGATGTGCCATGGTGGGATTTAAATCCAGGTCCACAGGGTATTATCCTGGATCTCTGGATTACTAGTTCAGTGACAATAAAACAATACCATCTGTGGTGGACTTCAGTTCGCGCAGAAATTGGGCACATGATTCTCCTGGTTGCTGCTTGCGAGTAGCCAGGTGATGTCTGGCGTAGACCATGTTAGGGCTCTTTCGAAACTGCCCTTTTAAGAGTTCTATAGCGTCCGCGTATGTAGTAGCCGGAAGATACCGTAGACTGCATCGCTTACCCGGGCACGGAGCACGTGGAGCTTATCGCCGTCGGAGTCGACGGCCGCAGCGGCGTCAATGAATGCTTCAAAGTAGTCCAGCCAATGGTCAAATTTATCACAGACTCCGACCTCTTGAGGGTCTAATGTTAACTTGTCGGGTTTTAAAAGCTGCTCCACGTCGGTCAAATGTTATGAATAAAATTGATGTGCTATCAATTAGGCAAAAGACTACTTGTGAGCCAATACAACTGTAGGCTTTTATTCATAACAGAATCAGGAGCACATCCCAACAGGTAACCGACCCGGACTGAACAAGGGGGAGGAGACAGCTACCTTTATACTAGGTGACAAGGGGAGGAGCCGAACCGGCAGGGGATGTATCCAGGCATAACAAACACACAACGGTGGTCCAAGTAGGACAAAGGCACAACTGAAGTCCACCACAGATGGTATTGTTTTATTGTCACTGAACTAGTAATCCAGAGATCCAGGATAATACCCTGTGGACCTGGATTTAAATCCCACCATGGCACATCAAAGGCAGGCACAATGACTGAATTAAACAATCCCTGCCATGTTGGAATTTGAACTCAATAAAAATCTGGAATTAAAAGTCTAATGATGACCATGAAAGCATTGTTGTTCACTAGTATCCTTCACCTTACCTGGTCTGGCCTACATGTGACTCCAGATCGACAATGTCTTAAATGCCTCTAGTGATGGGCAATAAATGCTGGCCCACCCAGCAACACCCACATCCCATCAACTAATCAAAAAAATGTCATCAATGAAGTATTAAAACATTTCTGTGGGACACTCGGAGGCGGCAAGAATTGAACAGCAGAGACCCTCAGCAGGAGTTTGCTTGGGTAGTCCCAGTTGGTGCTGACCTTTATCACAGTGAACAGTGCTGTTTCAATTTGGCCAAAAGAGTCAACATATAAATCCTGAAACACTGCACACATTGGGTGTTTGTCAAAATGTCAGACAGTAGATTTTCAACGACCACAACAAAGGAACATTAGGAATGAAAAGTCCTGCGGAATCTGTTGTGGGGTTTACAGACTGTTTGGTCAACTTTCCCATGGCTTCGAGCAGCACTGGGGTTCAACTTCCACCTCATTGTCAAAACATTGTTCCAAAGTACAGTCATCTCTTTGGCCCATGCCATACATGCGTGCGCCAAATAATATAAACCAATACAACAAATCAAGGATCATATCCTTTTCATTTTGATCCCTGTTGCCCTTTGTTCATCTTATCCTTCAGCAGAATAGCGACCTGCGTTAAACAAAACAAAATCTTTAGTCAGTAAAGCTACTTATTGTGCAAGGAGATTGTGCATTACATTAATAACACAATTTTAGAACCAACTTGGCAATCACCTGTTGTGTAATTTGTCACAACAAGATATTTTGTAAAGCTTTATAACATGATAAAAGTAGTTAGGAATCTCTGAAAACATTTCCCGATTGGTTTTATGCATCCAGTCTTAACAATTAAGTTGTAAGAGCATCATGTCCTCCAATAGGCATTGGAGGGGAATTTAGAATAGGTCAGCAATTTTTCCAAAGGAACAAAACCATTTGGAAACCATTTCTTAACCCAATCAGCTCCTGTGCCCAATTACACTTTCATGGGTCAGCACGCTCCCAATTATTACCGGTGGCACCAGGAGATGCTGATCTTCAGAGACCGGGGAAATTAAGTGATAGCATTACCCTAGAGGGGAATTATCAATGAAAGCTCCCCTTGATAAGTCTTGGCTCACATCCATTTAAATGCGCTGTACAAGTTAGTTGATCTGATTTGATTTATTATTATTACATGTATTCGGATACAGTGAAAAGTATTGTTTCTTGCGCACTGTACAGACAAAGCACACTGTTCATAGAGTGCATAGGGGAGAAGGAAAGGAGAGGGTGCAGAATATAGTGTACAGTCATAACTAGGGTGTCGAGAAGGATCAACTTAATGTAAGGGACGTCCATTCAAACGTCTGATGGTAGCAGGGAAGAAGCTGATCTTGAGTCAGTTGGTACGTGATCTCAGAGTTTTGTATCTTTTTCCAGTCGGAAGAAGGTGGAAGAGAGTATCTCCAGGATGCATAGGGTCCTTAATTTTGCTGTCTGCTTTTCCAAGGCAGCAGGATTTGTAGACAGAGTCAATGGATGGGAGGCTGGTTTGCGTGATGGACTGGGCTGCATTCACAACTCTTTGCAGTTTCTTGTGGTCTTGGTCAGAGCAGGAGCCATACCAAGCTGTGATGCACCCAGAAGGGATGCTATGCATCTATAAAACTTGCTAAGAGTTGTACCAGACATGCTGAATTTCCACAGCTTCCGGAGAAAGTAGAGGCGTTGGTGGGCTTTCTTAACTATAGCATCAGTGTGGATGGGTTTTTGATGATCTGGACAGCTGGAAACTTGAAGCTCTCGACCATTTCTACATCATCACCGTTGATGTAGACTGGTGCATTACCCTCCTGAAATCGATGACTATCTCTTTTGTTTTCCTGGCATTGGGGGGAGAGATTATAGTCGTTGCACATTTCACCAGATTCTCTATCTCTTTCCAATACTCCATCTCGTCATTTTGAGATCTAACCCACCATGTTTGTGTCATCAGCAAACTTGGAAATAGAGTTGTATTTGTCCTAACTGTTAACCAACACATTTCAGTTTTGCTCCAGTCCCAATTTCAGCTGTGTCTTAACAAATGTACTTGTAGTTTTGTTATGTTATTGTTGCCAGGTGGGGACCAAAGCATAACGCTTTGTTTTTAGGCATTCTTTGGGAGGAGTGAATGAAAGTCAGGACATACAATCTCCTGACGAACTGAAAACAGACAATAACAGCTGTGTTGAAATGATTGCCAATCAGTAATCTACAAAGCAGTAATTGCATTAAAAACTTTAGATGCAATACACTTGAGATAACCTTGGAATTGCTGTAGGGATCTATCTTTATAATGTATTCATTCTAAGGCAGGGATTGTTTAATGCAGTCATTGTGCCTGCCTTTGATGTGTAATGAAATCCATGTTGTAGGATTAAAAGTGTGACATGATAATCATCTGTTTTATCTAGTGATCATTTATGATTGGTTACCTGGCACTCATAGTTACTACCTATGTTATAGTGAATAATTGCATTATGTAGTCAGACTCTGAAGTATGCATTCTAAAAAATGAATGTTAGATACGATCAGGGAAGTAATTATTTATTTTGTGCTAAATTAATTAAAGATTTGCTTACTACAGAACATTTTTTCAAAATTGCCCTGAAGGTATTGACTTTAGTTTTGATGTCTTTGGAAGTGCATTTAAATGATTTTCAGAATTATTTTTTCTTTTTTTTTGGATTTATGCTTCTCCGACCTACTTGTAAAATTTCGTCCATACAGTTCAGTGTCACATGCTTGGAAGTGGGGCAAATACAGTAGCATGAAAGCAAAATACTGCTAGAGATCTGAAATAAAAACAGAAAGTGCTAGAAAAACCCAGCAGGTCTAGCATCATCTGTGGAGACAGAAACTGAGTTACCATTTCCAGTCTGATAGGCTTCTTTGGAGCAGTTCCGTTAACAAAGAACAAACAAAGAACAAAGAACAATACAGCACAGGAACAGGCCCTTCGGCCCTCCAAGTCCGCGCCGCTCCCTGGTTGTATGGTTGTATGGTAGTAGAGCACTGGACGAGTAATCCAGAGGCCCAGACTAATGATTAGGAAATACGAGTTCAATCCCCAGCATGGCAACTGGGAAATTTGAAAGAAATTAATTAAACAAATGCCAAGATCTTGCTGCCATTTATGCCAGTGGGATCTTGCTGTCCCATCAATGGTGTACTCCTACCACGGGTTTCCCAGCAGCGAGAGGTGCGTCCATCAGGAAACCCCATTGACAGGTGATAAGATCCCACAATCAGTGAGCAGCATTTCACCTCCCGCTGCCGCAAAACACGCCGGGGAGGGGGAGGAAATTCCCACCCAGAATCTGGAATTCCAAAGCTACTCTCTGTGATGGTAACCATGGAACCACTGGAATATCGTAAGACGAAACATCTGATTCACTTTAGATATTGTCCCTGAGGGAGGGAACTCTGCAGTCCTCACCTGTTCTGACCTATATGTGATTCCAGACCCACAGCAATGCGTTTGACATTTGAGGGCTGGGATCTGACCACTGTTCATGCCGGCAGGAATTTCCCATCCCGCTGCAGTGAATGGAGACTTGGCTGGCCGCCACATTCTCCAACTTCGCAGCAGGAGCAGGCATTAATGACAGGTAAAATCGCACCAACGTTCTGATGATAGGTCACGGACATGAATTGTTAACTTCATTTTTTTCCCCCATGTTGCCGCCAGACCTGCTGAATATTTCCATTGTTTTCTGTTTTTATTTCAGGTTTCCAGCATCTGTAGTATATTATTTTTGTAATAGTGATGCATTCTTACCTATCCTCTGTGACGTTAGTGTACCTTAAAGAGGTTATTTTTAAAATCCCAGCCTCAGCTGATGTCATTGTTGCCGAGTTGGCTGGGGAGGTTTTTTATTTATTGCTCCTTCAGTGGTTTAAATGGGGTTTGTTTATTTTTACTCTGGGTTATTTTATGGCCCTGCATTGTTAGGAGGAATGTCATGTGAATTTGGACAGTTTTTTTTCCCCGTTTCTAATAAGTTTAAGATTTCATTTTCTGTTTGGCTGCAGTTTTGAGTTAAGTTTTAGAAGGGGCATCAAAAAGGGGCAGAGAAAATATCTCTCTCTCTCCCTGGTTTTGGAAATTCTGCGAGTTAGCTGAAAGCAAGGTTTTGCCTTTGTGAAGGGGGGAATTCTGCTGTTGGTGGCTTGCCGAGAGTCCCTGGTGTTTTGGGAATCTGTTCTGACTTCAAACTGTTCTGAGTCTATCTAGAGAACTGCAGACTTCATCCAAAAGATCTCCAATATCTTTGGATGAAGCCCAATATCACGTGAGCATTAGTCTTGCCTATGGGATTGGTTGGATTGGAACACATTAGATACGTTTGTTAAGGGTTATACATTATAGTGGTTGTTCTGGTCCTTGTTTGTACTTGATTTTAGGAACTTGCGGAAAACATGCATGCATAAGTGAATCCATTTTAATTATTTTTGATTCAGTGTTCCTAATTTTCTTCCCTGTCTTTTGTAGAGTCCTGTCAACATATTCATTTCTTGAGTTTTCCTCTTTCTTTCTTCCCCCACCCTTTATGGGCTAGAAAACGAGACCGCCTATTCTCAGTTTGACTATTTCATCTGTGTGCCCATTCCTGGGTTTGGGGGATGGGATTGGTTCTTTATTTGTCCCTCTTGAATCGCTTCAGTTTCAGAATAAGATAGTCAAACGTTTGGTTACCATCACACAAATAAATCAGTAATTCTGCTTCAGAAGCTTGCAAGTCCACCGCTATAGGAGCCAATGCTCCATGCATCTTTTGTCTTTCACAGCCACCCCTTAGCCATGCATCCAAAACAAGCATTCTGTTAGAATGACAAAATAGATTCAAACTCAATGGCAATTCAGTATTTTAGCATAATGTAGCCCTCCATTTGTGTTTTGAAGGAAGATAAAATAAAAACTATAAATAGGAACGTTCCATTTTATGCCTACTTGAAAGGAAGTTGCAGAACATTTCACATCATCCCATTATCGGGCAGCACGGTGGCACAATGGTTAGCTCTGCTGCCTCACAGCACCAGGGACCCGGGTTCGATTCCGGCCTCGGGTGACTGTCTTGTGGAGTTTGCACATTTTCCCCATATCTGTGTGGCTTTCCTCTGGGTATTCCTGTTTCCTCCCACACTCCAAAATCGTGCGGGTCAGGTGGATTGGCTATGTTAAATTGCCCCTAAGTGTCAGGGGAGTTAGCAAGGTAAATACAGGGGGTTACAGGGATAGGGCCTGGGTGGGATTGTTGTTGATGCAAGCTTGATGGGCCGCATGGCCTCCTTCTTGTATTGTAGGGATACGATGGCTCTGATTTTACCAATGCTCACCCCGAAATTGGTGCAAGCGAGGCTTGCAGAACGGCATTCTCCATTGGCCTCAGGCATGATGTTACGAGCCTCGGGTGGGCATGCCGGTAAAATTCCGGCCAATGATTCTATTATTCCAGGTGATGCATATCCACCATTAATACATTATTAATAAATACGCCCAAGTAACTGGCAATGGGAGCTGAATCTGCTTCACAGTTGGTGATCTATTCAACATCTTTTCACATGAGTAATTAATTCATTGTGTGTTAATACTTAGCATGTGCAAGCAGGAAAAAGATAATTGGGACCTCCTGGAGTTAGAAGTGGAGTTATTAGCTTAGAATGTGTACAGAAGCATGGGTTTATTTACTTTCAGACATTCTGGTAAGCCAGAGCAGTGATTCTCAATTTGACAGGACAAAGCAGCAAACACCTGACATTCTAATGAGTTTTTAATGTGCTTCCTGTCATTTTGTCAATAAGGAAAAGACGGTGACTTTGGATGATTTAAAACAATGTTACTTTTGGAGGAAATTTTAACCAACAAATGGAATGGGCTGATTTAGGTTGAACTGGGAAATTAAAGTATTAAACGTCAGATTCCGATCTAGACGTTCCTTCAAACCACCTACTTCTGACTTTACGGGACGTGGCAAAATGGGACAGGTGACCAACCCATCACAAGGGGAAAAGGTTAGGCTACCTAACGGTACTGAGCCTCATTATCACCAACTTTTCGACTTTAATTATTAAAGGCCGGGTTTTCAGAACTTGAGAAACCAGACAGCTCCATCCGGACAGCAACTTGGTAACTTCAGGAGGCTAATGCCTTTCACTTACCTCCTGGATCCAGCGTGCCTGCCTGTAGGAGGGCATCCCTCACCAACCTTTTCCACAATATTTCCGCTTGCACCCCCAGAGGTCTCCGCTTGCCATCCAGGTACCCCAATCCAGCTCCTATAACCTGGGCATCTGCAGCACCCCCACAATCAACTGATCTTTCAAACAATCCAACCCCCATCGCTTACGATTGCACCCTTCTCTCACTCCTGTGGGATTGACATGGTCCCCCTACCCCTGCCCCTGCCGCCCCCTCCTCCCCCCTCTACTTCCCCAAGATCCTTGACCAAATCCCCAAATATTTGGTTCTAAAGGGTGCCAGGGTGAATTTGAATTTCACCATCTGCCATGGTGGGATTTGAACTCGGATCCCCAAAGCACCACCCTGGATCTCTGGAGTACTAGTCCAGTAACAATACCAGCACACCACTGCCTCCCCCAAACTTGTTTTGGCTGTTTAAGCAAACCCAGCAACACCACCCTTCTCCAAACTCGTCTATCATCTGTGGGCTTGCACAGATTGTGTTTGAGTCGGTGACATAGATAAGAAGAGTTGAGCCATTGGCATGGTTTCCTGAGGAATTCCTTCCCCCTCCCCTCAGCATTGTATTCCTGGTAACTGCCTCCTCTCCTCCAACCAATTTCATATCTTCCTCCAAACCTCACCTTCAAATTCCATTGTTGGAAGCTGATGTGCCAGCATTCTGTACAGCATATGGAACACGCCTCGCAGTGCCGGAGACCCGGGTTCAATTCCGGCCTTGGGTGACTGTCTGTGTGGAGTTTGCACATTCTCCCCGTGTCTGCGTGTGTTTCCTCCGGGTGCTCCAGTTTCCTCCCACAGACCAAAGATGTGTGAGTTAGATTGATTGGCCATGCTAAATCCTCTCTTAATGTCAGGGGGATTAGCAGGGTAAATACTGGGGTTACATGGATACGGCCTGGGTTGGATTGTTGGCGGTGCAGACTTGATGGGCCGAATGGCCTCCGTCTGCACTGTAGTGCTTCTATTCTATGAAAAGGGTTAGACCAGGCTTTATTCCTGTATTCTGAGAGTTGTGTTGACTCCATTTGGATTGTACTTGGTCATTCTAATTGTTCAATGATTTGCTTTCAAAACCAGTTCATTTGTTCTCAGCTGATGTGATTAAAAATCCGGTTATGTTGAACAAATTGCTGAATGTCTTTTTAATGTTTTTCGATATTAAGTGCACTGCACAATTGTACGTTTTGATGGCCATCCCTGCTTAATGCTCCTTAGCTCACTTAGAATTACCAAGTCAACATATGAACCATAACTTTTCACTTCTGTCTCTCTGAGGTATTGGGTAATGAAGCAATCATTCAGTAATTTCTGAATTTGGAAAGTCATTTGGGCATTCCCACTTTATACTAGATTTGTCGAAATTCCCCATTAAATTTAAGCTTCCCACTTACATTCACATTTCTGATTTCCCCATTAGTGAATAGTTTTCTCATTGATGCATTTTCCTAATATTAGTTACTCAGAGGATAAAAAGAACATTTGGTTTGGTAACTTTTCATGTTCTGAATTCCCCTTAACCTCCTGGGTGTTTCTGCCACTTCGAGCTACAGCACCTTTTCCCCTTTCCGTCTATTTTTTTTGAGCTCGCTAGATAGCCTCAGTTTTGGCTTCAGAGACCCAAATTTTGCAGTATTCATGACTGAGACTAAGCAATCTCTGGAATCTACATATGCACAGAATAATGTGGCAGCAGAGATGTTGCTGCCAGTAATTGTTAACTTCCCTGGGGGGTGGGGGGTATGTACCCCCAGACTGCAATCGATGGAAAATCTATGAAATGACGAGAATGTCCACTCTTAATCCAAAATTCTGACTCTAAAAGCTAAGATCAAGTGTAGTATCTGTTTGTCTCATTTCTCAGCCTTTTGGCTAATATCAAGTCCAAGATGGGATGCAAGCCTTATCTTGTCAGCTTGGATCTTGTATGTCTCTCTTGTGGGGACCATGAATTGGATTGACTTTGAATTGGTTTTTGGAGCAAGCAAGGAGATGGATTTGGGTCTGCCCATTCCATTCTATGATTGGCTTTGGCACTTTAAGAATTAAGTTAAAAAAATTTTTTAAAGAAGCCTGAAAAAGATTACCAATCATTGGTAACAGCATACTAACGTCAGAATTATTGCCAAGCACACTCACCGGCTCTGAAAAAAATAATTATTTATTTGTGGAATGTCAAACTTCTCCATTATGACACTAACATTGTACGTTTTTAAAATATTCATTTAGAATGAGTTTGCGCAATTTATTTGCATCTACTTTAAACCTTTCATCATTTATTTCACTATCCCAATTATAAGTGAGGAAATTCAGTGCTTTTAACTTCCTGGTTTGCCATCTGTTAGAATACTTCAACCTGATTGGCTATTTACCCTGTTTCATACCGTAACTGCTGCTCACATGTGAAGATTAGTGCCAGATTGAAACTGCCATTGGGGAAGGGGAAATCTTGCAAAGTTCACTCGGTCTTTCTGGACAGACCGAGTCTGCAAGGTCAAAGGCAAGCACCATCATGTGGAAAGTTGTGCTTGCAGGGAAAGAAAGTTTAAATGTATTTATTAGTGTCACAAGTGGGCTTACATTAACACTGCAGTGAAGTTACTGTGAAAATCCCCCAGTCGCCACACTACCGCACCTGTTCGGGTACACTAACATGGTCAATACACCTAACCAGCACGTCTTTCGGACTGTGGGAGGAAATGGGAGCACCCAGAAGAAACCCAGCAGACACGGGGGGGACATGCAGACTCCTCACAGACAGTGACTCAAGCCAGAAATTTAACCTGGGTCCCTGGCACTATTAGGCAGCAGTATTGGCTGGGGCCACATGTTTTTCCTCTTTAATTTAGGGGGGTCAGATTACGTCAGAAGAATTACGTGACTATTTGCTGCCTATATCTCCCTTCTAAACAGATGGATTTCTGTGATTCAAGATGGTGGCTCATCACCACCTATTCAAGGGTAATTCTCTGACAAAGCCCAAGATCTGAGTCTACCCGATTTTGAAAGTTATGCAACATATCATGGAACAGAAAATGTCAGCAAACTTTATATTTGCACAGTTGATAAGCAATGTGCTCAAGCATAGATCCATTTCACCATTTGAGGAAATAAATATGTAAATTTCTCCAAAGATAAATTGAGAATATCTATTTAACATAACGTCCCAAACCAATGCAGTTCCGATGGCATGATGCCTACACGTGGTTTAACAGCCATAACCATTCTCTCACATATTGCATTCAATTAGCTCCATCTGTACTTACCTTGTAACACTCAAGCACACTTCCAATCAGATATTAGTCCATTTTTGTTTTCGAAATGCTAATGGTTGCAGCACCAGCTGTTTTATCTGTCAAACTATTTCACAGATTCACAGTAAAATTGGGTTTCAAAGCAAATATTCAATTCAGCAAAATTGGCACCAATTTCTGAAATTTATTTGGAATACAAAACAAGACTAAAAGCAGCAAAAGAATGGTCCAGCACTGGCAGTGCACAAGTGCAAAAGCAAAATATTGCGGACGCTGGAAAGCTGAAATAAGAATAGAAAATGCTGGAAATACCCTGCAGGTCAGGCAGCATCTATAGAGAGCAAAGAACTGCGTTAATATTTCCGGTCTGCAATCTTCCATCAGAAAAGATTTTGATGGAAGGTCACAGATCTGAAACGTTAATGCTGTGGGACGTATTTTCCACCCACCATGGGAATCGTAGCGGACAAGGGGCAGACCATGGACATGTCCGTTGATCTCAAGTGAGATTT
The DNA here is from genome assembly GCF_964213995.1 of Mustelus asterias. Taxonomy (NCBI): domain Eukaryota; kingdom Metazoa; phylum Chordata; class Chondrichthyes; order Carcharhiniformes; family Triakidae; genus Mustelus; species Mustelus asterias. The sequence goes on from NC_135821.1 coordinate 44,395,941, forward strand.
TCCGGTTTCAGGGCGAGTGTGGCCGGAAAATCCCACCCTATGGGCTGGAATCTTACTGCTCCGCCCGCCACAGGAATCGGAATGGGTGGGATGGGACGATGGAAAGGTCCATTGACCTCAGACGGGATTTTCTGGTTTCAGGGTGAGCGTGGCTGGAAAATCCCGCCCTGTGTCTTTTCTCCACAGATGCTGCCTGAACTGCTGGCATTTTCGGTGTTGATTACAGGAAACAAGTATTGTGCTGATTTATTGTTTCAAATCTGGAATTAGATAACATTGTTCAACTGCGGAAGGAACTTTGCATCATGCCTAATGCATGCTGCATCCAACCAAAGGATATTCATGTTTACGCAAGCATTATGTAGATAAAGGAAGGTCAATGATGAGGAATGAAATAATTCAATCCTTGAACAGAAAAGTTTCACAAAAATATATTATACACAACTGAAGTATTATGTTAATAAACCAGGACTGTATGTTAGCTACTGTTTCCTGCATGTGTTTTTCATGATGCTAATGGTGTTTCTTTATTTTTTAGTTCTTGAAACTAATGAAAAGAGTTGGTTTATTTGCACGCACACTCGCACACTCACACTTGCACACACACTCACACACACTCACACTCGCACACACACACACTCGTGCGCGCGCACACACACTTGCACACACACACACACACTCGCACAGACACACATTCACGCACTCATACTCCTGTGCACTTACACTTGCGCACATTCACACTCACACACTCACACACTCTCACACACACACTCACACTTGCGCACACACTCACACATGCACTTGCACACTCGTGCACGCTCACTTGCACACACTCGCACACTTATGCACGCACACTCGTGCACGCACACTTGTGCACACACACACACATACACCTGCGCGCACACACACTCGCACACACACACACACTCACGCACACACACACTTGCACACACACACTCTCTTAATGACCCAGGTTCTGCTGGAATTGTGTTAGGTATGCCATGAGAGTTGAGTTTTATTTCTAAGTTGCTGGAAATAAAAAGGCAATAGGACATTTGGAACAAATGACATCACCCCTTAACCAATGAGATTAAAGGGTTGGTAAATAAAATCAACATGTGCTGAGAAAATAGTGAAAGAACAGCATCAAATTAAACACAGGAAGAAAAGGGAAGAGAAAACAGGGAAAGGAAAAGTAAGAAAAAATAACAATGACGGGTGGGTTTCTCCGGCTGCGCTCACCCCAAAACTGGAGAATCCTGCCCGAGGTCAATGGACCCACGCCCGCTACAATTCCCGTGGCAGGTGGGACGGGAGAATTCCCCAAGACATCTTTAAAATCTCCAATAACATTTCACAGCCTGAAGGAATGAGATTCCATACTTTTAATTGCTCGCTTTCTGAGCCAGAGAAGTTGATTAGCAGTCATTAACAATTTCCGCATGGTTAAAAGGGTGCTTCTGCCGTGAGTTATGGGATTTCACTTTTTGTGGCAAGTTGGTTCAGCAATTAAGTACAAATGCATAAAAGAAAATCCTTGAAAACCCCAAAGCTATTAAGAGCAAGATGCCAGTTTTGTGAAGCAAATGGTGAATTTGCTTTGATTTGATTTATTATCATATGTATTTGCATACAGTGAAAAGTATTGTTTCTTGTGCGCTATACAAAGCATACCATTCATAGAGAAGGAGACGAGAGAGTGCAGAATGTAGTGTTACAGTCACAGCCAGGCTGTAGAGAAAGATCAACTTCATATAAGGTAGGTCCATTCAAAAATCTGATGGCAGCAGGGAAGAAGCTGTTCTTGAGTCAGTTGGTACGTGACCTCAGACTTTGTATCTTTTTCCCTTCAGGAAAATGTGGAAGAGAGAATGTCTGGGGTGCATGGGGTCCTTGATAATGCTGGCTGCTTTGCCAAGGCAGCGGGAAGTGTAGACAGAGTCAATGGATGGGAAGCTGGATTTTTCACAATTCATGATGGCCAATTTGCACATTATTAATGGAGAAATCTGGAACAATGATTGACTCATTATAGTCATAGGAATTTCAATTTTCTTTTGGTTAGGTTATAATAACAGATTCCTGTTTGAGTCACTGAACAACCAAATGCCAATGCAAACGTTCCACTGAGCTGAGGGACAGTGTGGCGATTGCTAGAATTCTTTCAATTCTGATCTGTTTATATCACAGGCTCCACATAAAGGGTTACAGTGGAACAGCCGGGAGAACCAGCAGTCTCAGCCCCTCTGGTACAAAATTCAGCACCAAGGATGCGGACAATGATGAATGTGGCTGCGAATGCTCCCGGATGGCATCTGGAGGTAAGACAGAAGAGTTTCATTTCCCAGCTATCTGTTGTTGATACTGAGAAACTGCATTCAAAACGTTACAGCTTCATCGGTGTGACCTCTGGTTATGAGACAAGAGGTGACTGAAGTAGAACGTCACTGCAACAATGTTCAGAAAACAGAGCAAAAGCAATGCAGGGAAATGCGACATTTAGGGGCGGAACAGTGGTTAGCACTGCTGTCTCACAGCCGGCAGTTAAGAGGATCTCCAAGAAGGTCTCACAGCGCCAGGGACCCAGGTCCGATTCCCAGCTTGCATTACTGTCTGGGGAGTCTGCACATTATCCCCGTGTCTGAGTGGGTTTCCTCCGGGTGCTCTGGTTTCCTCCCACAGTCCGAAAGGAGTGCTGGTTATCATAGAAACCCTACAGTACAGAAAGAGGCCATTCGGCCCATCGAGTCTGCACCGACCACAATCTCACCCAGACCCTACCCCCATATCCCTACATATTTTACCCACTAATCCCTTTAACCTACGCATCTCAGGACACTAAGGGGCAATTTTTTTTAACATGGCTAATCAACCTAACCCGCACATCTTTGGACTGTGGGAGGAAACCGGAGCATCCGGAGGAAACCCACGCAGACACGAGGAGAATGTGCAAACACCACACAGACAGTGACCCAAGCCAGGAATCGAACCCAGGTCCCTGGAGCTGTGAAGCAGCAGTGCTAACCATTGTGCTACCGTGCCGCGTTAGGTGCATTGGCCATGCTAAATTCTCCCTCAGTGTACTCGAGCAGGTGCCAGGGTGTGGCGACGAGGGGATTTTCACAGTAACTTAATTGCAGTGTTAATGTAAGCCTACTTGTGGCACTAATAAATAAACTTTAACTTAGTTTCCCTTTTTTGTCTCCCCTACCCTCTCCCCCCATCTCCCCCCAGCCCCCCAGCATGAACATGTCAAAGTATTTTTCAATTTTTGGATTTTATCAAGATGCCAAATACATATTAGGAAAAAATGGACAATTTGTCTTTGCACCTCCCATCCTTGCCAAGAAAGTCTTAGTCATAATTTAAACAAATAGCAAGACTCCCTGTATGATATTCTAATCAAAAAAGCATATCCACAATTCAATAACCGCATAACAATGCCAGTATGATCGTCTCATTTTGCAAAACAAAACCTTCATTACCTCTATGAAATACCAGCTATTTAGTATTGACATTTTATACGGCAAAATCATGTCCTCTTAGTAACTGAATGGATAAGCTGCCAAACTCATTTCACCGAGTACTTTCTTCACTAAAGAGGAGAACGCTTCAAATGTTACATTAAGGGTGGTGGTAGTGAAGAAACTGAATGGGATAAAGAAAAATAAAGTGGAAATATTGAAATGGTTAGCAATGCTCAAGGTACAGAAGGCGTCCTCTGTGCAGAGGGATCGCACCCTGGGTAACTGAGGGAAGTAAGTGTGCATCTAGTGGTCACAATCTACAAATCCTCTTTAGATATGGGAATGGTGCCAGAGGATGGAAGTTTGTAAATGTTACACTTGTACAAAAAAGGTGAGTAGGTTAAAATCAACGATCAGAGGCCAAGTGATCAGAGGCCAAGTGACTTAGGGCAGAATTTTAACTGTCAAGGATTTGGGAGTGGGTGCGGGATGTTTCGGTTGGAGATGGGTTGTTAAAGCCCCAAACAATATCATTAGGTTGAAAACCTGATATGATTCCGTTCACTCTTATTTTCACCGGGGCAGCTTTGGAGGTGACCATGGAATTGTCGGGTAAATATTTCTCTATCTAACCAGCCAATATATTGTACATGCAATTCAGGATGTCGACTTTAACAGCAACACTTTGGATTCCTAAACTGTGTCAAACTCACAGGGTAAACAAGACAAGAACACAGATGGGTGACCCAGTTGTACAATGGAACCAACAAGTTTGAAAGCCTTGAAACAGTGAAACAGACGAGCTGTTGAACTTCCTACGTGAAAGACTTGTGTTCACTACATTTGCGATCACTTCTTCAGGTGATTTCCAACTTTAAAGTGTCGCCAATTGAAGGCTGAGATGAGGAGGAATTTTTTCTCTCGGGGATTGTGAGTCTTTGGAACTCTTTGCCACAGGCAGCTGTGGTGGCAGAGTCCTTGTGTATATTTAAGGCTGAGATGGATAGATTTTTGATCAATAAGGAGATCAAGGGTTACAGGGAAAGGGCAGGAAAGTGGACATGAGGAACGTTGGATCAGCCATGATTCTATTGAATGGCGGAGCAGGCTTGAATGGCCAAACAGCCTACCTATTTCTTATGGTCTTTCTGGAAATCGCTCCTTTGGACTTTACTTACCTCGATCTGGCCCTCCTCACCACTGGCCTTCACTGTCACATATTTACAACTCCATCTTCGACCTCTATTAAGGATCAAGAGGAGGGGACAGCTGCCCCTGTGTGTGTCCCCTCAGCTGCCTTCTCTTCAGCCACATGTCACTCCACCAGACACAGGGGATGAACATAGACCTCCAGCATTAAGGAGGCGAGAGCCCCCCAACCCAGCACAGGGTCTACAGGCAGAGGATCAGCTCTGCAGAGTCGGAGACTCCGGGGCCGGTTTGGGGTAGCCTCCCCACATCTTTTTTCCCCATTGCTGTAGTTGCTGAATCCTCAGGAAGCAATGTGAGGTTCTGCCAACCTTACCACCTGCTGGGGTCGCTCTATCTCGAGGCCTTTCCTTTAGCTGATTCAGATTGTGATCATGTCCATCCTGTGATTGATTGGGAAATCTAGGAGTTAATGCGGTGACTGGTTAGCAGAATTGAAGCTCTTGGGATGAAAGGGGCAGTAGCTGTGTAGATACACGACTGGCTGAGGCACAGAAAGCAGAGAGTTGTCACAAACTGTTGTTTTTCAGACTGGAAAAAGTGTGGAGTGATTCTTTTACAGGCCAGTGTCACAACTACTGAGCTGTTGACAGATGTTAATGACCTGGAATTGAATATATCCAGCATACTGTCAATGTTTTCAATGGCCTGAAACTTGCAACTGTGGTAAACAGTGAGGAGGAGAGTTTTAAGGAGGACATAGGCACACTGGTGAAATGAACAAACACGTTGTTGAATATTTGTGTGGTTATTAGGACGTTGACATTGTGACCATGTCCTGAACCTGCTCGTGATCCCAGCATGCCCAACGTTATATGAAGCATCCTCCTAATTGTCTGCCTCCATATTTACTATCCAATTAACTGGAGCCAGGAATTGGAGACCCAGTAGGTGGGCGTGCAACAATATCTGAAGTGCGGCCGCACTGGGAAAGGTGAGCTCTGCTGAAGTAACACTCACCAAGGCCTCCCTCTTTAGTGCTGGGAGAGTTGACAAAGCACAGTGTGGGGCTTCAGGATGGAGGGGTAACCTCTGCCGAAGAGTATTTGCTGCATCTTCTGGTACCCTGTGAGCAGCACTGGCCCCCTGAAGCTGCCAACTAATTCAGCGGCATGTAGAGTCATAGAGGTTTACAGCATGCAAACAGGCCCTTCTGCCCAACTTCTCCATGCCGCCCCTTTTTTTAAACCACTAAGCTAGTTCCAATTGCATGCATTTGGCCCATATCCCACTTTACCCATCCTTCTGGGAATGGCCCACCGGCTTCCCAGCAGGAGGCCACATCCTCAGCATTGCTGGACCCCCAACAGAGCAGGGGATCCAAGCAACACCAGGAAGGTTGTAACCCTGAAGGGAACTTGACTGGGGCTTTAATTGACTACATTGGCCTCCATGCTGATTTCCACGGGAGCTAAGCCTGGTAGAGGCAGCAAAGCATTTGTTTTTTTATCTTTCATTGGATGTGGGTGTCACTGGCTGGGCCACCATTTATTGCCCATCCCTGAGGGCAGTTTGGAGTCAACCGCATTTCTGTGGGTTGGAGTCACATGTAGGCCAGACTAGGTAAGGATGACAGATTTCCTTCCCGAAAGGACGTGGGACTGCACACCACTTTTCACCACCACTATCACTGCACCCCACTCCCTCAACTCTCCTTCAATCCCGTTTTCACAGAGCCAGGAAAATTCAGCCCATTAAATTCAACACAATCATTCCTTTTGGCAGCGATGACGAGGAGAGGAAATCAAAACAAAATGGTAATTTGAAAGGGGGTTTCAGCAACCGGGGTTGGGGTGGCGGGGGGGAGGGGGAGGTACTTACACAATTCCTTGAAGGTGGCAAGCTAATTAGGCTCTAAGAACCCTTGGCTTTGAAAGTAGCAACATATTGTTTAAAGTTTAAAGTTTATTTATTAATGTCACAAATGGCTTACATTAACACTGCAATGAAGTCACTGTGAAAATCGCCCAGTCGCCACACTCCGCCACCTGTTCGGATACACTGAGGGAGAATTTAGCATGTCCAATGCACCTAACCAACACGTTTTCAGACTGTGGGAAGAAACTGGAGCACCCAGAGGAAACCCACGCAGACACAGGGAGAACGTGCAGACTCCGCACAGAGGCCAGAATTGAACCTGGGTCCCTGGCACTGTGAGCCAGCAGTGCTAACCACTGTGTCACTATGCCACTGTGTCGAAGCATATTGCACAAAAGCAGGGTAGTTATGTTCAGTGTCTATAACACACTAGTTTGACTCTAGGTGGAATATTGTGGTCAGTTCTGGATATCGCACACAGAGAAAGGATATTAAGGTCTTAGAGAAGGTGCAGAGGAGAGTTACTGGAATGGTAACAGGGATGAAAATCTTTAGTTACATGGAGAGACAGGAGAAGCTCGGATTGTTCTGCTTAGAGCAGAGAAGGTTAATGGAAGATTTGTCAGAAGTGTTCAAGATCATGAAAGGCTTTGATAGAATAAATAAAATACTGTTTCCTGTGACAAAAGGGTCACTATTCACTCCAGAGGAGACTGGTTTTGGAGAAGAACTGGAGATGATATGAGGAAGCAAGCAGTTCCAGCATATTGATACAGAATGCACAGTCTGAACGTGTGGTGGAATCAGATTCAATGATAACTTTCAAAAGGGAATTGGATAAATACTGGAAGTGGGGGATTTGCATGGATGCGGGGGAATGACAGGGGCTTAGGTCTAATTAAATAGCTCTTTCAAAAAATCCAGCACAGAAATAGTGAGCCAAATAGCCTCCTCATTCGATCCTCATTATGATCATTGATAATAGACTGTGAGCAAGACAGTTTTTCGGTAACACTGTCCTGTATTTGAGTTCCAAACCCAGAGGTGAAAGGACATTGTTCCCGCACTCTCTGTTTGAAGTTGAGATAAGGGTGATTTAATTCTGTCTTTCTATTTAAGCAGTTTGACAGTTCATCAGGTATTAATTCACATTGGATTGAAAGTACGCCTCATTCCACGTACATGACTATTTCTGCCCAGTGAATATGAATCTAAAATTTGAAAGCATGTTTCAGTTAGAGTAAATTTTACACAATAACTGATTCTGTAAATTCTTGCCTGTAAATATGAAGGCACAGTAAAGTTAGAGTTTCCCAGAAATCAGCTTCAAATCATTTCTTGTTAAATTTGCAGCTGCAATTTTACAATCATTAATCTTTCGCTGTGGATGTAATTGTATATCAATGATACCAAACTCACCAGCTGCCAGTATCAGTAACTTTCCAACCCATAAGCCCCACAGTATTAATGATGAAAATAAATAACAAGTAAATTCAAGACATTTATCAAAACTCCAGATTCAAATTGGGAAGGCAGTGGCGCAGTGGTATTGTCACTGGACTTGCAGAATCTCATTGGCTGTCCTGTCTGGAGACAATACACATCTCTTTAACCTGTGCTTAATGCTCCCTCCACTCACATTGTCTGTATCTTTAAGACCTGGTTGGTTGTAGAGATTCGCATTCTAATCAGTATTCTGTAACTTGATTTTGTGTCTCTGTATGCCCTGTTTGAGAGCAGATATCCACTCCATCTGACGAAGGAGCAGCGCTCCGAAAGCTAATGGCATTTGCTACCAAATAAACCTGTTGGACTTTAACCTGGTGTTGTTAAAACTCTTACATTGTCACTGGACCCAGGGTAATGCTCAGGGGACCTGGGTTCAGGACAAGAGGAAACATTCTTTCAATATCCACCTTGTCAACATCATTCAGGATCTTATACATTTCAATCAAATCACCCTCTCGCTCTTCTAAACTCCAGCGGAAGCAAGCTCAGGCTTTCCAACCCACCCTCATAAGACACTTCATCTCTGGTATCTATCTGGTAAACCTCCACTGAAATGCCTCCATTGCATTTACATCCTTCCTTAAATAAGGAGACTAAAACTGCAAATATGCGAGATGAGGCCTCAACAATGCCCTCTATAACCGAAGTATAACATCCTTACTTTTATGGTCAATTCCTCTTGTGATAATCATTCCAACCACTTTCTATAACCCTGTTCTCTCTCCACCAACCTCTCATCCATTAGGGCCCCCCTTAAAACTGACCTTTAGTTAAGATTGCCGTCTCTCTTCCTTATAACACCTTCATTGCGTGGAATTTAATGCCCTTCCCTATGGAAAATCTTTGATGTGGTGCATTTAATCAGGTGGCAGAGTGATGGGTGGGGACCCTGACACCTTCCGGCCTCCATCCCGCTTAACTCTGTGGCAGGAAGGCCCAGGGACATCCTCCCACCCTGCTACCAATTGAGGCCATTCGGTAGCTAATGAATGCCCACTTATGGACCTCACCTCACTGCCACTGGTACTAACCCAGTGATAGGTGGGTGGTTCACCATGAGCACAACAGAGAGGCCCTGACCTGTTTGGCTGCTGGCTCCTGGATGTGGTATGTGGTTGGAGAGAATGGTGTCCCTCACCCAAAGACATTTAGTGCTGATTGAGGAACCCAGTATCAGGGAGTGGAGGCCCGATGAGAGCCAACCCCAACCCCCACCCTGGCTGCCAACCCCCCTCACCCACCCCCCCATGCGAGCCCTGGCCTGCAACCTCTCTCCTGCCATCACTTGTCCCTGCCTGAGACCCTCCTAAATCCAAGGTCTCAGATGGGTGCAGCCTTCCTAGTGGCTTTGCTCTTGGTGGATGGCACCTCTGATCTACTCTGGGAGGCTGCTGTTGGCCTGTCAAGTGCCTGACTGGCACTTAATCTAGCTTGCCTTCTCTAAAAGATGTGACATCGGACTCCCACCAGCTCTCCAGCCTGTGGACTTTGTCACCTCCATTAAATCCAACTCATTGACTCAGCATTTATTTCTGTGAAGGACCTTGCGATGCTTTTATACATTAAAGGCCTTGAATATAATGAAAGTGATTATTTTTTGATATCTTTGAACTGATCAATGAGATTATTGTCTTGCAATCGAGCCAGGAATCAGTTTTTCACTCATGTTATTTTTGGTGCCATTTCCCAGTGCAGCTCACATGTGGGGAGATACAGCAAAGCATTCTCACTTCCTCAAATAATCACTTTCATTCAGCTCACTTTAGGTTGCCCTCCTTTTCCAACTAGGTAGCAACACAACTCCCAGCTGCAATTCAATACAAAACCCTTTGTAAAAACTCCAGTACTCAATCGATCATAAGGACAGAAGAATTCAAGAAATAGGAGCAGGATTAGGCCATTTGGCCCCTAGAGCCTGACCTGTCATTGAATCAGAGCCTGTCAAATCTGATTGTGGCCTTAACTCTTAACTCGCTTATTATTGAGCCCTCAATAATGGACATTATGCCACGTCACTTAGAATCATAGAATCCTACAGTGCAGAAGGAGGCCATTTGGCCCATTGAGTCTGCTCCAACCACAATCCCACCCTGGCCCTATCCCCATGACCCCAGGAATTTATCCTAGCTCGACCCCTGACACTAAGGGGTAATTTAGCATGGCCAATCCACCTAATCTTTGGACTGTGGGAGGAAACTGGAGCACCCGGAGGAAACCCACGCAGACACAGGGAGAACGTGCAAACTCCACCCGGCAAACTCCAAAGCCGGGAATCGAACCCGGGTCCCTGGCGCTGTGAGGCAGCAGTGCTAACCACTGTGCCACAATGCTGCCCAAGGATACTTCCCATTGCGACTGAATTGAGCACAACTGGAATTTCTTCTCTATATCATCCCTCGCTGTTATTTCCAGCTTTGTCACGACATCGGTGGTGTTGGAATAAAATTAATGAATCTACAATTCACAGAATTTGATTTCTCCCTTTTATTGAATATGGATACCACGTAAGATTGTTTTTAATCAAGTAGCACCTTTTGAATATTCAATGATTTCTAGATGCCTGTCAGCACTCAACAGGGATTTCATCCTAAATTTGTCTTCATAACATGAGATAGATTTTAGGGATTTGGTAAAAATTCTTTTAAGCCCAATTAGAAGCTCTGTAAATGTTAAATACATTGATCTTTCTTTTGATTGATGGAGGGCAGATTCATCTTTTTTCATTACTCTCGGTATCAATAATTGAATTTGTTACCTATTCTCAAATTTCAGTACGGTGGCATATTATTTAAGCTTTGCACCCTTATCTCTGAACGTCCTCTTTCCAGGTTGGTGCAGGAGGAGTTTCTTGATGCTCTGAACACTTGCGGTAATACACATTCCCGGTTTCCTCCTCACATTTCTGATCATCATTTTGCCAGGCTCCAGAAGTTTTACACTTGATAGCCTTCCTTGTCCTTCTCTTTGCAGACTTTCTGGACTTTTTGGCTGGTATTTTACCACTTTGCTCGGGCGAGCCTAGTAAAATCCCGCCCGAGGCCAATGGAGAAATCCGTTCTGTGAGCCACGCCCGCCCTGATTCCGGGGCGGACGGGGCAGGAAAATTCTGGCCTTTGGGTGGGAATTTACGGTCTCACTCGTTCCAAAACCGTAAAATCCCGCCCGAGGTCAACAGACCTTTTCATGGTTCGCCCCTTGCCTGCTCCGATTCCCGAGGCGGGTGGGGCGGTAAAATTCTGGCTGATATTTCCGTTTGTTAATGGATTATAGGCCAGAATTTTATGCACCAAGAGCGGACACTCGTCTGACCTGGAAAGGCACAAGATCGTGCGTTAAGATGTCCGACACCTGTCCCAGCATGATCACATCCCTGGGTGATATTTTGGTTGGCGGGTTCGAACGGGAGTCTGCTGTGTGCCGTCCAACAATGAGGCAGCTAGCTCAAGTGATGTAAAGTCCAATTGACCTGAACTTTACATCACTTGTGCAATTTTCAGGTCAGTGCACAGGCAGGCAGCCAATCCATTTTTGCCGACTTCTCATCCAAGGGCAGGATTAAAAAGAGGCAGGAACAAAGACAGGCCGAGTTGGTCGCAGCTAGTGAGAGTTTGGGTGGGATTAAAATATTAGTTTTTGACTATTTTCAGTGCTTTCTTGCGAGGTAATTGCATAATTTCTGGATCTTTCAGGATGCTCTAGTTTTGTAAGATCTCTCTGAGAATTTCAACCCCTATAATGACAAGTCAGCCTAATTTACATATCAGCAGATGGGTATTTTCTACTCAGCAGGGGACACCTCCTGGCAAGGGAGAGAAGTGCAGAAGAGAAAGGGGACCAGGTGATGGCAGGTGTCACCTCAGAAGAGAGATGCAGGCATAGGGTGTCCAGGACCGGCAGGGAGGGCAAGGAGCATGGGCTTTTGGAGGATGCCACTACCCAGTTGCCAGGCTGTACAGGCATCAAGTGAACTACCCCCAGTGCTGCAGGAGGCTCCACCACTCAAAGGAAACAATCACTTCTATATGCCAAATGATTGGCCTGTAGATAGCCTCCGATTGTGTGGGTGGACAGCCAATGCCTATGGCTCTGAAGGTCACTGCAGCCCTTAACATTTATGCATCTGGTCTTTCCAAGGGTCAGTGGGTGAACTTGCGGAGTTTCCTGGTCAGCTGTGCACTGTTGCATCAAGCTGGTTAATGACGCTCTGTTCCCATGGATTGACGGAGTGCAGCAAAGGTTTACTAGGCTGATTCCGGGAATGGTGGGACTGATGTATGAGGAGATTGACTAGGTTAGGATTGTTTTCGCTGGATGAATGAGGGGGGATCTCATAGAGACTTATAAAATACCAACAGGTCTACACAGGATAGATGGTGGGGGAGTCCAGAACCAGGGGTCACAGTCTGAGGATACAGGGTAGACCATTTTGGACGGAGGTGAGGAGACATTTCTTCACCCAAAGAGTGGTGAGCCTGCGGAATTCGTGACCACAGGAAGTAGTTGATACCAAAACATTGAATGTATTCAAGAGGCGGCTGGATATAGCAGTTGGGGCGAATGGGATCAAAGGTTATGGGGAGAAAGCAGGACCAGGCTGTTGAGTTGGATGATCAGCCATGATCGTGATGAATGGCGAAGCAGACTCGATGGGCTGAATGGCCTCCTCCTGCTCCTACCTTCTATGTTTCTATAAGCACCTTCGTCCATTTTGAGATGGACCAAGCCGGCCAGGCTGAGTGAGTCAGAACACATTGGATTTTTTCTAGTACTGCAACGCACAACGTCTCACCCGCTGACCTCGGCTCTAACCTCTGCCCAGGCCTTCTTGGTTTTTTTGGGGTGGCCTGCTCTTACCTTCATGAGGCATAAGGATGTCCCTCCTGGCACTCACTGCCTCCACAAGTGTGAGCAGGCAGTCAACTGAAAACCGCGGGAGGGCTGGCTGACTGTCCACCTGCATTGCCCTCTCATCTGGTGTGCCTCCCAGGTGCTGCTGCCATTCTGCCGAGCTCACGGTGCCTCCTCTGATGTCTTCTTCAGTCTGACACAGCTGATTTTAACCCTCCCATTTGGAACCCATTGGACCCGAAGCTTCCCACACCCTAACCCTCACTGGCTTCACAGCGCCTATGTCTGCGTTTCATGATGGCCGACCCTTAATTGACCAGCTAGTGTGACATTGCATTTATTGTTCAATTTCGGATGGAATCCAAAAACGTGGCCATTTCTGGTCCCACCCGCTGTGTTTGCCCTATGTGGGTAAAATTCAGGCCGTCGGTTATTTTTATTGAGTCTAGTGTGCATTTATTCTGCATATTTCTCACTATGTCTAGTATTATTTTTGTACTCAATGAGATGTTATGAGGCAATCCCTCTTGTCAATCTTCTCTTATAACCTGACCTTTTCAAAATTGTGTACCTGATTGTCGGTCCCCAGCAGCACTGATTCTGTATAATGTCAGTCTTAAGTCATGCTGGTGAGCATTTCCTCTGTGCTGTTGGGGTTACTGTTATAAACTAAATCCAACAACTGTCTCTTGAGGCTCCATCCACATGGGTCATTTTGCATTACATTTATCAAGTCTGACTCTAAACCACATGGGCAATCCCACAATATTCTTGGTGAGTTGAAATCCCCCATGGCTGTGTCCATGTGCTTTTCCCAATCTCCCTAACTCTTCAAAGTATGTTAGTTATCGAGATACTAGAATATTGGGGGCGATCTTACCATTGCCGATAGGCCGGTAAGATCGCAAGAAAGCCGAGAGATCAGGTTCGCACCCAATTTCTCACCTCTCGCGATCTTACCAGCACCAGATATCCGGCGCATTCTGCCTCATGCCCATTTCTGGAGCTCGGCTGAATAAATAATTTGCATCCAATCTTAAATAAATCTTATTTTAATGTCGTTAGCAAGCCTGGGATTGGATCGTCCGGGCTCACTCACCTGTATAGACTTGCTGGGAGAGGTTCTCTCCGACAAGAATCACAGCTGGTCCCCACCAACAGGGACGGCAATGGTAAGATCACTTCCAATATTCTAGCATCTCGATAACTAATATACTTCGATCTCAGTATAGACGACGAGTTGGCTATCAGGAATAGGTACTCAGTGAAGAGGTAGGGAGATTGAGAAAATAACATGGACATATCCATGGGGGATTTCAACTAACGAAGGTAGAACCGGAGGCCATTGAGGGCCCCCGGGAGGTCAGGGGCAAGGGGGGTAGTGCCCCTTGGGTAGTGCCAGCCTGGCACCCTGGCACTACCATTCCTCATTCTTTTGCCATGTTCCTGTTGTTCCTATTAAAGAATGAAAGATTCTCATTTGTATGCCGCATTTCATGACCTTGGGATGTTCCAAAGGGCTTTAAGGCCAATGAAGTACTTTTGAAGCCAAGTCTCTGTAATGTGGATAAAATAGCAGCCAATACGAACACAGTAAGCTCCCAAATGATCGCCTCTTACTGATATAACTCAAATTCATCTATCGCAACATCAGGAACATCCTGTCAGAAGCTGCATCACTTTAAGTGAGTGACTGCACCTTACATTCATAATTGCACTGGAAATATTTCCATGTTTCGGATTTTACAGCAGTTTTAATGAGAAAAAGCTCCCATTTCGAATGAAGTCATTTGCTGGCTCACTCAAACACTAAATTCTAAACATGAATTGCACTGAACACTTCCAGCAACGCTGATCATTCGACACAGTGGTCGGAAATGTTGCAGAAGGCACATCAATTAGAATTTGTGAGGCAAAGAAAAAAAGACAAGTTAAATTTTCCTTTCTGCAAACACTGTTCCATTTCCTGTTTGATTTTGTTCAGATTTCCAGCATTTGTTGTTTCTAATTAAATATGAACACATGTTCTGACTCGAGTAATTTAACAATTTAAAGCAGCGTTTTACATTTCAAAGTCTCATTTCACAGGTGTTTCTCTGTGAATGGCTGATTAGCTTCGTACCTCAATTTTGGATTGGTTATTGAAGCAGTGAACGAATATAAACAGTTGCAAATTTGGCTGTTTCTGACTCGCCTGATGCGTGCCAGATTAAACATTCCCACCAGCAGTGTAAGGCAGCACAGATAGCTTCTGAAGCAAAAGAATATTTAGGAGCTGGGAACGAGACATGCACTGGGGACACGCGGCTGTTGGCAGTCTATCTGGCAAATTCACTGCTAAAGCTATTCCTTTCTGGTCTGATATCTAATCAAGCACATTCCTTTCCTGGTTCCTGCTCCACCAAGCCCTGTCTCCTGTTCTACCTCCTTTGATTTTCTGAAAGCCCCCATTCCATAGCTGCCAAACCGAATCGGAGTAAGTTCGCAAAAGGAATGCGCAGAAGGCGTCTTTGCTTTTGTCTTCTGCTGAGCTTGAGAAATTAGCGGTATGAGCATGAGAACATAAGAACTAGGAGCAGGAATTTGCACAATAGAATAGGCCATCTGGCCCTTCGAGCCTGCTCCGCCATTCAATAAGGCCATGGCTGATCTTTTCGTGGACTCAGCTCCAATTTCCCACCCGCTCACCATAACCCTTAATTTCTTTACTGTTCAAAAATCTATCTATCCTTGCCTTAAAAACCGAGAGAAGGTAGCTGAGAGAAATAAAATTTGAGTACAGGTTCTGCCTCTGAGTCAGAAGGTTGTGGGTTCAGGTTCTTCTCCAAGGACTTGAGCAACCTGTTGAAGTGGAAACTTTCCTGCTTCTTGACTGTGACAGAAAGACTCAACAAAATTCGTTCTGACTAAATAACTAGTCTTTATTTACAAAAGACTGAATGCAGTAGTGGCCGAAACTTGAGTTTAGAGAGCAGTTGTTACAACTTGCTAATTCCTTCTCAAGTCCACGCTTACATAAAGAATCAGTTCAGTATTTATACATAATCATTATCAGTTTGCGTGACTAGAGCTTATTCAGGAATTCGATCAGTAATAGAATCATAAGCAATGGCATAAATCATGGCACAACCTGCTGACCTCCTAGGACTCTTTGTCTCATCATTCATACCCTTATAAGAACATAAGAACATAAGAAATAGGAGCAGGAGTAGGCCATCTAGCCCCTCGAGCCTGCCCCGTCATTCAATAAGATCATGGCTGATCTGACGTGGATCAGTACCACTTACCCGCCTGATCCCCATAACCCTTAATTCCCTTACCGATCAGGAATCCATCCATCCGCGCTTTAAACATATTCAGCGAGGTAGCCTCCACCACCTCAGTGGGCAGAGAATTCCAGACATTCACCACCCTCTGGGAGAAGAAGTTCCTCCTCAACTCTGTCTTAAACCGACCTCCCTTTATTTTGAGGCTGTGTCCTCTAGTTTTAACTTCCTTACTAAGTGGAAAGAATCTCTCCGCCTCCACCCTATCCAGCCCCCGCATTATCTTATAAGTCTCCATAAGATCCCCCCTCATCCTTCTAAACTCCAACGAGTACAAACCCAATCTCCTCAGCCTCTCCTCATAATCCAAACCCCTCATCTCCGGTATCAACCTGGTGAACCTTCTCTGCACTCCCTCCAATGCCAATACATCCTTCCTCATATAAGGGGACCAATACTGCACACAGTATTCCAGCTGCGGCCTCACCAATGCCCTGTACAGGTGCATCAAGACATCCCTGCTTTTATATTCCATCCCCCTCGCAATATAGGCCAACATCCCATTTGCCTTCTTGATCACCTGTTGTACCTGCAGACTGGGCTTTTGCGTCTCATGCACAAGGACCCCCAGGTCCCTTTGCACGGTAGCATGTTTTAATTTGTTTCCATTGAGATAGTAATCCCATTTGTTATTATTTCCTCCAAAGTGTATAACCTCGCATTTCTCAACGTTATACTCCATTTGCCATATCCTCGCCCACTCACTCAGCCTGTCCAAATCTCTCTGCAGATCTTCTCCGTCCTCCACACGATTCACTTTTCCACTTATCTTTGTGTCGTCTGCAAACTTCGTTACCCTACACTCCGTCCCCTCCTCCAGATCATCTATATAAATGGTAAACAGTTGCGGCCCGAGTACCGATCCCTGCGGCACGCCACTAGTTACCTTCCTCCAACCGGAAAAACACCCATTTATTCCGACTCTCTGCTTCCTGTCGGATAGCCAGTCCCCAATCCACTTTAACACACTACCCCCAACTCCGTGTGCCCTAATTTTCTTCAGCAGCCTTTTATGGGGCACCTTATCAAACGCCTTTTGGAAATTCAAAAACACCGCATCCACCGGTTCTCCTCCATCAACCGCCCTAGTCACATCTTCATAAAAATCCAACATGTTCGTCAAGCACGACTTTCCCCTCATGAATCCATGCTGCGTCTGATTGATCGAACCATTTCTATCCAGATGCCCTGCTATCTCCTCTTTAATAATGGATTCCAGCATTTTCCCTACTACAGACGTTAAGCTGACCGGCCTATAGTTACCCGCCTTTTGTCTCCTTCCTTTTTTAAACAGCGGCGTAACATTAGCCGTTTTCCAATCAACCGGCACTACCCCAGAATGCAACGAGTTTTGATAAATAATCACTAACGCATCCACTATTACCTCTGACATTTCTTTCAATACCCTGGGATGCATTCCATCCGGACCCGGGGACTTGTCCACCTTCAGTCCCATTAGTCTACCCAGCACTGCCTCTCTGGTAACATTAATCGTATTAAGTATTTCTCCTGCTGCCAACCCTCTATCGTTAATATTTGGCAAACTATTTGTGTCCTCCACCGTGAAGACCGACACAAAAAACTTATTTAAAGATTCAGCCATATCCTCATTTCCCACTATTAACTCCCCCCTCTCGTCCTCCAAGGGTCCAACATTCACTCTAGCCACTCTATTCCTTTTTATATATTTATAAAAACTTTTACTATCATTTTTTATATTAATTGCTAGCCTAGCTTCATAGTCTATCCTTCCTTTCTTTATCGCTTTCTTAGTCTCTCTTTGTTGTTTCTTAAATTTTTCCCAATCACTTGTTTCTCCACTATTTTTGGCCACTCTGTACGCAGCTGTTTTTATTTTAATACTCTCCTTTATTTCCTTCGTTATCCACGGCTGGTTCTCCCTTTTCTTACAATCCTTGTTTTTTGCTGGAATATATTTTTGCTGAGAACTGAAAAGGATCTCCTTAAAAATCCTCCACTGTTCCTCAGCTATCCTACCTGCCAGCCTGCTCTCCCAGTCTACCTTAGCCAATTCATCCCTCATCCTATCATATTTCCCTCTGTTCAAACAGAGGACACTGGTTTGAGACCAAACTTTCTCCTCTTCCATCTGAATCAGAAATTCGACCATATTGTGGTCACTAGACCCAAGAGGGTCCTTCACAATAAGATCCTTAATTCTACCTACCTCGTTACACAATACCAGATCCAAAATAGCTCGTTCCCTCGTCGGTTCCGTAACATGCTGTTCAAGGAAACTATCCCGACAGCATTCTAAGAACTCTTCCTCCATTCCACCCTTACCGACTTGAGTCTGCTAGTCAATGTGCATGTTGAAGTCCCCCATGATTATTGCCGTTCCGTTTTTACACGCATCCCTTATCTGCTTGTTTATAGCCCTCCCTACCTCAACATTATTATTTGGGGGCCTATATACCACACCTACTAGTGTCTTTCTCCCTCTACTATTCCTCATCTCTACCCATAATGATTCCACGTTTTGTTCCTCAGAGCCTATGTCATCCCTCAGTACTACCCTGATATTATCTCTTATTAATAGCGCGACCCCACCACCTTTTCCTTCCTGTCTATTCTTCCTAAACGCCTGATACCCCTGGATATTCATCTCCCAGTCCTGGTCACCTTTCAGCCACGTTTCTGTAATGGCCACTAGATCGTACCCACTTGTGCTGATTTGCACCATCAACTCATTCACCTTGTTCCGAATGCTTCGTGCATTCAGGCAAAGTGTCCTTTGATAGAACAGAAAAAGGTCGGTGACTCCTTAATCCCTGACCTTATCTTGCCTTACTCATACAGCCCTAGGTTATGCGGAGTCAGCCTTATCAGGTCTTACAGGGGTCAGGCATTTTGGAATAGCTTGGTCAGCTTTTTTTATATTATACCAAATAGTTGACCAATTTTCCCATCATGCCATTACTTAGTTCGTACAACTTCACAAACCATTCCAAGCTGGCACTTCATTCCTTACTTGGATAGTCAGATACTAGGAGACAGAGGCTTAAGGTGCGTGGGGAAAAGTTTAGAGGAGATGTATGAGGCAAGTTTTTTACACAGAGGGTGGTGAATGTCTGAAATGCGCTGCTCGGGAAGGCGGTGAGAGCAGGTATGATAGCGGCATTTAAGGGACAACTAGACAGGATGGGAATGGAAGTATACGGACTCTAAGTGCATACGGTTTTAGTTTAGGCAGGCATCATGATCGGCGCAGGCTTGGAAGGCTGAAGGGCATGTTCCTGTGCTGTACTGTTCTTTGTTCTTTGAGCCTGTGCTGCACTGTCGGAGGTGCTGTCTTTTGGATGAGATGTTAAACCCAGGCCCTGCCTGCCCTCTTAGTGAGTGTAAAATGTCCCGTGACGCTATTTGAAGATGACCAAAAATCAGATTACTTTGTCAGTAGCTTGTTGTGGGACTTAGCTGCGTGCCAATTGCCTGTTGCATTTCCAACATTCCAACAGTTTATGCACTAATTGCAAAGTACTTTCGCATGTCCTGAGACTGTGAATGTCACTCCATAAATCTCTTCTTGTGAAGAACTGTCGAGACCAAGAACATAAGCAATGCTTCTGTCCCTTTGAATCCAGGTTTCCTTGGCGACGTTGACAGACTTCCTGTATCTATCCCAAATGACCATTCTCACCTGAAAACTTGAACAGTGGACTGTTCATCCACACAATCCGATATTTCACATACCATCTTCATATGTGATTAACAACCGGGAAGGAACAGTGAGCGATTCATTTACTTTTTACCTGGTTGTCCTGGGGGTACTGAGGCCAAAATCATGAATTTGCCTACTGTGACACTGGAAGAAAAGAGACAATTGGAAAACAGGAATGTTGCAGAAAATAAAATGGAAATATCTTCGTAACAGCAGAATGTTTACCATAGTCGAGTGTGTAATGAATAATATCTCTGCTTACATTTCCCAAATATCATTTGAATAGGTTGTTTCAGGATGTGACTGGTGTAATTCATAGAATTAATCAAAGTTATTCTGTTTTGTACTTCATATTATAAAGGAAGTGTTTTTTTATTCTTTCATGGGATGTGAACATTTCTGGCTGGGCCAGCATTTATTGCCCATTCCTAATTGCCCTTGAGAAGTTGGTGTCACCTTCTTGACTGCTGAAGTCCATCTGCTGTACATCTCACAGAATTCTGAGGAAGGGAGTTCCAGGATTTTGACATAGCAGCGGCGAGCTAAGGGCAATACAGTTGCAAGTTAGGGTGGCGAGTGCTTTGGGGAGTAACTTGTATGCAGTTGTGCTTTCATCTTGGTAGAGGTTGCAGGTTTGGAAATTGCTGTCAAGGAGGTTTAGTGCGTTGCTGCAGTGTAGCTTGTAGCTAATAAACACAGTGGCACAGTGCTTAGCACTGCTGCCTCACAGCACCAGGGGCCGAGGTTCGATTTCAGGCTTGGGTCACTGTCATTGCGCAGTCTGCGCGTTCTCCCCGTGTCCACATGGGTTTCTTCCGGGTGGTCCGGTTTCCTCCCACAGTTCGAAAGACGTGCTGGTTAAGTGCAATGGCCATGCTAAAATTCTCCCTCAGTGTACCCGAACAGGTGCCGGAGTCTGGCAACTTGGGGATTTTCACAGTAACTTCATTTCATTGTTAATATAAGCCTACTTGTGACACTAATAAATAAACTAAAACATAAACACTAACACCAGATGGAGGGAATGAACGGTGGATGGCATCCGATCAAGTGGGCTACTTTGTCCTATAGGGTGTCAAGTTTCCTGAGTGTTATGGAGCTACATTCATCCAGTCAAGTGGATAGTATCCCATCACACTCCTGATTTGTGCCTTGGAGATGGTAGACAGCCTTTGGGGAGTCAGTACATGAGTTACAGAATTCCAAGCCTTTGATCTGCTGCTTTGGCCCTTGTATTTACATGGCTGGTCCAGTTTTGTTTCTGGTCAATGGTAACCCCAAAAGTGGATGATGTTAATCCTTCTGAATATCAAGAAGAGATGGTTTGATTCACTTGTTGGAGAAGGTCATTATCTGGCATTTGTGCGGAAAGATTGTTACATGCCACTTATTATTCAAAGCCTGAATTTTGTCCAATTCTTGCTGCATACAACACAGACTGCTTCAGTATCTGCAGAGTCCTGAATGGTGCTGAACATTGTGCAATCATCAACAAACATCCCCACTTCTGACCTTATGATGGAGGGAAGGTCATTGATGAAACAGCTAAATATGGTTGGGCCTAGAACAGTACCCTGAAGAAAATCCCTGTTGTGATGTCCCAGGGCTGAGATGATTGACCTGCAACAATCTATCACCTTCCTTTGGGCTAGGTGTGAGCCTTTCCCCCCTGATCCTCATTGACTCCAGTTTTGCTAGGGCTCCTTGATGCCACACTTGGTCAAATGTTGCCTTGAAAACAAGGGCAGTCACTCTCGCCTCACCACTTTCCTTCAGCTATTTTTTTACCATATCTGGGTGAAGGCTGCGATGAGGTCAGGAACCAAGTATCCCTAATGGAACTCAAGCTGAGTCCAGTGAGCAGGTTATTGCTGAGTAAGTGCTGTTTGATTGTGCTGCTGATGACAACTTCTATCACTTTGCTGATGATTGAGAGTGGACTGATGGCGCGGTAACTGATCATATCAGATTTCTCTTGGATGGACAAACCTAGACAATTTTCCACATTGTCAGTTTGATGCCAATATTGTAGCTGTACTGGAACAGCTTGGCTAGGGACATGGCTAGCTCTGGAGAACAAGCCTTCAGTACATAGAGCCAGGATGTGATCAGCTAGAGCCCAAAGCCTTGGCTGCATCCAATGCCTTTAGCTATTTATTGATCTCATATGGAATTAATCGACTTGGCAGAAGACTGACAGCTGTGATGGGAACATCAGGATGAGGCCAAAATGCTTAACAATGGGAATATGCCAAATCATGGGAACACATGTCAGTCTATCCTTAATATATGTTCAGAAACATTGTTAACATAGATCGTGAGTGCATGAAAATTTACAAAACTAGTAGCCCAAGGAAACATTAGGCCAGATTTTGCAATCAGTAGCAAAGCAAGGATGCTCACTGCTAAGCACAAAGTCAGCTTCGCCGAGGCATCTGGCAATCTTGATGGGAAGATTTTCCCCTCTGGTCGCCATGAGTGGTGCTGCAACTGGTGGCCGAGTTCTTTACTGACTACTCCCAGGTTGGAGCGGGATGTGAGAGCCAGTGCAGACTCGATGGGCTGAATGGCCTCTGCTGCATTGTAGGGATTTGATAAAAAGGTTTACCCTCATCTCAACTCCCCAAAATCCAGCAAACATTTCTCTGGATATGTGGACAGTTGCAGTGTTCTGCTTCACGCTGATAGTATCTGATAATGCCAACGTGATGATGCAAACACAAGTAGCTTTCTCCTGGAACATCCAGCGCCATAAAATATTCAGCCCGTTAACCACACTGAAGGATTTTCACAAACCACTCCCCACCTCCACCACCCCTCAAACAGAAAACTAAACACACCACAGTGGAATATAGTGTTCAATTCCGGTCGCCACACTACCAGAAAGATGTTGAGGCTTTGGAAAAGGTACAGAAAAGATTTACCAGAAGGTTGCCTGTTATGGAGGGCATTAGCTATGAGGAGAGGTTGGAGAAACTTGGTTTGTTCTCCCTGGAATGACGGAGGTTGAGGGGCGACCTGATAGAAGTCTACAAGATTATGAGGGGCAAGGACAGAGTGGACAGTCAGAAGCTCTTTCTCAGGGTGGAAGAGTCAATTACTAGGGGGCATAGGTTTAAGGTGCGAGGGGCAAGGTTTAAAAAAAGATGTACGAAGCAAGTTTTTTACATAGAGGGTGGTGGGTGCCTGGAACTCGTTGCCGGGAGAGGTACTGGAAGCAGATACGATAGTGACTTTTAAGGGGCGTCTGGATAAATACATGAATAAAATGGGAATAGAGGAATATGGTCCCCGGAAGGTTAAGGGGTTTAAGTTCAGTCAGGCAGCATGGTCGGTGCAGGCTTGGAGGGCCAAAGGGTCTGGTTCTGTGCTGTAATTTTCTTTGTTCTTTATTCTTTGTTCAAAGTAAAATCAATTTTTTAAAGGTTTTACATTGAGCAAGTTAATGATTGAGATATGCACATGGAGTAGAAGCAAATATATTTTGGATAACTTTTTAAAATCACGTTATTTTTAAAAATGCAGCTTAAAAAATCTACTAATTAATCATCTAATAGTACTCCATGGTTGTAAAAAGGATTTGGTCAGGGTCAGTTCTGTTGTTCATCAAATTTTATCATAATCACATCGGTTAAAAATCCAGTTCCACTTGATTAAACATGATGTAATTTCTAATGTGGTTTCTAATTGCAATGTGGGAGCTAAGAAAATAAACTTCTTGCTGATTTCACCGATTGCCGGCTCTGGTGGTGGAAGGTAGTGCCAGAGTCCTGAGTGGCGGACCACAGCTTCAGAACGTCAGCACTAAGCTGCTCATGTCCAACATCCTGCAACTGCAGGCAGTTTCAGAGGGGTAACGACAGTGACCACTGGGAGTTGTGGGTGGCATGGTGGCACACTGCTGTCTCACAGCGCCAGGGACCCGGGTTCAACTCCAGCCTCTTTGCGGAGTCTACACGTTCTCCCTGCATCTGCGTGGGTTTCCTCCGGGTGCTCCGGTTTCCTTCCACAGTCCAAAGATGTGCAGGTTAGGTGGATTTGCCATACTAAATTGTCCTTTAGTGTCCAAAAGTGTGTAGATTAGGCGTATTGGCCATGGTAAGACTACATTCTGCACCCTCTCCTTTCCTTGTACTCTATGAACAGTATGTTTTGTCTGTATAGCGTGCAAGAAACAATACTTTTCACCGTATCCCAATATATGTGACGATAAATCAAATCAGGTAAATGCTTGGGGTTACAGGGATAGGGTGGAAAGAAGGGTGTAGTGGAGGGTCGGTGTGGGATGCTTTTCGGAGAGTAGATGGGCCAAACGGCCTCTTCTGGATTGTAGGGATTCCAGAAAAAGGTTTGCCCTCACCCCAACTCCCCCAAAATCCAGCAAACATTTCTGTGGATTTGTGGACAGTTGCAGTATTCTGCTTCATACTGACACTATCTAATAATGCCAACATGACAATGCAAACACGAGTAGCTTTCTCCTGGAACATGCAGCACCATAAAATATTCAACCCATTCTTCTGGCTTACCTCATTCCCCTTTGTTCTTGTTGGCATTTTGATCTTTTATTTTCATATTCCCCCCCCCCCGCCACCTTTAAAGATTTAGAGACTATTTGCAATTCTCCTGAGCTTCCCAGGTCTCGGTGCCTATTTTAGAGGTGGAAGTAAACTTGGAAAAAAAACCTGAAAACTGGATTTAAAAGCTGCATCAGCAAACTGAGGTCCGTAATTTGGAAGATTACCCTGGTCATTTAAGAGCACAATTTTATGGCATGCTTTTCTGACATGAATAGCTTTGAGCAGTTATCTTGTCCACGTTTCTGGCAGCCCAATTGCACCTGGGTGGGAGAATGTCTTTTAAACCCCATCAAAATATAACTTGATATTCCTACCTACAACTGGACCCAATGCTTCTTACTTTGGCTTTTCTGCATACAGTGAGTAGCCTTTCCTCTGTCTTGATTATAAAACTGGTGTTATGAACCTTTTCCGTCTGGATAAATTATTATTTATTGCAATACTTCACGCCAATTAAGCCTGTCCTAAATTTATGACCTCACAAACAAGCAAATTGTGATAACGTGGCCCTTTTAAGGGGGTGATCAGGACGGACCCCATGGACAATCCGCGCAGGAAACCAAGCCAATCAGGAACAAGGGTGCAAGTCCTAGGAAAGGGAGGAACCTCAGTTGGAGCCAGGGAGGAGAAGGGAAGTTTTTCAAAAGTTTAAAGTTTATTTATTAGTGTCACAAGTAGGCTTAAATTAACACTGCAATGAAGTTACTGTGATAATCCCCCAGTGCCACACTCAGGCGCCTGTTCGGGTACACTGAGGGAGAATTTAGCGTGGCCTTATGCACCTAACCAGCTTGTCTTTTGGACTGTGGGAGGAAACCGGAGCACCTGGAGAAAACCCACGCAGACACAGGGAGAAGGTGCAAACTCCACACAGACCCAAACTGGGAATTGAACTCGGGTCCCTGGCTCTGTGAGGCAGCAGTACTAACCACTGTGCCACCGTATCGCCCCAGATGTGTATTGTAGTTCTGTCAGACCCTTGATTGTGTATATATATATATAAACATCGTTGTTAATAAATCAGTTATAACTTGAAGCCACAATGAGTCATCCTCGAAGTTTCTACACAAACATGCATGGTTTGTCTATTGGTGAAGATGCAAAGACTGTGCCCTTGAGGATCAAGTATCGAGGGTTTACTGGAACACATGAAGAAAGTAATAATGCAGATTTATTTGAGCCACTGTTTAAGTATCTAGGCCTTGTTGGATTCCTGATATTGTTACAACTTGTCGAGGTATATAGTGAAGATTTCCTGCTTTCTGCTCCATATTGAAACACTTACTCAACAAAAAGTGCTTCATAAATATTTGGGGTCTAAGCTTAAAATTATACTCCATTGTTCAAAAATTTGAGAACACCACCATCTGCAAGTTCCCCCCCATTTCCACACCAACCTGACTTGTAACTTTATCGCTGTTCCTTCTCTGTTGCTGGGTCAAAACACTGGAACTCCCTCCCTATCAGAACTGTGGGTGTACCTTCTCCACGTGGACTGCAGCGGATCAAGACAGCAACTCACAACCACCTTCTCAAGGGTATCTAAATCTATCATCTTAACCGTCTATTCCGATCTCCTTCATGTGTTTATCTAGTTTTCCCTTAAGTACACCTACGCTGTACATCAATCACTCACAGAATCGCAGAATACTGCAGTACAGAAGAGGCCCTTCAGCCCATCAAGTCTGCACCAATATATGAAATGCCCTGACCTGACCCTGACCACTCCTTGTGGTAATGAATTCCATACTCTTTGGCTGAAGGAGTTTCTCCTCAATTCCCTATTGGATTTCTCGGTGACGATCTTGTATTGATGGCCTAGTTATATTCTTCCCCACAAGACATAGCATTCTCTCCACTCAATATGCAGGTTAGATTTATCAGGCACTATGTGAAGCTGGCTCGCAACCTGCCACTTTCCAGGTTTCATGGAGTCAGGGCATAGGCAGCCAGCCAACCTGCTCCTAGGAGACTGGTTGACATTTCAAACATGTTAATGAAGCTGAAAGCATCTGCCTGCTTTGCAACTTAAAAAAAGCTCTAGGTATCTAGGTGTTTCTGGCAAGACCAGTATTTATTGCCCAAACCCAATAAATAGCCTTTGAAAGGGTTGCGCTTTGAACTCCTGCAGACCATGTGGTAAGTGTACCCCCAGTGTCATTAGGAAGGGAGTTCCAGCATTTCACCCAGCTGTGATGAAGGAACGGTGACATATTTCCAAGTCAGGATGGTGTGTGACCTTATGAATATAAGAACTTTATATCAGTTAGCAATACTTGTTTAACAGTACAGAACTTGAGTGTTGCTGAAGAAAAAGAGACATTTTTTGTCGAAGCTTTTCATCTTGCACTCATCAGGACATTTGCAAGAATACAATGTAAGGGAAATCAACAAATTTGTACTGTGTGAAAGAAAAGTGCTGATTGGTTAGCGTGTGGTCTCTGATTGGTAGAGGCATTGCCATGGAGAATGCACCAGTTGATGTTGACTGAGTTAACTAGCAAGCATTGTTTGAAATTTAAACCAGGCAGCTTGACTCTGATTGGTCAAAACATTGCCCTGAGGAATGAAGCAGTGAATGACTGCCACTTATTTTGTTTCGCTAGAACAGACGCAACGGCCGGAAATCTACCACCTTGCCTGCCCAGAATCGGAGCGGGTGAGGGTCCGATAACATAAATCTCTGCGGACCTCGGGTGGGAATTTCCAGTCTCGCCCGAGCAAGTTTACATGTGTCTCCATGTTCTTTCTATCTGAAAAAAACAGGGCCCTGTGTATTAATATATGTAGCTTCCAGTTCACAGCGCTGCAAACCAGCCTGACAATCAACACCAATTTATAATTTTTCTCCTACATTGCACGTGTTGCTCCTGATGTTCTTTGGGATGTATCCAATAGATTCACAAGATAATTCATTCCTCTCCTTCTGGCAAAGCAGAACATTAAACCTACTTCTTGGCGGTACATAACAGCTGATTAGAATAATGGTACTGCCAATTTTCCATTCCTCGTGACTAACCTGCACCAGCCACCTTTGCCAGGTATATAACTCAAATTGAGAACTCACGACGGAGGCAATCTCAAACGCCTATCCTCATAATACCACATTGTTGCCTGTTAGGATGTTCTTTATTGGGGCCTGGTTTGGGATTGTGGTCGGTGCAGACTTGATGGGCCGAATGGTCTCCTTCTGCACTGTAGGATTCTACGAATCTATGATTTCTGCCCAAGTTACTGAGTATAATCCAATGTGTTAAAGTGATTTAAGGTGACATTAAGATGGATATGTTCTAAATGTCATTTTATTTGTTGTTTTTGTCTACAGGATGGTGGTTTCAGGCCTGTGGCCCTTCTAACCTGAATGGCATGTATTACTCAGGCGGGATGAATACAATTCGATTTAATGGGATCAAGTGGCACTACTGGAAAGGCTCACATTACTCCCTCAAGTCCACCACAATGATGATTCGACCTGTGGCTTTCTGAGCAATGCATAAGGATCGCTTTTCTGAGCAGCTAAAGGAATTCACCATCGCATGTAAGGGATACTCCATATCCGCAGCAAAGTCTCTGATTTAATTTTATTAAATCGTTTTGCACACACTGCTGGGATATAAATATTAAAGGCTTCACTATCACAGCTATCAGCCTGCAGATTGCTAGAAAATATTTTTTTTAAAAACAAATCCTTCCTGCACATCTTCAGCGGTGAAAAATTTGACAAGGACAATCTCGGCGGAAGGCTGGAAGGAGAATATTAAATGACTTGCCATTGAACTAGTCCCTGAAATAGAAAAAGCCCCTCTGGGTTTCTCCTGTTCAACTCGAATGATGCAAAGAATGTGTTGCCCATTGACATAATCTAGATTCAGGGCAAAGTGTATTCGAAAGTGTTCATTCTTTGTCAGTGTTGTCTTCGATGCATAAACCTTCACATCTGCTTTCTCCTTCAGTGGGTACGGAGTCCATGACCACAGCGAGCGGAAAGCAAAGCGCGAATGTAACACGTTTAACTATTTAGCGTGCAGCATGTAGTCGGGCGCTTCCTCTGTAAATTCTGTCTTAGAAAAGAAAAGGAAACATTATTATGTTTATCTGTTTGTGTCTGTTTGAGGTTTTTGAGGACAGCCAGTTATTTTTTTTAATGAGGTTCAGTTCTCACATCAGACAACGCGTTGCAGATTGTTCCAAAATAATTCCATCGCTTGTTGGTTGTCACTGCGTATTTGTGTTCTAACAGATGTTCTATTTGCTGCACACCCAGCTGTTTGTATCAATGTGCTTTTGAAATCTTTGGTTCTGTTTTTTTTTGATACAATTATGATTGAATCTGAAAAATGTGGAGAGCCTGGTGCCAAACCATTTCACCCTCCCCTGTATACAAACATGGTCAGTGTCTTCCACCACATTAAGTCTTGACTAACGTTGTTCCATTGGAATGAGTCTCTAGGAGACAGTGTGCTCTGAAAGTTTCTGCTGCCTGCCTTAACACGGAGAAAACTTGTCCAGTCTATCTGTTTTCTGTTATTGCCATATCATTGCTCTTGCAGTGTAAGGCTGTTTTAGAAATAGGTAATAGTGCGTCCAACCATTGCACTTTGTGCCCCCAGGTATCCTGTCAATCACAGAGCCAACACTTAACAGAAAGGGTAGAGTATCTGCGTGGGTTTCCTCCGGGTGCTCTGGTTTCCTCCCACAGATATGCTGGATAGGTGCATTGGCCATGCTAAATTCTCCCTCAGTGTACCCGAACAAGTGCCGGAGTGTGGGGTCTAGGGGATTTTCACAGTAACCTCATTGCAGTGTTAATGTAAGCCTACTTGTGACACTAACAAATAAACTTAAACCGAGGTCGTTCCTGCGAACAAACAATCCAACGAAATTCAAACTGCTGCAAGAAATACGGTTCTGTTTGGGGTGGCTGCATCTTGCAGACTCTATTAAAGCAGTTCACTTTAAAGTGCACAGCAACCTCTTTGTTCTTGCACCAAATGTGGGGCCACCTGCAGTTTTAAAATACTATTGTGAATGTGTACGAAATATAATTGTTATATAAACTGTGAATCATGCTAACTGGCAAATCATAGCAATACTTACAAGAGACTGGGTGTCACAGTGGTTAGCACTGCTGTCTCACAGCACCAGGGACCCGGATTCAATTCTGGTCTCAGGCCACCGTCTATGTGGAGTTTGCACGTTCTCCCCGTGTCTGCGTGGGTTTCCTCCGGGTGCCCTGGTTTCCTCCTACATTCCAAAGATTGTGGGTTAGGTTGATTGGCCATGCTAAATTACCCCTTAGTATCAGGGAGATTAGCAGGGTAAATATGTGGGGTAACGGGGATAAGGCCTGGGTGGCATTGTTGTCAGTGCAGGTTCGATGGGCCAAATGGCCTCCTTTTGCCCATAAAGGGATTTTATGATTCTATGACTAAAGGAGACCTAACGCATTTTGTAAAAGAGAAGAAATCAAGCCTCACGTTCGTTCTAAGAATTTCTGCTCTGATTTTTGACAGGAAAGCAAAACGTACATTTCTTCTAACTACTGCCTCCATTGTGAAATCCTCTGCTACCAAGACAGTGGTCATTGAATAGCTTGCTGGCCCATGAGTGTCAAAATGCTGCAAGCAGTTATGTGGGAGTGACCTGCGGTGATTTTCTCTGTTTCCCACCACCATCTCTGAGCAACCCAAACAATAGACTTTCCACCAGTATCCACTACAAGCCCATCGACTCCCACAGCTACCTTGACTACAGCTCTTTACACCCCATTCTCTCAGTTCCTTCGTCTCCGTCACATCTGTTCTGATGATGCCACTTTCCAAAATAGCGCTGCCGATATGTCTTCCTTCTTCCTAAATCGTGGATTGCCACTTACTTTGGCTTTCAACAGTATCCGACCCATCACCCAATCCATTGCTCTCACCCACTTCCCTCCCTCCCATAACCAGGATAGGGTCCCCCTTGTCCTCACTTTTCACCCCACCAGCCTCCACATTCAAACAATCCTCCGCCATTTCCACCTTCTTCCATCGGGAGAAAGATACAAAAGTCTGAGGTCACATACCAACTGACTCAAGAGCAGCTCCTTCCCTGCTGCCATCAGAATTTTGAATGGACCTACCTTGCATTAAGTTGATCTTTCTCTACACCTTAGCTATGACTGTAACACTACATTCTGCATTCTCTCCTTTCCTCCTCTATGAGCGGTATGCTTTGTCTGTATAGCGTGCAAGAAACAATGCTTTTCACTGTATGTTAACACATGACAATAATAAATCAAATCAAATCAAATCTAACTGCAGCACCCTCACCCCCTGCCCACAGCACCTTCTCATGCAACTGTAGAAGGTGCAACACCTGCCCCTTTACCTCCTCCTTGCTCACCATCCAAGGGCCCAATACAATCTTTTCAGGTGAAACAGTCCTTTTACCTGCACCTCCTTAAATCTGGTCTATTGCATTTGCTGCTCTCAAGGCGATCTACTCTACTTCAGAGAGACCAAACGCAGACTAGGTGACCACTTTGCAGAACACCTTCAGTCCACCTTCAGCAAACAGGACCAGACCTTCCTGTCGCTTGCCATTTCAACACACCACCTTGCTCTCCTGTCCACATGTCCGTCCTTGGCCTTTTGCAATGTTCAAGTGAAGCCCAATGTAAACTGTGGAGGGACAGCACCTCATCTTCCAGTTGGGCACTTGACAGCCTTCCGGACTGAACATTGAGTTCAACAACTTCAGAGCATGAACTCTCCCCTCCACCTTCACCCCATTTCCATTTATTTTATTCAATTTCTTCTTTTCATCTCATTCATCCATTTTTATCACTTTTTGTTCTTATTTTTAATTTTCCATTTCTGAAATCTCGCTCTCCATCTTGTCACCACACCCCCCATACCTCCAACCCAGGGCCAACTGCCACATTCCTCAGGTAATGCCTTCCAATCTGTACCTTTGTTCTGTCATTCACACATTCCGGTTACTTAATGGTCACCTTTAACACCTTCCTCTGCCTTTATCAACACATTTACTTTCCCTTTGTGCAATTACAGCAGCATCCCCCTCCCCCCACCCCCACCCCCCTCCGCCCTACCCTCACAGTATAAATCTTATCTGATTTTCTCTGCCTTCAGCTCTGACGAAGGGCCATCCAGACTCGAAACGTTGGCTCAATTCTCTCTCCACAGATGCTGTCAGACCTGCTGAGTTTCTCCAGCATTTTCTGTTTTTGTTCCACACCCGCCCCCCCCCAACCCCAACTGCACCCCACAGGAACACGGATGCAGTGTAGTGGGAGTATGACTGGGCTTGGAAAGATACATTTTTCAAAGAAAATTGATTGGTGATCTTTTTTCTGTTGACAGTTTAATCGTATTAACAATCCCACTGCCAATTGTTAATTAAAGAACACCACTTATGACTGATGGTCCCCTATTTCGCACGCCCTCTTATTTCGCACACCCTACCCTCTGTGCGTGGAGTACGATACAGCTGTATACTCAAATACTGGGATATTTCTCCAAGTAAAACATTGTGTGTGCCAGTGACAGGTTAAACATCACAACCAGGTGGAACAACAATGCTTTATGGTGCAGACCTTTGTAAAGGTCCCAAAACAAATGGGACTTACATAAAAATATCTAACATAACTAACGAAAAGCGAATTTGTTAACACGCATCTGTTAACAGGCTGATCCTATATTTGTGGCAGTGAATCCATTAAATCATCTGGAAATGATTTGGATTCTGGTGTATAAAAGGTTGAAAAATGTTTTTACTGAAATATATCGATTCTTTTCAGTATTTTATTGAAATAAAGAATATTACAAATATTGATTCATCAGTCATACTTCCACAGAATGGAGGTAATATATAAGTAATTATCGCTTAATTATTTACTGTTTCCAATGTGTGCAAATATTAGAAAAGATTACTGCTACCCTTATTCCGCAAAATAAATTTAAGTTAAATTGTCAAACAATAACTCAAAAACTGTTTCATATATTGTCACTTTCTTTAAAAAAAACTATTAAGCATGAGCATACAATTTACAACATTTTTTCTGGATTAATTTAAAAAATAAAATTATCCAAAGTCCAATCTGTGTATTTATCTGTTCTGTCTGCCAACAAAAAGAAGTGGATCAGTATTACAATATGGTGATCATTAATTGTGCACCAAAGTTGTGAAGCATCATGAGTGAAATGTTCTGGGGTCGGTGGGGGGGGGGGGGTAACGTATTGCTCAGCCCCATCCCACCCCAACCCTGAAAGAAAGTTGATGTTGCACTGGTCAACACTCAACAAGGGCTCCCCACAGCAATAACCACTGTCGGTGGCCTTCAGCACGTGAGGAGCAGGCTTCCAGCCCTCAGTTGGAGAAGGTAGCTTCAGCAGCCTTGGCAACTCCAAAACTCAGTAGTGGACGTTGCTGGGTCCGCAATTCCTAGAAAGTTGAGCAATGGGTCCCTGGCTGGGCCAACATTTATTACCCACCCCTGAAGGCAGTTGAGAGTCAACCACATTGCTGTCGATCTGGAGTCATATGTAGGCCAGACCAGGTCAAGATTCCCTTCCCAACAGGACATTAGTAAACTGGATGGGTTTTTACGACAATGATTTCATGGTCGTCATGAGACTTTTAATTCCAGATCTTTATTGAATTCAAATTTCACCAGCTGCCGTGGTGGGATTTGAACCCAGGTCCCCAGAACATTACCCTGGGGCTTTAGATTACTAGTCCAGTGGAAATACGACGATGCTACTGCCTCCTCCTGCAGCAGAGTCAGGGGAAGGAGAGGTCATGCCCCCAACACTAGCTGCCATTTTCAGGTAGGTTGTTAAAGGCCCAAGTCTTTTAATGAATGAATTTGGGCAATGAATGAGTCTGTGAATGAATGAGAAATTGAATGGGTGGGTGGGTGAGTGGGTCGTCTGGTTGGTTGTGGGCATAGTTGGAAGTAGTCGGGTGGTGGAGAGTAGAATTGGCAGATTGGGTTGGGTCAGCATGGTAGTCAGATGGTCAGGGCAAAGCCAGGTCGGGTTGGGGGGATGAGTTAGGTGGTTGGCGGTTAGTCAGGTGGTCGGGGGGTTAGCCAGGTGTGGTGCAGTTGGGGTATAGTCAGTTCAAGGGTGAGGTCAGTTGGTCAGGGGGTTAGTCTAGTCAACTGTAGTCGAGTGGTCAGGATACTACTCTGGTGATTGGGGTAATGGGTGGCTGGGTATTAGCTAGGTTGGGTTGGGGCTTTACTGGGTGTTTTGTCTCAGTGAGAGTCTATATTGAACTGCTCTAAACATGTCTGCCTCCAGAGGCAGCCTCATGGTATAGTCACATTACTACAGAAAGCTATATGTGTCAATCAGACTAGTTACAATTCAAAACCCAAACACTGAGAATGTGGAATTTGGTAGCACAGGCAGCAAAGGGGATGAATGGAACAGATGCATTTAATGAGAAACAGGATAGACATATGAGAGAGAAGGCAATATAAGATTTTGCTGATGGAGTTAGATGAGAAAGGACGTGCAGGGTAAACATTAGCATAGGCTGGTTGAGCCAAATGGTTTCCTTGGTGTACGTTCTATTTAATACTATAGTAAAGCTCTGAGACTCTGTCATTTACTGCAATTTTTAACTTAATTATGATAT
Source organism: Mustelus asterias (assembly GCF_964213995.1). Lineage (NCBI taxonomy): Eukaryota > Metazoa > Chordata > Chondrichthyes > Carcharhiniformes > Triakidae > Mustelus > Mustelus asterias. The sequence goes on from NC_135821.1 coordinate 44,430,028, forward strand.
ACTTCTCAGTTAAAAATGCAATAAGTTGATACAAAATAATTTTGGCACAAGATTGCCTTGTTTACAAGAGATGGTCAGAGAATATGCTTTTACAAATCACCCTGTCACATTCTGATAACTAAATCTATTATTCCTTCTGTGCATTGGCCACAGCTCATGTGAATGACTGATTGCACTTGTTCAGCAATGAGAATTTGAAAAAAATTGTTGTGTTCTAAATGTGTGGATACTATTGTTTTTGTAAAATGGGAAGTTTGTCAGTGCTGACAAGCATTTCATTAGCAATAATTTGCGAGGGCCATCTGTTTCGCATTTGTAATCTAGAGGGAAAATAAATTAGGCTTGGTGTGTTTAATCATTTCACTCTTGTCATTAGGACTGCAGCAGAAGCAAGGGCCACAGCGTTGGACACAACTGTGCAAGTCACAAAGATTGTTTCTTTTTTGAGTGAGACCGATGAGTCACAGAAACATTCAGAGATGTTTTACTGCAATTGTGCAGGGTGTTGGTGAGGCCATACCTGGAGTATTGTATGCAGTTTTGGTGTCCTTATCTGAAGAAGGATGTGCTTGCTACAGAAGGAGTGCAGAGAAGGTTTACCAGGCTGATTCCTGGGATTGCAGGTCTGTCATATGAGGAGAGATTAAGTCGATTAGGATTATATTCACTGGAGATTAGGAGAGTGAGAGGGGATCTCATAGAAACTTATAAAATTCTAGCAGGGTTAGACAGGGTAGATTCAGAAAGAATGTTCCCGATGGTGAGAGAGTCCACAACTAGGGGTCAGAGTTTGAGGATAAGGGGTAAATCTTTTAGAACTGAGGTGAGGAGAAATTTATTCACCCAGAGAGTGGTGAATGTGTGGAATTCACTACCACAGAAAGTTGTTGAGGCCAAAATGTTGTGTGATTTCAAGAAGAACTTAGATCTAACTCTTGGGGTTAAAGGGATCAAGGGATACAGGGAGGAAGGTGGGATCAGGATATTGAATTTGATGATCAACCATGATCATAATGAATGGCCTACTCCTGCTTCCAGTTTCTATGTTTCTATCTGTAAATTAAAATTTGAAGGAAGTCTGTTATCCCAAAATTTATATTCTTGTTAAACGAAGGTTAGATTCATTTTCAGCATCAGCCTGGAGTTAACATATTTTGAAAATAGGGGCTTTGTCAATGTTCACAGGTAATGATTGATGAGCCTTTAAGGGCAACACAGCAGAGTAAGAGTCACCTGGTCTGGGTGAACAACTGCGTCGCAAAGTGGGGAATCACCCCAGGAGGAGGCGTTCTGCTCGGCAGAGGCACTCCAGAACCAGCTGCCGACATGCTGCTGCTCTTGCAGATCCTTGTCAATAAATCCTCTGTTGTTCAGAAATGAAGTTTTTGAAAATGCATCATTACACAGCCTGAGTTTGCATGAGCAGGGATGGAATGTCAGCACTGATACTTTTGCTGGAAGATGTTGGCCCTTCAATGTAAGTTTGAGACATCTACTTCAGACACGGCATCATGATTGAGTCGACAGGTATTTTGATGAAGTTGGCACTTGTCCATGCTGGAAAAGGTGGACCCCATGCCCTGTGCATAAGCATGTGACAAGTTACTGTTGGACCACTCCACACACTTTGAGAGAGCACAAGCTTTCTGGCAGCTTCCTCATACGTCAAGCATTCCATGGAATGCCAACAGTGCAGAAAGAGGCTATTCGGCCCATCAAGTCTACTCTGACTCTCTGAAAGAGCATTCCACCCAGGCCCTCCCCTTTGCCCTATACCAATAACCCCATGCATTTACCCTGACCAATCGACTGAACCTGCATATCTTTGGACTGTGGGAGGCGCCGGAGCACCCAGAGGAAACCCATGCAGACATGGGAAGCAAATGCAAACTCCATACAGTCACCCAAGGGCGGAATGAAACCCAGTTCCCTGATGCTGTGAAGCAACAGTGCTAATCACAGTGCCACCTCCATTCAATTGCATAAATCTATTAGCCTTCTTCTGTAGCCGAAGCCATTAAAGTCCTCATCAGAGTCTGCTGCAGCTAAATTGATGTGCACCTTCTGTCAGGCTGGAACCTGTGCTATCCTTGCCTGCAGCGTACATGTATCCTGTGAGTGTGAGATCAGGTAACGTAGGATGGGGTTTTACAAAGGTAATGACTTGATGAGCCATGATTGCAGTAACCTTTAAGGACAACACAGCAGAGTAAGAATCACCTGGTCTGGGTGACCAGTTGGGTCTCAGAGTGGGGAATCACCCCAGTGGGAGGAGTTCTCCTAGGCAGAGGCACTCCAGAACTAGCTGCCGACATGCTGCTGCTCTTTTGCCCCAAAATCCAGCACATGCGGCACGGTGGCGCAGTGGTTAGTACTGCTGCCTCACAGTGCCAGGGACCTGGGTTTGATTCCCAGCTTGCGTCACTGTCTGTGTGGAGTTTGCACGTTCTCCCCGTGTCTGCCTGGGTTTCCTCTGGGTGCTCCGATTTCTTCCCACAGTCCAAACGATGTGCTGGTTAGGTGCATTGGCCATGCTAAATTGTCCTTTAGAGTACCCGAACAGCTGGAGTGTGGCGACGCGGGGATTTTCACAGTAACTTCATTGCAGCGTTAATGTAAGCCCACTTGTGACTAATAAATAATAAAATATTTTAAAATCCAGCCCGGGGACAATGGACCTTTGCATGATCCGTGTCCCGCTCGTTATGATTCCCGTGGCGGGCAGGATGGTAAAACTCCGCCCATTACGTTTTCATTCTCACTGTCCTCTTGGTCTTCATCCACTGTCTGTGACCAGGGTTATCTGGATAACGGAAAGAAAAAAGGGACAAGAGTAAGGTTCTTGTCAGGGGAGAACATAGAACAGTACAGCACAGAACAGGCCCTTCGGCCCACGATGTTGTGCCGAGCTTTATCTGAAACCAAGATCAAGCTATCCCACTCCTTATCATCCTGGTGTGCTCCATGTGCCTATCCAATAACCGCTTAAATGTTCCTAAAGTGTCTGACTCCATTATCACTGCAGGCAGTCCATTCCACACCCCAACCACTCTCTGCGTAAAGAACCTACCTCTGATATCCTTCCTGTATCTCCCACCACGAACGCTATAGTTATGCCCCCTTGTAATAGCTCCATCCACCTGAGGAAATAGTCTTTGAACGTTCACTCTATCTATCCCCTTCATCATTTTATAAACCTCTATTAAGTCTCCCCTCAGCCTCCTCCGCTCCAGAGAGAACAGCCTTAGCTCCCTCAACCTTTCCTCATAAGACCTACCCTCCAAACCAGGTAGCATCCTGGTAAATCTCCTCTGCACTCTTTCCAGCGCTTCCACATCCTTCTTATAGTGAGGTGACCAGAACTGCACACAATATTCCAAATGTGGTCTCACCAAGGTCCTGTACAGTTGCAGCATAACCCCACGGCTCTTAAACTCCAACCCCCTGTTAATAAAAGCTAACACACGATAGGCCTTCTTCACAGCTCCATCCACTTGAGTGGCAACCTTTAGAGATCTGTGGATATGGACCCCAAGATCTCTCTGTTCCTCCACAGTCTTCAGAACCCTACCTTTGACCCTGTAATCCACATTTAAATTTGTCCTGCCAAAATGAATCACCTCACATTTATCCGGGTTAAACTCCATTTGCCATTTTTCAGCCCAGCTTTGCATCCTATCTATGTCTCTTTGCAGCCTACAACAGCCCTCCCCCCTCACCCACTACTCCACCAATCTTGGTGTCATCAGCAAATTTACTGATCCACTCTTCAGCCTCCTCCTCTAAGTCATTAATAAAAATCACAAAGAGCAGAGGACCAAGCACTGATCCCTGTGGCACTCCGCTAGCAACCTGCCTCCAGTCGGAAAATTTTCCATCCACCACCACCCTCTGTCTTCGATCAGATAGCCAGTTACCTATCCAATCGGCCAACTTTCCCTCTATCCCACACCTCCTTACTTTCATCATAAGCCGACCATGGGGGACCTTATCAAAGGCCTTACTAAAATCCATGTATATGACATCAACTTCCCTACCTTCATCAACACACTTAGTTACCTCCTCAAAAAATTCAATCAAATTTGTGAAGGGAAAGTCAGAGGTGTATGCAAAAAGCATGTAGCTTGTTCGTCAGCTACTGTGGGTTCAGGGTGGGGATGTGAGAAGGAAGATGAAGTATTAAGGAAGATACCATCATCTGCCACACCACTGGCCACAGCCTTTCCTGTAAAGGACAGCTCCTTTTTGGAGGGGTAGGGAGTCAAATAATATTTTCTGCAACACATGAGTATTCTTCAATGTCTAGTCTTGGGATGACACTATAGCACAGAGTTCCTATATTGGTATCGAGTTCATAAGAAGAATTAAGAAATCTTGGACTGGATTCTGGGTCATCTGGGTGAACGTTGTACCAACAATGCTTGGAGGGTGGATGGTGGATAACCTTCATCCTCATTTAATGTTGAAAGTGCCATCTCCCCCATTGCCACTGGTTCAGGGGGAACACATTTTAGTGTAATTGATTTCACTCACAATTGGAGAAACAGAAACTTCACCTGTGCATTTTGGGCGATATGCTTGTCATGGTTGAATAGCTGGGAGTGTGTGTGTGCATGTGTGTGTGTGTGTGTGTGTGGGGGGTTTGTGATGTGTGGAGGTGAGGCCTGTAACATTACTGATTGGCAAAAGTGAGATGAAGTATATTGAATGAGACCTGGTTAATTGAGATTATTGGTCAGTGAGTGATGGGGATGAGGTGAATTGAGTAGTCTGGGACATATGGTACAGTTAGTAGGATAAGACACCTGAAGGTGCATTCACTGACCTTGACTACTCAGGTAGGCTCATTACACTTCTTGTGGTACTGCACTTAGATCCTTGGTGTTGTATTCTTGACCTCCCTCCCCGCCCAATGGCTATTTTTCTCTCACTACCTTCTCACCTTGTGCCTGGATGGTCTCCTGGAGTGTGAAATGGCATGGACCAGTTGTCCACCTGCCCAGATCTGGACATGACTTTATGCAGAGGCAACCGGGCCTCAGACAGGAAGCCCACTTTTGCCCCAACTAAGGCCCTTAAATGCCCACTCAACAGTGCCTTAAGGGCCTTTTCCCACCCAGCCTAAATCCATGGCTAATCCATCTAACCTACACACCTTGGGATACCTAGGAGCAATGTAGCAAGGCCAATCCACCTAGCCTGCACATCTTTGGACTCAGGATCCCGGGACTTAGTGTCTAATCTGTGGCCAGAGGGATTGGACAGCTGTCGGCTGATCTAATTGGCCGGCAGTCCTCCAAGGTGGGACTTCCTCCCAAGTAAGAAATGGAAGTCTTGTCTTCTGTCAATCAATGTTTAAGTGTAACATGGCATCAGAGATAGAGATTGCCCCCATAGAGTACAAAAGCAAGGAAGTTTTGTTAAACCTTTAGAAAACACTGATTAGGTTCAGCAGCAATATTGTGTCCAATTCTGGACACCAAACTATAGGAATTGTCAAGACGCTGGAGAGGGTGCAGAGGAGATTTACGAGAATGCAACCAGGGACAATGGACTTCAGTTATTTAGGAAAGATTGCAGAAGCTGTGATAATTTTCCTTGTGGAAGGAAGGTGAAAAGGCATAATAGAGGTCTTCAAAATCATGAATGGTTTGGATAGATCTAAGGAGTTGTAACATTTCTAATGATCAAAGGGTTGATAATCAAAGGACAGAGAATTAAGGTGATTGGAAAAAGAAATAGAGGTAACATGACAAAACCTTTATTTACACAGCATGTTGCGATCTGGAACATTCTGCCTAAAAGGACAGTGTGAGCACGTTCAATAATCACATGCAAAAAGAATTGGATGTATACATCAAAGAAAACAAATTGCATGTTAATGGAGAAAAAGTTTGGTTCTGAAGCTGGTTGGAGGGCCGTGCCAAAAATAGGCATGATGGGCTAAAAGGCCTTCTGTGCTATACCATTCCATAATTTCACCATGGCCAGAATATTTTCGGATGGAAGGGCTCATTCCGAAGTGTCATCGAGGAAAGCATTTTGGAGTCTGAGCCCCCCGCCATTCTGAAAATCCAGAATAATTTATGCAAGACCGCATCGGTTGAGTGGAAATAAAAACTGAAAATCTTGGAATTCTGGTATGACGCAAAATGTTCAAAAGAACTGGATTGTTCAGCATGATTTCTCCCATGAAAAAGATGTATTTGTTTTTATCTGTCATTGTCACTGCTAAAATTAACATTACCATTACCTTCTCAACGCTTTCTCATCATTGTGTCTATTGTTCATTTTGTAACATAGTGTCCAGCTGCTACCTGAATCACCACTTCCAGATAAATGGGCATCTGCCAACAAATACATATTACTGAATCAAAATGGTAGTCGTTTGTGGATACGGTCCAACACAGACCGTTACTGGGCTGATCTTGAAATCACTCGTTATGTATATATTCACACCAGCATCCTCTCAGGGTCCAGAGACCAGAGATTAATTAAGGCATTTAGCTGCTGAGATTTTAGTTCCAGACTGTCTAACTTCCAGTCCCAGAGTTATATGCAGTTCCTCAAGCCTCAGATATCAAGCCCTTGAAACCCGAGGAAACGTCGTCCTAATTGCACTTCCATTTCTTCATTGCTGCTTATTTAGTCGAGGTTTGGAAAAGGATTGCTTTTAGTCTTGTTTCCATATCAGAAAACACACCTCCAGTCAAAACATGAAGAGTTTGCAACATGAGATATCTGCAACTTTAGGGTAAGACCTTTAGGCTCTACAATATGCATCTGTATGGTTCATGAAGATTAAAGCTTGGATACCCTTGCTCTCATTTGTTATCCTTATCTCTGACAAGGGAAGCAGTTGTTTTGATGGACTTTGTGGTTTAGACGTTCTCCTCTAATGACCTCCAATGGCACTAATTACATTTTATGCTCATCCCCACCATGGTGGATTCTGAGGCAGAATTGTCCCAATTAAGGTCTTTATATGGCCACTTAATGACACTAAAGGACCTTTTCCCACCCATCCTCAACATTTGGGCAGGAGGGCGGCTGGCAGGACGTGAAACCTGAAATTGAAAAAAGTTTGATTTCAGGCATCCATCAAAATCCCCCTTCTTTCTGGGGGTGCCCTCCCCTTAGTGCCTAGTCACGTTCAGACCTCCCTCCCCCCTCTGTTGACTTATCTCCGAGACCCTAATCTCACCCCCAGTGACCCTTCAGGCCTTCCTCACCTAGCGAGATGCCAATCAATCAGATTGACCAGTAGCGCTCCAAGGCGGGACTTCCTCCTGATGACAGGTGGATGTCCCACCTTCAGCCAATAAATGCTTTCCTCGATGACACTTCGGAATGAGCCCTTCCATCCGAAAATATTCTGGCCATGGTGAAATTATGGAATGGTATAGCACAGAAGGCCTTTTAGCCCATCATGCCTATTTTTGGCACGGCCCTCCAACCAACTTCAGAACCAAACTTTTTCTCCATTAACATGCAATTTGTTTTCTTTGATGTATACATCCAATTCTTTTTGCATGTGATTATTGAACGTGCTCACGCTGTCCTTTTAGGCAGAACGTTCCAGATCGCAACATGCTGTGTAAATAAAAGTTTTGTCATGTTACCCCTGTTTCTTTTTCCAATCACCTTAATTCTCTGTCCTTTGATTATCAACCCTTTGATCATTAGAAATGTTACAACTCCTTAGATCTATCCAAACCATTCATGATTTTGAAGACCTCTATTATGCCTTTTCACCTTCCGTCCACAAGGAAAATTATCACAGCTTCTGCAATCTTTCCTAAATAACTGAAGTCCATTGTCCCTGGTTGCATTCTCGTAAATCTCCTCTGCACCCTCTCCAGCGTCTTGACAATTCTTATAGTTTGGTGTCCAGAATTGGACACAATATTGCAGCTGAACCTAATCAGTGTTTTCTAAAGGTTTAACAAAACTTCCTTGCTTTTGTACTCTGTGGGGGCGATCTTACCAAAAAAATTCTAAGTGCCAAACGAGCGCAAAAACAGGACAGATTGAGAACCGTTTTTTCTTGCGAGGACACAAATGAAATCTTATGCCACTTTGTGCATCATTTTTTGCATGATCTGTTTCCCACCAGTAGGGGGAGGGAGTGTGTTCTTAGCTTGCCAGAAAGCCGGCTGCTCACAGTAGAGGGCACAATCGTGCATACGTAGATCTCTCCATTCTTTGCAACAAAACAGATCGATTTGTCGGTCACCTTCCCCCTCTGGATACCACCCACTCACTCCTCCATGATCACTGGACTCCTCGGCCAATTGGCCACCCACCCCTTGGATATTGCCCCCCCCCATCCATGCCCAGCCGATTGCAACAACCCCCTGCCAGGCCCGGTCGATCGCTGCAGCGGAAAATTGTCGGTTACATAGTGTGCAGCTTCCCTTCCCCCAGCCGATCCCTTTTGGCCCTGCCGCATCATAGTCCTGCCCCTCCCCTTACACCCTGCCCACTTGGCACTGCCCACTGGGCAGTGGCAGTGTCCCATGCTGGCACTGCCCTCCCTGTCCAACTTCCCGTGGGGCCCTGCCCAGTGCCCAGTGGGCGGTGCCAGTGTCCCACGCTGGCACTGCCCCCCCTGCCCAACTTCCCGGGGGGCCTCAATGGCCCCCGGTCCTACCGGCGAGGCCGTCACGTCATGTCACAATTTATGGGGGCCATTCATGATCCTGGCCGGTGAGGACCTTCAGCAGTGAGGCTGCTAAGGCAATTGTGTCCCGGGCTCACTAATAATTTTTAAATCAACATTTACATTAATTTTAATATTATTATCAGCCTCGCTCCCTTCCCGGATATGAGGCTGATCTCACCGGCAATCTGGGGCCTGTAAGATCGTGAGAGGTCAAGTGTACTAAATGTTTTTTTCTTAAAGTCTCCTCTATTTAAATCCTCAAGTGTTGGTGTACGTTGCCTTCCGACCCTAAAACCAGGTCATTCTGCACCAACACCCCTTTTAAAATTGGACGATTTAGTCCAAACTATATCACTATGCACATCATTGCATTAAGTTTCATCAGCCGCTTGGATGCTCCCCATTATATGCTGTCTATGATGAAGAGGGATTACTTAACCATTGTCACCCTGACTGTCTTGTCTCAGGAAAACATGGCCGGAATTGTTTGGCCGTTCACACCGGCGGGATTCTTCGATTCGGCAGCGCACTCCCGTCTGTGGGTTTCCCGCCAGCGTGGGGTGACATCAATGAGAATCCCATTGTCAGCGGGACCAGAGAATCCCGTCGCTAGCAAACAATGTGCCGCCTTCCGCTGGTGGGAAACACGCGGCTGGGAGGGTAGAGAATCTCACCCAATAGGGATGATTCTCCCTGCCCGCTGTGCTGCTCTACCAATGCAGTGGCCGGGGAGACATAAGCAGAGGCTGTGTAGAGGGCTTCCCGCTGGGTGCCACGGCCCCTGCCCATATCCAGCCACGTGATTTCTGGCGTCATCAGCTCCATACCAAAAATCGGCGCAAATCTGAATAAATTATGTAAATATTCATTAGCATATCATTAGCGGGCCCGGAACAGAGGTCTCTGGGCCTGCTAGCCTCCCGCCATCCCCACCTCCTGCCGCCCCACCAGGAGTGTTTCACTCCGGTGGGGTTTACAACAGGTCCCTTCCAACAGGCAGCTGGTGGCCTGACTCCGCTCGAGTGAAGGGGGCCCATGGGGGCCCCCCAGAGGATCAAGGGTAAGGGGAGCTACCCCCTGGGCATTGCCAACCTGGCCCCCAGTAGTGGTCAAGGGGCATCTTGGCACTGCCCACCGGGCATTGAGCAGTTGCAAGGGGGCGGGGCCATAGGGGGTGGAGCCTCTGGTGGGGGGAGAACAGTAGGGGTGGGGGAGGGTCCCACTGCCACTCTGTACTTTGGATCAGTGACAGAGGGAGGGAGGCCAGCGATCGAGGCTGGCCCTCGGGATGAGGGGCATGCGGCGAGGGGGGTCAGGAGAATCCCACCCAATATGTTTATTTTCTGCTTCATATCAGGATTCCATTGGGCTTGGCATTATTTTATCATTCTGGTATCACCCTTGACCCATCTGCTACCACACCAATACAAATAATCTTGCATTCCTTGAAATGCAGCTCTCTGGGGGCCATTTGACATTTTAATTCAATACCAGGTCCTTCTGACATTCTGGCATTTACCAATAAAGTCTGTTCGCAGTAATGAAGTTTTTCATTTAGAATCAACCTCATTGTATTCCATGTAGCACTGGGAGCAAGGCACAATCTTGATGAGCGTGAATGCTAGTTAAACTGCAGAAAAGAAACCGATGCATAGAATTCAAGCAGGCTGCTTTGTAGGAGCATTTGTTATCAATAACCGTGCGCTGTAGAACTGCATGTGCTTCCATTCATTTACAAAGGCTGTGTCTGAATTGAAGACTCATTTACAATCAATTAAATTCAGGCTTCAAGGGATTGGCAAGTTTTGATATTCTCATCGTTCACCGTACAGAAATCCGATCATTGTCAGTCCCAGAACCTCACTGATTCTCATTAGACTCCATGTCAAAAGGCAGCTAGGTTTGTTACAATATCACAAGAGAGAAAACCTATTTGACAATTGATAGCAATGCGACCCTTCTGCAGCTTTCACATTTCATTAAGAGTCTTCACTGCAGCACGTTGATGATTATATCTTTGCACCAGTCACCAAGTACTGTAAATCCTTCCCAAATTTTCACTCGAGACACACCGACTAGAAAACTCAGCAACGGTGCTCCATCATGTTTTCAAGCAGTTTCCCTCAAATGCCATTACTTCCCAGCGTTTTGTCCTTCAGTTACTTGCCCACTCAATCTATTTCGCTCTCATCAAATCAGACGCCAATTCTCCACTGACATTATTCTGGATTGCTTGGATAGGGTGGGAATAATCACACTTCAACAATTAATTGAAATGTTTGACTTACCTCGTTTATCTTGGTCTATGTTTGATAATAGCTTTCCCTGCTTGTCTCATGTCCTATTGTTTGGCGGCTTTTTCCTGCTGAGATATTTGTGGTGACTTGGAACGTCCCCCTTTCATGCCATTTCAACAAGGTCTATATTTTTTCATATGGCACTCGCCCAATACCAGCCAAAACCCACCTTTCTCAGAATTACTGGCACAGGTTGAATTGCAATTGCTGCCAGCAATTTGGTACTGTGTCGTATTGGGATTAGCTCTCGAAGACTGAGGAGTGATCTAAATGTGGTGTTTCAGATGATTGAAGAATGTGATAGGATAGATGAAGAGAAACTATCTCACTTGTTGCACGAATCCAGAACAAATCTTCTTAATGTTAAAATTAAGCTAAGCCATTCAGGAGTGAAGTCAGGAAGCAGTTCTGCATATGAGGGTTTGTGGAAAAATGGAACATTTTCCTCCAGTAATCTGGTGGGGCTAAAGTAATACAACATTCAAAAAATAAGATAGATGTTTTGTTTGGAAAGGGTAATACAGGGTATGGAATCAAGCCAGGCTGATAGCATTAATATACATATGATATATCGGTGGAGAATGAAAAGAGATTGTGTGCCACATAAAATTCAAGTGCCCAATGATGTAGGTAATGGCGTAGTGGTATTGTCACTAGACTAGTCATCTAGAGATCCAGGCTAACACTCTGGGGACCCGGGTTCAAATCCCACCACAGTTGCAATTTAATTCAATAAAAATCTGGAATTAAAAGTCCATTGATGACCATTCTAATGCTTCTATTTAGAACATTGCTGCAACTGAGTGGCTTGCTAGATCAAATCAGAGCGCATTTAAGAATCAGCCACAGGTTGTAAGCCTGGAGAAATTTATGGCCAGGCCCTATAAGGAGAGCAGATTTCCTTCTCTCAAGAATGTTTGGTTTTTATAGCAACCCAACAGCTTCATGAGGGGAAGAATTAAGATGCTCAAGAGACCAGAGTTGCAGAAAAGCAGAGCTCTCATGGGATTCTAGGGCTGGAGGCAATTTCATTATTGATCCCAGTGTACTATTCCAGACTTATTTCAATAACTGAATTCAAATTCACAAACTACCATGATTGAATTTGGACTCTTACCTCCAGGTTAGGAGCTCGGACCCAGCCTAGTGATAACAAAGCCCAGGACAACCATTGGTACAACCAAAGGTTGTTCTCATTTCCCAGTAATGCGAGGTAGCAGATATATAAATCCAATTGGTTCATCTTGTGTGCTCTTTAACTGTGAATTCTCAGTTTTGAAATTGGTATGGAACAAAATTGAATTAATTAAATAAAGAAATTCATATTCACGTAAAAAAAAAGGTCTATTCATTGGTTGTTGTAGCCTGTCATGAAATCAGTAAAAATTGGATTTTATATTGATCTATTCTCTATATATCAGTGTCCCTAATGCTGTAGCATAGTATCCCCTATGTATCCTGGACCCAACCTAATATTCCTGCTTCTGCAACTCTTGAGATTGGCTTTTCAGGGGCATTGTCAACCTTCCAACCAAGGCTGAGCTTAGAAGGTGAGCGCTGAGGCCTATTCATCCAAAGGCCATCATAGTTAACCTGAACCTGCACTCGCACAGCAGTTGGAATGAACATTTTACATCTGACCATCCCTTTAGATCTGACCATTGCCATTTCCTTGTTAAGAATTACTGCCATTTTCCTCATACATATTTAGGGAGATGGTGTCATAACGGAAACGTCACTGGGCTACTAATCCAGAGGACACATTTGCCGGAATTTTACCGCCTCGCTCGCCTGAGGCTCGTAAGATCCCACCCGAGACCAACGGAGAATGCTGTTCTGCGAGTCTCCAGGTGGGCATGCCGGTAACATTCCGGCCATTATCCGGGGCTGCAGTTTTGAATCCTTCCATGACAGCTGGTGGAATTTGAATTCAATTAATTAATTAATTCAATTGATGAACTTAAAAAATCTGGAATTGAAAGCTGATCTTAGTAACAGTGTTGTCAAGCTATCGTCAAATGTCGTCAATCATTTTCAAATTTCATCTGGTTCACTTGTGCCTTTTAAGGGAAGGAAATCTGCCATCTTTACCCAGTCTGGCCTATGTGTAACTCCAGACTCACAGCAATGCAGCTAACTCTTAACGACTCTCTGAAATGGATTAGCAAATCACTCAATTCAAGGGCAATTGGAGCGAGCAGCAAATGCTATCCTTGTCAAAGATGCGCAGATCCCATGAAAGAGTAAAGGTGACCCTTTGTCAAAGTGCTGAAACAAAGGGTCATCTGGACTTGAAACGTCAGCTCTTTTCTCTCCTTACAGATGCTGCCAGACCTGCTGAGATTTTGCAGCATTTTCTCTTTTGTTTGGAAAAGTTATATGTTGGCCGTTGTCATGTCTCTAAAGTGCCGAGACCCAGAAAGACACTGGTTTTCCATTTGTTCCTGCCAAAACTCTTGCCTCTCCTCCCCTCTTGGAGAACCACCAGCTGGGAAAAAATTCTGTGGGCTCAGATAGATTTCCAACAACTCATCAAAGTAGCCGGTATCATAGAATCATTTGGCCTATCGAGCTTGCACCGACAGCAATCCCACTCAGGGCCTTATCCTTGTAATCCCACGTATTTACCCCGCTAATCACCCAGGCACTAAGGATCAATTTAACATGGCCAATCAACCCAACCCGCACATCTTTGAAGTGTGGGAGGAAACCCACGCAGACACAGGAAGAACGTGCAAACTCCACACAGACAGTCACCCAAGGCTGGAAGTGAACCCGGGTCCGTGACACTGTGAGGCAGCAATGCTCACCACTGTGCCACCATGCCATCCAAAGTATCAAAGGTGAAACTTGACAGTAAACGTTAACAAGACCGTTTGACAGTGGGCGGAGGCAGAGGTTGGAGAGGATGAAGAGATGGCTGAAGAATTAATGTGATAGTATGCATATAGGATAAATCCATGAACTTGGCCCAGATTCAACCATACTGATGCCTGTTGAAATGATTCAAGTATAAACACACAGGCACAACTTTTTCTCTCTGTAAATGCATAATGACCTTTTTGAAGTTTATGCCTCGATACGCAGAAGCAATGACAAACTAAAGAGGAAATTATTTTTATCTGTGCTGCAGGTCTCTGCCATTTACTTTATGGGGTGATAATGTACCCAAGAGACTCATTACAGCTGGCATGTAGAAAGTTTCTAAACACTACTGGAAGCGTTGCTTGCTCATGAGCCAGTAATAAAGGAGCACTGGGTTATATTACCATTTTGGCAGGTAGACAGGCTGCAGAATAATCCATAAATCATGCGCAGACTGAACGCTCAAAAGACTGGAGGCAAAGTTGCCGCATGGCCAGTCCAACTATTAATGCTTCCAGACATATTGGTGCGCATTGAAACTTCTGATTCACATTGACTCACATTTCCAAATCAGAATACACAATCTGAACTTATTGGTGTGCTTATTCTTAACCTGTCAGTAATTCTATGAACTGTTGCATTTTCATGATAACATTCACATCTTGATATCACCCTTTTCCCTGGTGCCAAGGGAGTGGTTTCTGGTTCATCTGTTGTGGAAGCAGTCCCAGTGGCTTAATTGGTGCATTTCAATTCCTTGCTTGTGCTGTGTTAGGGTGGGATTTTCCAGCTGTGCTCGCCCCAAGATGGAAAAGCGCACCCAAGATCAATGGATCTTTCCATGGTCCACCCCTCTCCCACTTCAATTCCCATGGCTGGCGGGAAGGTAAAATTTGCCCCATAGAATCAGAGAATTCCTACAGTGCAGAAGAGGCCATTCAGCCTGTCAAATCTGCACTGACTCTGGCAGAGTATCTTACCCAGGATCTTTCCCCTGTCATACCCCTGTAAATCCACACATTGTAAGAAGTCTCACAACACCAGGTTAAAGTCCAACAGGTTTAGTTGTAGCAATAATACATTTACCATGGCTAAGCCATTGAACCAACACATCTTTGGACTGTGGGAGAAAACCGGAGCACTCGGAGGAAACCCATGCAGACACGGGGAGAAAGTGCAAACTCTATGCAGACAGTTACCCAAGGCTGGAATTGAACCCGGGTCCCTGGAACTGTGAGGCAGCAGTGCTAACCACTGTGCCACCCAAACTACTTAATGTTATGGGGCGGTTTCTCAGCTTTGCATATGTAACAATCTTTTTAAAAAATATCTGGATCTTTCCTTGGCAAATCAAAAGATATTTGTTCACTAAACATTTGACTGAGATATTGTCCTGGATTTTCACTGAGTCGGGATGACTCAGGAGCTCATTAAAAATGAAGACTGGGACCCCATTCTGGGATTCCTGGCCCCACTCCTGGATTTCCGTATTTCTGATGTGGAGATGCCGGCGATGGACTGGGGTGAACACGGTAAGAAGTCTCACAACACCATGTTAAAGTCCAACAGGTTTATTTGGTAGCAAATACCATAAGCTTTCGGAGCACTGCTCCTTCGTCAGATGGAGTGGAAATGTGCTCTCAAACAGTGCAAACAGACAAAATCAAGTTGCAGAATCTTGCATGTTTGTAGAAACTTGATGTCTGTGTCGATATGCGCGTTCTTCTTGGAGATCCTCTCCACTTGGAGCCGGCAGTTTGCGGTGTCGATGGTAGTCATGATGTGGAGATGCCGGCGTTGGACTGGGGTGAACACGGTAAGAAGTCTCACAACACCAGGATAAAAATCCGAAAGCTTATGGTATTTGCTACCAAATAAACCTGTTGGACTTTAACCTGGTGTTGTGAGACTTCTTACCGTTTCCGAATTTCACCAGGGACTTTTAAGGGTACAGACTGGTTCGGGTTGTGAAACCATACCCTGCGCTCCCGACCTGGCTACTCCAGTGCGGGCATTGAGATGTTTTTGTCCTCTGCGATTTTCATGGTGTCAGATCGTCTTTGTGAAGAGCCATGGTTCATGGCACCTGTACCATATCCTGCATGAGAGGGGGCTTTAAAATGTAAGTTCAAAAGGTCCTCATCATGGCTCCCATGCCAAGGTAGCCCCCCCACCAAGCATCCCTTATAGCCTCTTGTAACCCTTCATGCTAAGGTATACCACCAAATCACTTCCTATGGTCCCTCATTCTCCGCATATCAAGCTATGGTACTTCCATGCCTAACCTTCCTCCAGGCAGATAGGCACTATACACTGTGTGGAACACTATAGCGACAGTAGAATGTGTAAAAAAAATTTAAAAGGCATTAGTTGGTAACATTACACTTAAAAAACTTATATTTGCTATAGCCCATTAAAGTGTGAATCAACTAGACCTTGTTAAGTTTCAATAGTTCAAACTGCAGACACTTGAATCCTGTGCATCTTGTATAAATAACAATGTGTAATTGGCGGCATTGATCAGAGAGCTAGAACTGTCAATCAAGCAGTGATTTCTCTGAGGCCAAGGTAGTTCAACAGGCTAAAGGATTTCCAGGTTATCATCTAAGCCTCATTATGTATTCCTGGCTGAGAGCCCAGGCATCCATAAGAATGTTGAAACACCTGAGCTCCAGAGAAAAGATTACTTGATTGACAGCTCTGGCTCTCTGATCTATGCTGTCAATTTCACAATGTTTATTTACACAATAGGAAGGGATGTGAAGACAGGAGGGCCTTCCAGGTTTTATTTCAATGTCCCACAGCATTGAAGCGGCCATTGAAAGGAGACTGCCTCAGCACCCAGCAGTTCCTATGGCTGCATCCAAACATTTTCCCGCGTGGGCTGGCCCAACTCCAGCCCGCACTGTTGCTCCACAATGAAAATACCGTCCTTTTGGATACTTTGTCCCAACACAGACTGGCCAAGCTGGTAATTTTCCCATCTCCTGCTGTCTGTCTGGAGGAAGGAAATCCAAGCTATCTGTCCTGGATACATGTCAGTGCTGCATGAGTTTGTCAAGTTACCATTATATATGAGGTCTAATATGGACTAATAAAAGACCATGTGGGAGTAAACTAACTGGAGCTGTTTATTAACATGTCAATTCTCTAGCACAGTCAGCACAAGACTGGATAGCCAAGCTCCTCCCAGGGTGGAACTTGAGTCCTGGGTCATCTGACCCATTCTCTTAAAGAGGCATGTCCCAGTACACATGACAATTATGCCTCCGGAATGGTGGTTCACCAGAGAAACAATGAAGTAAAAACAGAACGAGTGTCGGAAAAGGGATTTTCTGCGCAACCCGCTGCAAGTTTCATGGTGGCCTGCCATTGGCCAGCTGTGGGATCTTCTGTTCCCTCCATTGCAAATGGAGTTCCAATTGAGTGCACCCTTTGCCGCAAGGAAACCCATGGTGAGGTGCGCCATCAACGGAACCAAAGATCCTGCCGGTGTGAAGGGCTGTAAAGTTCCAGCCGTTGGATGGAATTTCATTATTTTCTTAACTAAATGTCAACTCAGGTGAGAAAAGCAGTGTGCTGTCTGCCTCTCCATTGTCAACTTTTCCTGCCATATTTTTTGACACTTAGTTAAAAAATATTCAGGAGGCTGGCCCCACGACATCACACTGGCTCTACTATAGATGATAATAAAAATGATATCTGTTGAATTGAAAGATTGCAACATAGTTATACCCAGTCCATTGTAACAGATTCCAGAATGCACAGCACAACAGAGTCAGATTGAGGTTCTCAAACTTTGGGTGGGGATTTCCTGGCCCTGCTCGCAGTGGGGTTCCCCAGCAACAGGATGGCTGAGCTACGCAAAATGCCATAGACATCAACGGGATCAGAAGATTCCACCGGGCTCGCTCCGGCGAGCTACCTCCGCCATTGGAAAACACGGCGCACCGTGGAGAGAAAGGGTGTGGGTTGGGATGTGGGGCAGTGGAATCCCACCCTAAGATAATAGTCTTCAAATAGACTGTTGTGTTGGTTTTAAACTGATAACAAAACCAGTAAACCTGTACATATTGCATTATATTCTCCCTCGGGCTCTCTTGTCAGTGTAAGCGAATATTATTGAATGCCACTCACCGACATGGCAATGTCAGCTGAAATTGAATGTTAAGAGTGAGCTGATGGGACAATCAGCCATCTGTTACTGTTACAAAAAAAGGTTGCATGCACTGCAAGTATGTTCAGCTTCATGTTGTGTAGGTTTCAATTGCCTTGTAAGCAATCAGAAACCTTGAGCAAACAAGAATTCCAGTCCCAGTTATCCCTCTCTTTCTCTCTCAACTTTGACCTAATCATCCAAGGAGTTAAAAGGGCTATTGTTCACAATTAACCAAGGTTACTTCACTGTGAAGCTCCTCTTGAAGTGAAGGAGCACTCAATCAAGTCAGGTTTATACAAGTTAAAGGCAGCTTCTTTAATATCAGGTTCACAGCTCTCTATCTTTTTTTTATTCATTCATAAGATGTGGGGGTCACTGACAAGGGCCACACTTATTCCCAACTCTAATTGTTATTGAGAAGGTGGAGGTGAGCTGTCCTCTTGAATCATTGCAACCTATGTGCTGTACGTACACTCACAGTGCTATTAGGGAGGGAGTTTCACGATTTCGACCCTGTGGTGATCAATGAAGGCTGGTATACTTCCAGGTCAGCATTGTGTGTGAGCTAGAACTTTCAACATGGGTACGAAATTGGCTGAATGGCAAGAAACAGGGAGTGGAATTTTCCTTTTCGGAGCTAAGCGAGGTGGTGGCATAGTGGTATTGTCACTGGACGACTAATCCAGAGAGCCAGGGTACATGGGGACATGGGTTCAAATCCCGCCACGGCAGATGGTGAAATTTGAATTCAATAAAAATCTGGAATTAAAAAATCTAATGATGACCATGCAATCAGAAGTATGTGCCAAGGGCCCAGTTGCCAGTCTATTACATGGGAGGATGCTGCTTTGGACCTGAAGGTCTGGCTAGTGTGAATTGCCCAAACCCCCGAGGCAGCTCTCAGATGGGCAACCAACATGGTCGTCTGATTGGGAGAATGGCATCAGTGTGTCTTATTTCCATGGGGATATCTGAGACTACTGGAATGAACTCACCGTAACCTCCAGGGCTGAGGGACAAGTGCTGGAAAATGGGATTAGTGTGGACAGATCTTTGTTGACCAGCATGGACATGAGGGACCGAATGGCCTCCTTTGGTGCTGTCGACGTCTATCTATAAAATGTGGAGGCCCCAAATGGGATCAGAATCAAATGCCACTACGTCTGATGTGTGCTGTTTATTATCAACAAGCTCACTAATTAATGTCAGAATGAAATGTCTGCATTCTCAGACCCACAGATACAAAGGCTAGGCTGCACAGGAAGCTGGAACACTCCAGATGAAGACAGGGTCATGAATGATTGTCAGTGATCAGACCATGCTGGTGCAGACACTCTCAGAGTGCACGCAAAGGTGACCTGACTTGCAGGCTCGCTTCCTTGACTGAGAGTGACAGACTATTAGATCCTGAAAAACAATCTCCGGCTGTGGACTGATGTATGATGATGAGGTCTAAGCACGAATCCTGCGTGAGGGATTGAAGATGCAGAGATGCCACAGTCCTGATTCTGATTAGACCTCAGACATCAAAGTGTGAAGCTGTGAATGCTGATTGTCCTCTTTGAGGTGTCTAGTAACATTCCAGGCAGACTCCCACATGTGCAGAGCTTGTCAGTGCTGCTCCTACCTGTTGAAGGCTGACATAGTCAGTGAAATGTTAGCGAGATGCTTGAAGAGACTGCAGAATGGTTACTCTGTTCAAGATGGAGGAGTTATGATCCCGTAATGGAGTGGCCACATGCTCCAGAGATTGCCTAATATTCTAAGGGTGGGGCCATCATCATGCAGATTGTAACTACTCATTCAGAGACCTTCCTCAATTCTGACATCTGAAGACGATGGGTTGGATTTTAATTTTATAGACTCCCTTCCGCCACCCCCCCCCCCCCCCCCCCCGCCGCCCCCCGCCCCCCCACCCCCCCCCACCAACATCCCCCCTCCCCAACCCGGTGATGAGTTGGCTGGTGGGACATAAAATGGCAGTGGCGCCAAGCCTGCTGCCTATCCACCTGCATTGCCCCGCCACATTATTACCAGCAGTAGGTATCCATTGCATGTGTGTCACCATGTGCTAATTAAGGCCACTTTAGGGCTTCATCGCATTGCCAATGGGATTTATCTAGTTACGGGAGAACCCACATCAAGCAACTAGCCTGGCGGCTATCGCTGTGAGGGCAGATGGTGGGCAAGGGGGAGCACCTCGTCAATGGGGCCCCTCCCCAAGATCTTCCCCACTATCACAGAATCATAGAAATTATTGTGCAGAGAGGGGCCATTCAGCCCATTGTGTCTGTACCAGCCAATAAAGAGAAAAAAACCCCAAACTAGCCTGTCATTTTAATCCAATTTCCCAGCATCTAGTCCATAGCCTTGTAAGTTAACGCACTTCAGATCCAGGTGCCTTTTAAATGAGTTTGAGCTCAGCCACCAATTTAGGCAATGAAGTCCAGATGCCCACCACCCTTTGGGTGAAAATGTTTTTCCTCATGTCACCATAATTCTTCTACCAATCACCCTAAATCTATGCCCCTGGTAATTTTGTACACCTCGATTAAGGAAAACAACTCAAGTCTATCGAACCTCTCCTCATAGCTGGAATATTCCAGTCCTGGCAACATTCTTGTAAACCTCCTCTGCACTCTCTCCAGGGCAATAATGTCCTTCCCGTAATGTGGCGACCAGAATTTCATACAAACCTCCAGCTGTGGCCCAACCAGCATTTTAACAAAGAACAAAGAAAATTACAACACAGGAACAGGCCCATCGGTTCTCCAAGCCTGCATCGACCATGCTACCCGACTGAACTAAAACCCCCAACCCATCCAGGGACCATATCCCTCTATTCCCATCCTGTTCAAGTATTTGTCAAGATGCCCCTTAAAAGTCACTATTGCATCTGCTTCCACTACCTCCCCCGGCAGCGAGTTCCAGGTACCCACCACCCTCTGTGTAAAACATTTGCCTCGTAGATCTCCTTTAAACATTGCCCCTTGCACCTTAAACCTATGCCCCCTAGTAATTGACTCTTTCACCCTGGGAAAAAGCTTCTGACTATCCACTCTGTCCATGCTGCTCATAATCTTGTAGACTTCTATCAGGTTGCCCCCTCAACCTCCGTCGTTTCAGTGAGAACAAACCAAGTTTCTCCAACCTCACCTCATAGCTCCATACCAGGCAACAACCTGGAAAATCTTTTCTGTACCCTCTCCAAAGCCTCCACATCCTTCTGGTAGTGTGGCGACCAGAATTGAACACTATATTCCAAGTGCTGCCTAACTAAGTTTCTATAAAGCTGCAACATGACTTGCCAAGTTTTAAACTCAATGTCCCAGCTGATGAAGGCAGGCATGCCGTACGTCTTCTTTATACAGTTCCATCCTTGCTTTTGTATTCAATATATCACCTAATAAAAGAAAGCATTTCATGTGCTTTCTTGGCCACCATATCCACCTGTCCTGCTATCTTCAAGGACCTGTGGACATGTACTCTAAGGTCTCTTACTTCCTCAACCCCTCTCAATAACTTCCCGTTTATTGACTATTCCCTTGCTTGTTTTGCCATCCCCAAATGCATTACCACACACTTTTCCTGATTGAATTTCAGGAGTCACCTTTCCACTGGACAGTTAACAGTTACCCTCTTTGCTATCAGCTATGTGACCAATTTTCGTGTCATCTGAAAATTTCCCAAACACGTCATCCACATTTAAGTCTAAATCATTATTATATATAACAAACAGCAAGAGCCCCAGCACTGAGCCCTGTAGAATGCCGCTAGAAACTGTTTTTCCACTCACAAAAACATCCATTGACCTTTATCCTTTGTTTCCTGTCACCTAATTTTGTACCCAATCTGCTACTTCCCCTGTATCCAATGTGATTCCACTTTTCTAACTAGCTTGCCATGTGGGACCAAGTGCCTTACTGCAGACAATCTAAACTATACTATCTTCATCAATCCTCCTTGTTACTTCCTCAAAATATTCTATTAAATTAGTAAGGCATGACCTTAACAAAGCTAAGCTGATCCACACAAGCCTTTCTAAGTGACAGTTTATCCTGACTCTCAGAATGGTTTACCTCATTTTCCCACCACTGAAGTCAGACTGGCCAGCCTGTAGTTTCCAGGCCTGTTCCTCACACTTTTCTTTAAATAATGGTACAAGGTTCACAAACCTCAAATCTTCTGGTACCTCACCTGTATCTAGTGAGGATTGGAGCATCTGCTATTTCCTCCCTCGGATCCTTCAACAGCCTGTGATACAGTTCATCTGGCCCTGGTTATTTATCCACCTTCAAGGATGTCTGTCCCTCCAGTACTTCCTCCCTCACTATGCTGATTGTAATTAATACTCATACTTCTCCTCTTTAACTAGAATGTAGACATCATCCCTCTCCTCAGTGAAGACAGAGACAAAATACTCATTGAGAATCCTGCCCATATCTTCTGAATTATCCCACAAGTTACCATGTACATCTGTGATAGGCTCTACTTTTCCTTAGTTATTCTCTTTCTCTGAATGAATTGGTACAACATCTTAGGATTTTCTTTAATTTTTCCTGCCAATATTTTGTTGTATCCTCTTTTTGCTTTCCTAATTTCCATTTTTACTTCACCCTTATACTTTCTACACTTACATTGAATCCCTACAGTGCAGAAAGAGGCCATTTGACCCATCGAGTCTGCACCGATCACAATCTCTCCCAGGCCCTATCCCCATAACCCCACTTATTTACCTTGCTAACCCCCTTACACTCAGGGGCAATTTAGCATTGCCAATCAACCTAACCTGCACATCTTTGGACAATGGGAGGAAACCAGAGCACCTGGAGGAAACCAACACAGACATGGGGAGAATGTACGAACTCCACACAGACAGTGACCCAAGCTGGGAATCGAACCCAGGCCCCTGGCGCTGTGAGGCAGCAGTTCTAACCACTGTGCCACCGTGCCGCCACTTCTCCAGAGTTTCTACATTAAGTCTTTTGTGACTGTTAAAAGGTTTATTTTTCTGTTTTATCATGGCCTGTATGCATCTGGATGATGTGGAGATCGATGTGGCACTCGACTCATCGATCAACAGTTCCCACGCTCCACAGCGAAAAACCGCACCGACCTCCTCAGAAGACAAACACGGGACACGGTGGACAGAGTATCCTTCGTCGTCCAGTACTTCCCCGGAGCGGAGAAGCTACGGCATCTCCTCCGGAGCCTTCAACATGTCATTGATGAAGACGAACATCTCGCCAAGGCCATCCCCACACCCCCACTTCTTGCCTTCAAACAACCACGCAACCTCAAACAGACCATTGTCCGCAGCAAACTACCCAGCCTTCAGGAGAACAGTGACCACGGCACCACACAACCCTGCCACAGCAACCTCTGTAAGACGTGCCGGATCATCGACATGGATGCCATCATCTCACGTGAGAACACCATCTACCAGGTACACGGTACATATTCTTGCAACTCGGCCAACGTTGTCTACCTGATACGCTGCAGGAAAGGATGTCCCGAGGCATGGTACATTGGGAAAACCATGCAGACGCTACGACAACGGATGAATGAACACCGCTCGACAATCACCAGGCAAGACTGTTCTCTTCCTGTGGGGGAGCACTTCAGCAGTCACGGGCATTCAGCCTTGGATCTTCAGGTAAGCGTTCTCCAAGGCGGCCTTCACGACACACGACAGCGCAGAGTCGCTGAGCAGAAACTGATAGCCAAGTTCTGCACACATGAGGACGGCCTAAACCGGGATGTTGGATTTATGTCACATTATCAGTAACCCCCACAACTTTCCCCCTGATCTTGCAGAATCTCACTAGCTGTTCTGTCTGGAGACAATACACATCTCTTTAACCTGTGTTTAATGTTCCCTCCACCCACATTATCTGTACCTTTAAGACCTGGCTGGCTGTAGAGATTTGCATTCTAATTAGTATTCTGTAACTTGATTTCTGTGTCTCTGTGCACTGTTGGAGAACAGAGATATCCACTCCATCTGACGAAGGGGCAGCGCTCCGAAAGCTTATGGTATTTGCTACCAAATAAACTTGTTGGACTTTAACCTGGTATTGTGAGACTTCTTACTGTGCTTCTGGATAAACAGGAGTCTCTAGGTCTGGCAGCACAATCCTTTTCCTTTGTGGAGACATGTCTACACTAATTCCCTGATGCGCGCTATCACACACGAGGCTTGAGATGCTCAGGAAATAAAGGCTTTTATTTGCTGTTACAACGAAGCTACTAATTATATACACGATCCCAGACTGAGGGGTCCCAGACAGAGCAGAGACCTTTATACCTCTCCCAGGAGGCGGAGCCCGACTGGGATGTACCACAATAACTATAATACAAGGTGTAACAGCCCAACCCTAACCCCAACAGCAACAAGGAGAACAACCCATCCCTAACCCCAACAGCAACATATATACATACTTGTAGTACTGGCCAGACCCTGGCTCAGTACTATCTAGTGGGAACCAACGATGGTTCACCACATTCACCCCTCCTTTGAAGACAAAGGCCGGCGGGGTACAAAAAAACAGAATAATTTGTCATCTGTCTATAAGTTCAGACAGTCAGGGGGACCGCACCGTCGTTGTGACCTCCTCAATACTGACGATGACATCGGAGTAGGCACTCGCGGTGGCGTTCTCCCCAAGGTGATGTCCAACTGTTCCTCCACAGTTTCACGGGCCGGTTGACCCTGAGGTGATGGTAATCCATGGAGTTCCGACACGCCCTGAAGTGGTGACCATCCTCTGGACTCAGGCAAGCTGTACACGGGAGTAAAAGGGTTAAGTAATGGTCCCGATGCTGCCCGCGCCGTGTCCGGAGGGGAAACAAGAGTTATGGGGTTTGTAACAGGGGATATGGGAGCGACAGGGGTTTCTACGTCCCCTGCTGGCGCCAGGTCTCGGATCGAGACCGTGTCCTCTTGCCCGTCAGGGTATGCCACATCGGCATACTGAGGGTTGGCGTGGAGGAGATGGACCTGTTCGACCAACGGGTCGGACTTGCGGGCCCTTACATGTCGCCGCCGGAGGACAGGTCCTGAATACGTCAACCAAGACAGTAATGAGGTCCCAGAGGAAGACTTCCGAGGGAATGAAAACAGCCTCTCATGGGGAGTAGCGTTGGTTGCCGTACACAAGAGTGAGCGTATGGAATGGAGCCCATCAGGGAGCACCTCTTGCCAACGGGAGACTGGAAGGCTTTTTGACTTCAACGCCAGTAAGACAGCCTTCCAGACTGTAGCATTCTCACGTTCCACCTGTCCGTTACCCCTAGGGTTGTAGCTCGTGGTTCTACTAGAGGCAATCCCGTATGAGAGCAGGTATTGCCTCAAGTCATCGCTCATGAACGATGAGCCCCTGTCGCTGTGAATGTAGCTGGGGTACCCGAACAGGGTAAAATGATCACGGAATGCCTTGATAACCGTGGCAGCGGATGTATCAGAGCAGGGAATAACAAAAGGGAATCTCGAGTACTCATCAATGATGTTGAGGAAGTACACATTCCGATCTGTTGAGGGAAGGGGGCCCTTAAAATCGACACTCAGTCTTTCGAAGGGACGAGTGGCCTTGACTAATTGTGCCCGGTCAGGTCGGTAAAAGTGCGGTTTGCATTCCGCGCATACCCGACAGCTTCTTGTTATGGACCTGACATCCTCCACCGAGTAGGGCAGATTGCGTGCTTTTATAAAGTGGTGGAGCCGAGTGACCCCAGGATGGCATAGGTCATTATGGAGAGCCTGCAAACGGTCCTCCTGTACACTGGCGCATGTTCCACGCGAGAGGGCATCCGAGGGCTCATTGAGTTTCCCTGGACGATACATGATGTCATAGTTATAGGTGGAGAGTTCAATTCTCCACCGCAAGATCTTGTCGTTCTTGATCTTGCCCCTCAGCGTGTTATTAAACATGAACGCCACGGACCGCTGGTCCGTGATCAGGGTGAACCGTTTTCCCGCCAAGTAATGGCGCCAGTGCCTGACGGCCTCCACAATGGCCTGGGCCTCCTTTTCCACCGCTGGATGCCGAATTTCGGGGCCTTGGAGGGTGCGGGAAAAAAATGCGACGGGCCTGCCCGCCTGGTTAAGTGTGGCGGCCAGGGCGAAATCAGATGCATCGCTCTCCACCTGAAAGGGGATGGACACATCAACAGCGTGCATCGTAGCTTTCGCAATGTCGGCTTTTAGTTTGTCAAAGGCCCATCGGGCCTCTGGTGTTAGGGGAAAAGAAGTGGACTTGATGAGCGGACGGGCTTTGTCCGCGTAATTGGGAACCCACTGTGCATGATAAGAGAAGAAGCCTAAGCATCTTCTCAGTGCTTTTGCACTAGTGGGCAGGGGAAGTTCAAAGAGGGGACGCATACGGTCTGGATCAGGGCCACTGACCCCGTTTTCCACCACGTATGCAAGGATGGCTAAACGGCGCATACGAAACACACACTTCTCCCTGTTGTAGGTCAGGTTCAGGCGAGAAGCAGTGCGTAGGAAATTCAGGAGATTTGTGTCGTGGTCCTGCTGGTCATGGCCGCAGATGGTGACGTTATCCAGGTACCGGAAGGTAGCCCGCAGCCCGTTCTGGTCCACCATTCGGTCCATAGCACGCTGGAAGACCGAGACCCCATTGGTGACACCAAAGGGAACCCTGAGAAAGTGATACAAGTGACCATCCGCCTCCAAAGCCGTGTATTGTCGGTCCTCTGGGCGAATGGGGAGTTGGTGGTAGGCAGACTTGAGGTCTATGGTGGAGAACACCCGGTACTGCGCAATCTGATTGACCATGTCAGATATGCGCGGGAGGGGATACGCATCCAGCTGCGTGTATCTATTAATGGTCTGACTATAGTCAATGACCATCCGGGGTTTGTTCCCACTCTTGACCACCACGACCTGTGCTCTCCACGGACTAGCGCTAGGTTGTATGATCCTTTCCTTGAGGAGCCGCTGAACTTCAGATCGAATGAAGATCCGATCCTCAGCGCTGTAACGCCTACTCTTAGTCGCAATGGGCTTGCAGCCTGGCACAAGATTCTGGAACAGGGAGGGTGTAGTAATCTTCAGCGTCGAGAGGCTACAGGCGGGGCGTGTTGGGCAATTTGGAGGCTGCAGTTCTCCCACTGAAAGCGAAGGGAGTGGCCCACCATACTGTAGGGTTACACTCCTCAAGTGGACCATGAAGTTTAGTCCGAGAAGTATTGGCGCACAAAGGTGCGGCAACACCAGGAGCTTGAAACGCTCGTAAACTGTGCCTTGCTCCGTTAAAGGTACCACGCAACTCCCTAGCACGGTGACAGACCGGGACCTTGATGCCATAGAAATTGTCTGTTTGACAGGTTGAATCCGGAGTCCACACCGCTTCACAGCGTCTGGGTGGATAAAACTCTCAGTGCTCCCGCTGTCAAACAGACAATAAATCAAATGGTCGTTTACCTGAATGTCCATCATAGACTTGTCAAGTCTATGAGGCTTGGCCTGGTCCAGGATGATCGACGCCACCGTTGGTTCATGAGCGCCACTGCAGGCAGCTGAGATTGACGAGGATGACCCCTGCTGGTCGTTCGCGGTCGGTGCCGACCAACATGGCCGCTCCCATAGGTCGCACGTGGGTGATGGCGCCAAACTCAGCGACCCCTGGTGGTCACACCTCTCCGACTCCGTCGACCGTAATGGCGTCGTCCTGGCCTCGCATGTGGACGAAACCCTCGACGATGCCGACGACGAAGAACCGGGCTCCGAGGAATCGCAGGCCGCACTGCTGTTCCAAGAAGCAGATTTAGATCGGCACACCTCGAATAGTGCCCCTTCTTACTGCAGGCGGAGCACAACACAGCTTTCGCGGGACACCGTTGCCGAGTATGCTTCGCTCCCCCACAGAAGTAACACCGCGGGTCGCCCGGAGCTGCTGCCATCGTCTGGCCCGAGTGTGAGCATGCCATCACGCAGCTGTTCGAACCCGAGGGACGAGGAGGGATCAGCGACTGTTCCTGCCACGTTGTCTCCACGTGGTCTTCAGGATACAATACTAGGCTTTTGGAGGCCGTCTCCAGCATCTCCGCTTCTTCTATTGCCTGGGTGAGGTCAAGATTACCTTTCTCCAGTAGTTTGAGTCGGATGTAAGATGATCCGACTCCCGCCACAAACGCATCTCGAGCGAGGTCACTCATATTCTGCTCTGCCGACACTGCTTTGCAGTTACAGCCCCTGGCTAGCTGTAGGAGCTTGTTCGCGTATTCCTCCGTCGTTTCGCCGGACTGCCGTCGTCGAGTGGCTAAGAGGTAACGAGCGTGCATTTCGTTGGGCGGTTTAATATAACGCTTCTTCTTTTGTAGTCGGTGGCCACACGGATCGCGAGGTAGACGGTGTCGCTTACCCTCGCATGAAAGACCTGGTGTCTGTCATCATCTGAGGTGACCGCTGCGGAGGCTGCCAGGTAGTCCTCAAAACATTTCAACCAGTGGTCGAAGGTGTTAGAGGCGCCCGCCACACGTGGATCCAGTGTAAGGCGTTCAGGCTTCAGTATCTGCTCCATACTCTCTATATCGTTTTTTCCCGACGAGAGTTTATTTACAGCAAATAAAATTGATGCGCGTTATCACACACGAGGCTTGAGATGCTCAGGAAATAAAGGCTTTTATTTGCTGTCGCAACGAAGCTACTAATTATATACACGATCTCAGACTGAGGGGTCCCAGACAGAGCAGAGACCTTTATACCTCTCCCAGGAGGCGGAGCCCGACTGGGATGTACCACAATAACTATAATACAAGGTGTAACAGCCCAACCCTAACCCCAACAGCAACAAGTAGAACAACCCATCCCTAACCCCAACAGCAACATATATACAGTACTTGTAGTACTGGCCAGACCCTGGCTCAGTACTATCTAGTGGGAACCAACGATGGTTCACCACATTCCCAAATCCCCTTTACCCACTTGTCTACACTGCCGCTTCAACCCTAGATCTACCACTGGTCCTATCTCCAACACTGTCTTCCTGTCAGCTTCACCGTAGCACCAATAGTGGCCACTGTTCCCAGTGGCACTACTGACCAGTGGCTCTGAGAGGCAGAACTTTGAGGGGTGTAAGTCCAACCCCAAGCCAATTAATTGTAGTCAGCCATTAAATGCTTTTGGGTGACCGCACCATCCAGAGGTGGGCTTGCCAATAGGTTTTACAAGTTTGTACAGGGGATGGTGTGATAAATCCTGCTCAGTGGAGTTTCAAAAGTTATTACAAGTTGCCTTATGATTGGAAAGCCACTGATTTCCATTTTTTAAAAAACTGTCTAAGGAGGTTTATGTGTCTGAGACAAGTTGAATCTCTGTGTCTATCATTGTTTTGAAGCTGTAGCACTCTCTCAGGTTTTGGAATAATCGGGTAAACTGCTAATTCATCAGTCTCATAGTTTACAAGATAATTCCTGTTGCTACGTTACAAATACCATGACCCTGAAATTCTATGGGAGGAGGGATGGGGGTGGGGGGGCGGGGGGGGACGGGGGAGTGGGGGGGGAGGGGGGGAAGGGAGGTGGGGGTCGGATTTACCGATTTGTCACAACCTCCGCTGGAAGCCAATAGAAAGTTTCCTGAGTATGGTAGCATGCCCCTTTAAGGGGGTGAGTTATTGGGGTCATGTGACCCATTGGGCGAGGCATGCAAATTGTTCGTGGGAGCACGGGCTTCCTGGCAGTTGGAGTTTGGGAGTTGTGGAGTTCGGAAGCTTTCTTCTCTCTGTCATGTATATAATTATTTTTCCCGAAGTAAACTCATGTTCGTTTATCTGCTTTGTTGGCCATCAGTTTACCACAACTACTGCATTTGGTGACATGGTAAATCAGAACTTCTTCTGTTATCTGCTGAAAGTCAGGAGAGCAGTCCTTGGTTCACGACCCCTGTGAAGAACAATACTGCAGCAACTTGTGTGTGTCAAAATGCCCTTAATTGGAAATTTGGAACCATATGGGCAGCACGGTGGCACAGTGGTTAGCACTGCTGCTTCACAGCGCCAAGGACCCGGGTTCGATTCCCGGCTTGGGTCACTGTCTGTGTGGAGTTTGCACGTTCTCTCCGTGCCTGGGTGGGTTTCCTCCGGATGCTCCGGTTTCCTCTCACAGACCAAAGATATTGCGGATTAGGTTGATTGGCCATGCTAAACTGACCCTAGTTTCCTCGGGGGGATTAGCAGGATAAATGTGTAGGGTTAGGGGGATAGGGTGGGATTGTTGTCAGTGCAGGCTCGATGGGCCGAAGGGCCTCTTTCTGTACTGTAGGGATTCTATGATTTGACCCTGAAACAGAGCAGTGAGTCCAACATGTGGAGCATCTCCGATTTCTTTTTAGGACTAATTAAATCGGTTGGTGGGGGAGCAGGGGGTAAGGAAAAACAAAAGGTAATCCTTCTAACAGCCTGCGGAGTGCAGATTTACAATCTGATTTGAAGTCTGACTTTTCCAGATACGATGTGGAGATACCCCACATATAAAACAGCTGAGCAGCTAGTTGAACTGGTCAAAGAACACTGCTACCCAAATCCATCGGTGATAATGCAGCGATATAAATTTAATTCAACAATGAGAAACCAAGGGGAGACAATAGCAACATATCATGGCACAGTTAAGGCAATTAGCTAAGCAATGTGAATTCAGATTGACACTCAATGATATGTTCAGAGATAAGTTAGTTTGTGGTGTGAATAACTTCACCATACAAAAAGAACTATTAGCAGAGACAGAAATTACATAGACAAGAGCATTAGGGACTGCTCAGGCTACAGAAAGGGCTGAAAAAGGCGCATTAGAGTTACAAAGGGTGCAGCTAAGCAAGGCTAACCAACTTTGGAGGGAAATCTCGGGAGTCATGGTGCCAGGGATGAGGGTGCTGAAAGCCACAAGCCGAAAGCAGTGAGCAAGACAGGGCAAAGAGCTACAGAAGATCTGGTCTGCAGACCAAGAACTTAGATGAAAGCTATTGGTGCAGGGAAGAGCACTGCAGGAGAGATGTAAATTTAAAGATATAACGCGCTTTGCCTGTAACAGAAGGTGGCATATTAGAATTAAATCCAGAGCCAAATAAAGCCTTCCAAAGACCAACACAAAAAAACTACAGCTCCGCTGTGTAGTTTAAAAAACAACTCTGAAGAACAATCTGAAGCTTACAGAGTAAACAGCATTAAAGTGAACAAGTCAGCACAATTGTAATTGTATTAATGATGAATGGCCTACCACTGAAAATGAAGGTGGATACAGGAGCCTCTGCCACCGTCAGGGGAGAGCAGATGTATTGGTATTTACAAGGTGAGGTCCTACCCCTTAACTTGAAAAGCACAATGGCCAGGCTGGCCACATACACTGGAAAAGACTTGAAGATACTCGGTACCACAGTAGCATCAATAACCTAACAACAGCTATTAGCCCCGTTACTGATCATCATGAGCAAAGGCCAAGTCTTATGGGTTGAGATTGGCTCTATTAGATCCGATTAAATTGGTTAGAGATCTTCAGCATTAATGAAGGTAATTTTCATGAAATATGAAGAAAATACCGAGAAGTATTTCGGAATGGACTGGGCATGATATACGATATGGTCTGGAATGGGGGGGTGGGGGTGAGTTAATAGGTTGTGATGAACAAAGCATCGTAGCTGTGAGGGACAGCTCGGTGGATAGGATATTAGGATGTAGATAGGCTGGAAAATTGGGCGGGGATCCTGGATTCAGGATTCAATCCTGGACCGGGGAGCGGCGCGGGCTTGGAGGGCCGAAGGGCCTGTTCCTGTGCTGTATTGTTCTTTGTTCTTTGTTGTTCTTTGATATCCAGGCAAAAATCTACATTGATCCTGAGTCAACAGCCAAGTTCTGCAGACTCGTCCAGTGCCCTAGGCTTTACCCAATAAAGTAGAAGCTGAATGACTGAGGAATAACTAATCCTGTGCAGTTTTCTGAGTGGGCTGCCTCCATCATCCCTGTCATTAAGCCAGTCAGGACTGTTAGGATATGTGGAGATTATAAGCTGACAATCAATCAAGCAGCAAAACTGGATCAGTACCTTACACCGAGAATCGAAGACCTATATGTCAAGTTAGAATCATAGATTCCTACAGTGCAGTAGGAGGCCATTTAGCCCATCGAGTCTGCACTGACACAAAGCCACCCAGTCCCTATCCCCATAACCCCATGCATTTACGCTAGCTAGTCCCCCTGACACTAAGTGGCAATTTAGAATAGCCAATCCGCCTAATCTGCACATCTTTGGACCGTGGGAGGAAACCGGAGCACCTGGAGGAAATCCACGCAGACACGGGGAGAATGTGCAAACTCCACACTAAGAAGTCTCACAACACCAGGTTAAAGTCCAACAGGTTTATTTGGCAGCACTAGCTTTCGGAGGCTCAGGCTCCTTCATCAGGTTGCACTCACCTGATATCCCTGGCTGCAGTTTGAGCATCTTCGGCTTGCACCATATTCCAACATCCTATGGAAAGCTTGTTACAGAAGTTGCCCAAGGTAGGTGTCTATTTGGACGGCATATTAATGATGGGCGTTCCTGAAGAGGATCACTGAGCATATTTGGAGAAAGTGCTGAAAAGATTTAAAAAGCAGGGGATTCAGGGTCGACGCTCAAGGATTGCACCTTGTGGGGGAGAAGGTTTGATAAGGTTCACCATGGTAGGCTTCTGCAGAAAATGCAGATGTATGGGATTGGGGGTGATCTAGGAAATTGGATCAGGAATTGGCTAGCGGATAGGAAACAGAGGGTGGTGGTTGATAGTAAATATTCATCATGGAGTGCGGTTACAAGTGGTGTACCTCAGGGATCTGTTTTGGGCCCACTGCTGTTTGTAATATTTATTAATGATCTGGATGAGGGTATAGTTGGGTGGATTAGCAAATTTGCTGATGACACCAAAGTCGGTGGTGTGGTAGACAGTGAGGAAGGGTGTCGTAGTTTGCAGGAAGACTTAGACAGGTTGCAAAGTTGGGCCGAGAGGTGGCGGATGGAGTTTAATGCGGAGAAGTGTGAGGTAATTCACTTTGGTAGGAATAACAGATGTGTTGAGTATAGGGCTAACGGGAGGACTTTGAATAGTGTGGAGGAGCAGAGGGATCTAGGTGTATGTGTGCATAGATCCCTGAAAGTTGGGAATCAAGTAGATAAGGTTGTTAAGAAGGCATATGGTGTCTTGGCGTTTATTGGTAGGGGGATTGAATTTAGGAGTCGTAGCGTTATGTTGCAACTGTACACAACTCTGGTGCGGCCGCACTTGGAGTACTGTGTGCAGTTCTGGTCCCCACATTACAGGAAGGATGTGGAGGCTTTGGAGAGGGTGCAGAGGAGGTTTACCAGGATGTTGCCTGGTATGGAGGGGAGATCCTATGAGGAGAGGCTGAGGGATTTGGGATTGTTTTCGCTGGAAAGGCGGCGGCTAAGAGGGGATCTTATTGAAACATATAAGATGATTAGAGGTTTAGATAGGGTGGATAGTGATAGCCTTTTTCCTCTGATGGAGAAATCCAGCACGAGGGGGCATGGCTTTAAATTGAGGGGGGGTAGTTATAGAACCGATGTCAGGGGTAGGTTCTTTACCCAGAGGGTGGTGAGGGATTGGAATGCCCTGCCAGCATCAGTAGTAAATGCGCCTAGTTTGGGGGCGTTTAAGAGATCCGTAGATAGGTTCATGGACGAAAAGAAATTGGTTTAGGTTGGAGGGTCACAGTTTTTTTTTAACTGGTCGGTGCAACATCGTGGGCCGAAGGGCCTGTTCTGCGCTGTAATGTTCTATGTTCTATGTTCTATGTTAAGGCGATCCAGGAACACCAGTCCCCAACAACATATCAGAACTAAAATCTTTCTTAGGGATGGGGAGTAACATTCCGATGGGAACTGGAAAGGTTATCTGCACTACAGCACCTTCATAAACTGAAAGTCTTCCTGCTATTGTTCAAGACAAAACTACCTCAACTGATGAAGCACCTGCTAAAAAATTGTGATGCTCTCAAAGAATTAGAAAATCTCCAAGTCTCTCATCTCTACTTTATGAGAGACTTTGTCAGGTTTACCCCTTTTGTTGTCTAATTTTGTAAGTAGTTTTGTTACTATTATTAAATATTAATGAAGGACTTAAAGGGGGAGGGATGTGATTTCAGAAGTGTGTTATCAAGGGTTGTATGACCCATTGGGCCAAGAGGTGTGCAAATCGAATATGGGAATGTGGGCTTTCTGGCCAGGAGTGTTGTCCAGGAGTGGTGGAGTTCGGAAACTTTTTTATTTCTGTCTTGCATATAGTTACTTCCCCCCACTCGTTTATCTGCCTTATTGGTTGTCAGTTCCTCGCGGCGATGACACTGAGGGATTCCACTGGTCTCCTATCAGAGTTACAGAAAGCGACAGATAAAAGTTAAGGACCCATTTATTTAACTCCAGAAGCTTAGTAAGAATCAAGTTCACTCAGATAAAGTGAAATCACTGTAAAATATGTGGATGACCTCTTTCGTACAAGCTCAATTAAACAGAATTTCTGTCCCTCTCCCTCTTGGGTACCCGAGTAAGTGAAGGAAGCATTCATGGAACATCTTTACATTACTATCAAGTGCATTCAGCATGTGTTGTGTATGCTCCCTAGCAATCCACCAGTCATTTTGAGTGTCAAATAATTGATAACACATTAAATTTATTCTCATGAACATCAGTCTTGCTGAAGTATTTTGCTTAATGGGCAAGCCAGAATTAATATTCTGAGAAACCAACTATATTTACGTTTGTAGTGGGTAATTTATCTGAGATACCTCTATGCATGAAAATTTTGTTTCAAGTTTGTTATATATTCATGATTTAAATTTGTTTCCAAACCCAGTTTCCAATTTTACAGAATGGTCTTTCTCAATCTCTTCCATTAGTCTGTGCCTGTCTGACAGACATTCATGTTAAATTGAAATTGTGTGAAATATAAGGTAATTAAGGAGATAGATTTTACATTCCCTGTTAACAACAGCAAGCTGAAATGCTTGTGACTTCAATTGATCCGAAACCAAACACATTTATTTTTTCAATGCTGCTTACATTGATTTAACAATTCTTTCTGAATATGATGCAGGATTGAATATCACGTGAACTGATTTTTAAGAACACGGTTCAAAATGTCAAAACAATCAGAAGATTTTAAACAAGGAAGACTGGCTTCAATTTTTGTACAGTTAAACACGTCAGCCCTGAGTTACGTGATGGAGATAAAAACCCAGTTACATGCAATAGTTTGGCTGGGCGCTGCTCCTAGCTCTGGCAGTATTATCAGCAATTTAGAGTAATGCTTTCCTTGCTGACTTTAAACGAAATCTCCTTCAAACTGATGCAGGGGATAGTTTTCAAAGGCAAAGTTACTTATGAAAGTGACACAATTGGAATGAGGCTAACACTGCATCCCCTCCCCTGTAGGTCAAAAAGAACTTAGGTCAGCTAGATTGTCAATATCTTTTCCCAAAGATAAGAGAGTCTAAAACTAGAGGGCATAGGTTTAAGGTGAGAGGGAAGAGATACAAAAGGATCTGGAGGGGCAATTGCTTACACAGAGGATGGTGAGTGTCTGGAACAAGCTGCCAGAGGTAGTAGTAGAGACGGGTACAAATTTGTCTTTTAAAAAACGTTTAGACAGTTACATGGGTAAGATGGGCTTAGAGGGATATGGGCCAAACGCAGACAATTGGGACTAACTTAGGGGTTAAAAAAAGGGGCGGCATGGACAAGTTGGGCCGAAGGGCCTGTTTCCATGCTGTAAACCTCTATGACTCTATAACTCTATGACTTTATTTTTGTTCAGCGCATCTTCACACACATGCTGTTTTTCCTTTGGGGAATATTGGGGGAAGCGGTGGAATGATTTCCAAGCTGATTATCAGCCTGTTGTACCCCGTTATGAACACTCCTTCCCTGGCCAATAACTCCTAGCATTGGACTCGAACATTGAACTTCTGGTCCTGTGATGGAGACACTACACTGTGCCTCCTGAAACCGGGTCATCTCTCTGCTCAGAGAATGGTATAATTATTAGGTTAATGTATGTTTCTATCTATTGCGTGGAAACAATCATTTTTTTGTGGTTTAACCCTTCATCACAATAAGAACATTTCTCAGGAGTTTTGTCAGTACTTTTGAGGAGTCAAAAGGGGGTTCAAAATCGGAAAGGTCTGGGGAACCCTGGCAAAGAAGAAAGAAAAAGTTAATATGATACATTAATAGACGTGAAAATGCTCTGCATGCAAAAGATCAAACAAGTGTCTGTTAAAACAACCATGGGGGTCATGTACATAGAAGTTAGAGGTGTCTCAAAATATCAACATTCCCATTGTTTTTTAATTTGAATTAAGATGGACATTTGGCAGGTTTCACAAGATTTGATCACCTGATATCCATCATGTACATCAAGTAGGAACAGGTTAGCGACTGCAACATCCTCATGTTGACCAGGACCATTTGCCTTTTCTGAATACAGCATTGCTGTTACGGCAGGACATCACCATCCACTTGGAAGGCTGCAGAAAAGCGAGGCATGCAAAACAGAAGCAGCATAAGAAGCAAAAGAAAAAGCAATTATGACATGCTCAAGTACAACCTCAAGCTACGTGATGGTAATTAGACATCTGGGACTAGCAATGCATGATGGTGTCAGTTGGCACATGAGCCAGCATGTTGCTATTCGCAATAAGTAACAGCAGCAGCTTGTCAAACCCAGAGGGGCTATTGGCAACTATAAAATGTGCAGTAAAGCTTGCTTCACTTATACCAGCCTCAAAAGGCAGCAGCGCAGTCAGCAAAACTAACTGTCTTTCCAACAAAGTCAACCACCTTTAAGTACAAGGCACTACCGACATCTTAAATTCTACACATTCATACAGGTAAAACTTCAGTATGGTGGCACAGTGGCACAATGATTAGCACTGCTGCATCACAGCACCAGGGACCCGGCTTGGGTCACTGTTTGTGTGGAGTTTGCATGTTCTCCCCGTGTCTGTATGGGTTTTCTCCTGGTTCCTCCCACAGTCCGAGAGATGTGCAGGTTAGGTGCATTGGCCAGGATAAATTCTCCCTCCATGTACCCGGACAGGTGCTGGAGTTTGGCGACTAGGGGGTTTTCAAAGTAACTTCATTACAGTGTGAATGTAAGCCTACTTGTGATGAATAGATAAACTTTAGTAGTGAAGTCTTCAAGGAAGTAGCCTCTGGATATTTTAACTATTCTCTGTTTTCCCTCAGTTTTACCCCTATTACCATCTTTTAAAGAGTCCCATTTCTTTCCGAACAGCTCAACGACCATTATACTGTGAGGAGATCTTACTGTCAGACTTAGGATCTGTAACCGTGATCATTATGATGTCCAGGAATCTGTCTTGTTTCAACTCACAATGTAATCTAACATGTTGTTAGGAGAAATTTATAGCTTGACAAAATTGTGACAAGTTTAAAATGTCTATTCTAGTCTCCAAAAGGTCTGTCTGTTTCTCTATCAGTTGAAATGCTTATTTTGTGGCTCTTGTACAGCTACCACTTAAAGCTGAGCCTGTCACCTCCTGCAAAGTGGATTTTTTAACAAGAATCACAGAAGCCTGCCATTAAGGCTGCGCTGAGGGAAGGCAATTATCATTTTCATCAGAGTTGTCTCGTTTCACATAAATATTACACCAGGCAGTTCACGTATTGAACTTTGCGCCCAGTTTAAAATTTTAAACAGGACGCAAAGTACAAATTTAGGTTTTTGAATGAATCTTGAGCAGTGAACAAGGAAATAGTCATAAGGTATTCAAACTCTTCATCTAAATTATTATCCCTTAAGGATCTTAAATCTTTTCTAAAATGGCTTTCTTTAATGAACAAATGTAAGCTAGTTGGTGAATTTGTGCTCTCTCGAAGATGAGGTCTTGGTGCCAATGGAGCAGTTCGGGAAATATCACGGCCAAGATTCTCCGTCCTCCCAGCCGCGTGTTTCCAGTTGGCGGGAGGTGACGCATTATTTGTTAGCAGTGGGATTCTCCGATCCCACCGCTGTTAATTGGAATTCCCATTGACGTCATCCCATACTGGCAGGAAACCCACAGGGATGCGCTGACAGCAGGACCGGAGAATCCCACCGCTGTGAATGGCCAGAAAATTCCGTCCCATATTTTTAAATCAGATTTCAGACACAGGCCCACATTAAGACTGTGGTTTCCCAAGATCCATGAAAACTGCATGACATGCTATTGTTTTCAGAACAGGGATTTTGAGTTTTAAGTATAGCTTTGTAAATTCAAGATTTTATTGGCAAGTAAAAGTGGATGATGTGTAAAATGAGCAGTTGACTTGTACCCTTTTGTTTCCCACTGGGTCAGTTACTTTACAAACTAATCTCAATGACCTTGGACCAAATTCAACAATTCACTGTTACTACTTGCTTTTTATGAATGCTTCTGTCTGTGAACAGATATAATAGTCTGTTGCTTGAGCACTGGGGTGACAAATAGTAATCATTTTATGAGCTGGGTAAATAGGAGGAATCTTCCTTGTGTTTCAAGAGACAATGAATAAGTCCATTGTTCACCTGGGACATGTTACCCAAAATTACTTTGCAGACCTGGGCCTCCTTAACTTTGCAGGAAGCATAGATCTGCCAGCAAAGTGTTGGACCTGAGGAGAAAATATGTGTAAAAATCCAAAATGTAACATTTATTTCTTTAATTGTATTATGAGGCAGCAATCCAGCTCTGCCTTTCAGATTAAGGGCATAAAATGCCAGAGTTAAAACTTATTTAGTCATGTGTGTATCTATGAAATCAGATTAGCCTTCTGTCATAATTCAGGTCAGAAACTCCAAAGTGTTTTATGAAGACCGCCTGGATCATAAGTTTTGCCATTTGAATTTAGCTAAGGTCAGCATGAGATGTTTCACCTCTGGTATGATTCAAATTACCCACTAGGGAGCTTTTATTAAACAAAGTTTATTGAAGAATACAGTTAACGTATAGCAATAACTTTTATGAATTACAAACAAGAAAAAAAACACCCATGATACTGTATAAACCTTAACAACTCTATGAAATGTTCCAACCAAATAAACTTCCTCATAAACATACACCTGCCACAGATTTAGCACAGAAAATACAAATGCTCATGTGATGCTGGAACTTAGTTTTTTGGTTGGAGAATTGAAACTCTGACTTCCCAGCCTTGTAACTTCCAGCAGCCCCCAGGGTAGAGCTAATGCCACTACTGGCCTTTAGCTTTCATGATGTGGAGATGCCGGTGTTAGACTGGGGTAAACACAGTAAGAGTTTTAACAACACCAGGTTAAAGTCCAACAGGTTTATTTGGTAGCAAATACCATTAGCTTTCGGAGCGCTGCTCCTTCGTCAGATGGAGTGGAAATCTGCTCTCAAACAGGGCACAGAGACACAAAATCAAGTCACAGAATACTGATTAGAATGTGAATCCCTACAGCCAACCAGGTCTTAAAGATACAGACAATGTGAGTGGAGGGAGCATTAAGCACAGGTTAAAGAGATGTGTATTGTCTCCAGACAGGACAGCCAGCCCTGTTTGAGAGCAGATTTCCACTCCATCTGACAAAGGAGCAGCGCACCGAAAGCTATTGGTATTTGCTACAAATAAACCTGTTGGACTTTAACCTGGTGTTGTTAAAACTCTTACTGTCTTTAGCTTTCAGCCAGTGAACCACTGCAAGGGACAGAATTCTCACTCCAGGAAGGCAAGAAGACCTGCTTCCAGCTAGCCAGCAGAATTTACAATACCAGGGAGAGGGAAACACAGAAACACTGCTTTTCAGTCTGATGTCTAAACACCTTCTAAACTAAAACAACAGACAGCAGCCCAAAACTGAAAATGGAAGAAGTCCTGTCAATCCTTCTTCCCCCTATCAATGCAAAAGGTCGTAAAATCCTGGACACTTCATGAAGCCCAAAGTAAAAATAAACAAAACCCCATTTAAACCATTGAAGCAGCAATAAAAGGACTTCCAAACAAACAGCTCAGCAAAAACACTGCTTACAAACTGCAGAGAACATGAGTTAGAAAAAATACATTTCTTAAAGATACACTAGCGTCACACTTTTCAAAATTTTGTTGAATTTGGAAATATTTCATATGTCGTTTGCAGTGAAATGTCTTTATAACTTAATTACAATTTCCTTTCCAAAGTATGTGCCGCTCTGTCACTGTTGAACAATTATGGAAGTTGAGCTATATACTACTAAGTGACCAGATGATGCTGAATGATATGGGATATGAGTTTAATGATCCAGGTTCCTTGGTAGTATCAATGTTTTAATTACTGGATAATTTACCAATAAATATGTATTGTTTATAATACAATTTACAGAACATCATTAGATGTTTCACTTGAAGGCGCTGAGGACATTTCATGCAAGTAATCTTATTCACTGAAGCATTTCAGTGTAATCTTATGTACTTCATTATGCATCATTTGTGTACCAAACCCACACTTAGCAAACATGCTCACATCCTCATTACCTCAAAATTGAGTCACACAACCCATTCTTGACAATTTTAATGTTTTAAATTACACAAGAGAGAAAGAATGGAAGGATAACTTTTAGCTGAATAAAGTTTGGTCGAAGTAGATGTGACTGGACCATAAACAGTTGCCCTTTTACCTCCTCCCGTCTCACCAACCAGGGACACAAACATTCTTTCCAGTTGAAAGAGCCATTTACTTATACTTGCTTCTATTCGACATGATGTGTTCTGTGTCATGATGTGGTCTCCTCGGTACTGGGGTGATCAATTTGTTGTCATTTAATTTTTCCTATCGCACATCATATTTAAGGCCTTCCCCATTGTTCTTCCGTCCATCCCTGCCCACCGCAACCACAACCGCTGAAGATGTTATTTGCAGAACAAGCCAAATCCGAGAGGGAAACTTGTCTTACTGATCATAACTCTTTCTTTGTATTCTGAAAACAAGGTAGAAAAACAACTGATTCCATGAACACTTGTAAAAATTAAAGATTTATTAAAGAGAAGAAAAAAAACTTATGCACACCAGATTAAATTTAGATAATTAAACAGACTT
Organism: Mustelus asterias; assembly: GCF_964213995.1. Classification (NCBI taxonomy): domain Eukaryota; kingdom Metazoa; phylum Chordata; class Chondrichthyes; order Carcharhiniformes; family Triakidae; genus Mustelus; species Mustelus asterias. Next base: position 44,471,100 of record NC_135821.1, read on the forward strand.
ATGAAACATACCCACATGTTCCATTCTCCACATGTTTGCCTGGGTTTGCTCCGGGTGCTCCAGTTTCCTCCCACAGTCCAAAAGACATGCTGGTTAGGTGCATTGGCCATGCTAAATTCTCCCTCAGTGTACCCAAACAGGTGCCAGAATGTGGTGGCGAGGGGATTTTCACAGTAACTTCATTGCAATGTTAATGTAAGCCTACTTGGGAACTAATGAATAAACTTTAAACCCTAAATTATACATGTAGCATTTTTCAATGTTTTTACAGATTTGCTGCCACCATTACGATGGGCCAGTTGAAGAACTGGTGCAGAAATTAATTCCCTAACACTCAAATGCTCACATGATCTCCTTCCACAATCGCAGCTTGTCTTGCTTTTTTAGGATTTCTTTTTCAGGTCTAAACTTCCGCTTTGTAAAAATGAACATGCAATTTTGTGCCCTCTGGCTCAGATAGATCAAAAGATGTTGCTTTGGGTCTGTTCCTTTTCAATTGTTAAGGATATGAAATAGCTTTATATCCTTTTACTGGTCTAATAATACAGAATGGGAAATCATAGTTGATGCAGGTACATTCATGTTTTACATTGTCAAGAATTTCCTGATTCTCAGCTGCAAGTTATTTCCCAGCAAATGGACAGTGAGGAGCTTTTTATCAAGGTCCCATTAATGGCCATATGTATAATGGGTAATGTATGGAGTGCATTGAAAGGCAACATGTACATGAATGGCAACTTCTTTCACCCAAAAATAAAAATCAAACCAGAGGTAAAAATGTTTATGCAGTATAAATAAAGCTGTGCATATCATAGGAAACATCCATATTAAAAAAAGACATTACTGGGGAGTGATTTCAAAGATCATTCTGTAGTAGATATTTAAGTTGTTTATGGTTAATGTCATATTAAAAATTGCGATCCACAAGTCCAGATTTTCACCATAACAGGGACACAAACATTCCTTCCAGGTGAAACAGCCAGAGAGCGTCTCTGTTGTGGCAAAAATAGTAGAATTGCCCAAAAATCATTAGTTCTGCGCCATAACACATTTCACGCATGTATGTTTTATAGAGACAGCTGGCCATTTAAAATAGCAGCTGCCCCCTCTCCAGTCAGATTTTGATAGGCTTGGAGTGTGGATCCAGAATCATAAAATCCCTACATTCAGCCCATCGAGTCTGTACCAACTATAAGTCCACCCAGGCCCTATTCCCACAGCCCCCATTTACCCTGCTAATCCCCGACTCTAGGGTCAATTTAGCATGGTCTCTCAACCTAACCCGCACGTCTTTGGACTGTGGGAGGAAACCGGAGCACCCAAAGGAAACCCACGCAGACACAGGGAGAAAGTGCAAACTCCACACAGACAGTCACCTGAGGCTGGAATTGAACCTGGGTCCCTGGCGCTGTGAGGCAGCGGTGCTAACCACTGTGCCACCGTGTCACCCTCACGCCACCGTGCCGCCCTATGTGCAGAGTAGACCTAGTAGGAGCAGGTTGGAACTTATCGTATTTCTTTTGGTAGCCAGGAAAATGTTTGGAGAGTTAGTGTACCCATGGAGAGTTAGTGTACCCATATGGAGTTGATTGGCTCTATTGGCTGGACAGCTGGCTTATCATTCAGAGCAACACTGACAGTGTGGGTTCAATTCCCATACTGGCTGAGGTTATTCATGAAGACCCACCTTGTCCCTTCCCCGAGGTGTGGTGATCCTCAGGTTAAATCACCACCAGTCAGCTCTCCTACTCAAAGGAAAGAGCAGCCTATGGCCATCTGTGATTGTGGCGACTTTACTTTTTACTTAGTTACCCATCTAAGGGTGGCACAGTGGTTATCTCAGCTGCCTCACTGAGTCAGGGACCCGGGTTCAATCCCAGCCTCGGGTGACTGTCCGTAGGACTTTATACGTTCTCGTCATTTCAGTGTGTGTTTACTCCAGTTTCTTTCCACAGTCCAAAGATGTGCGGGTTAAGTTGATTGGCTATGCTAAATTGCCCCTTATTTTCAGGGGGATTAGCAGGGTAAATACCTTGGTTACGGGGATAGGGCTTGGGTGGGATTGTTGTCAGTGCAGGCTTGATGCACTGGGAGAATGGCCTCCTTCTGTACTATAGAGATTCTATGATTTTATGTAGAATTAGCCTTAAAATTTCATTCACAGCCCCAGAAGGGATACAAAACAAGCCCAACTGTCTCCCGTTAACCCGAGAGAGTAGGAGGGTGGGGTTCTTGGTCTTGCAGGGTAATTATTTTTGCCCCTGCTGATGCGTGCATCCAGGTGTTCTTCACTGGAGAGGGAAATATTTGCGCTTTGCACGAAGGAGCATAAAAGATAGACATTTCACCCTCACACATGGAGGTCATAGAAGCCAGTCACAGTCAATAGCCAGGAGGAAGAATCTGCTGCGCGAACACCAGGAAAGAGGAGGAAGAGAGGCAGGACAACCAGGTACTAGCCAGCGGGAAGGGTGGGAAGGACATCCTCCCTCAACATAATGGTGAACCAGTGCTAAAGGTGACTGAGACTAAGCTGTGAGATGGTCGCTGACATATTTCTCATGATCCAGCAGCAACGCAAGCCACAGTCCATTTCCCGCCAAGCTCAGCCAGTAGATATGAAGATCATCATTGCTCTCAACTTCTATGCTCCAGGAACATTCCAGGGATCATCAGGAAAGTTGTCAGGTATATCCCAGTGTGCAGCACGCAGCTGCATTAAGGCAGTCCCTATTGGCTCCTGTGGGGTATCACATTAATTCCCCGTATAAATTTGGTCTCTCTGACACAGAGAGCCATGGCCTTTGCCCAATTAGCAAGCTTCCCTCAGGTGCAGGGTGTTATTGATTGCACCCAATCTGCTATAAAAGCCCCAACTCAATATGGGGGCAACTTTGTTAGCTGGAGGTCCTGACATTCAAACAATGGTCCAGGTGGTTTGTGGCTACAGCAAGGCCTTCCTTCATGTGTGTTTCCTGGAAGCTGCCACGACTCCCTCATACTGAGGAATTTCCAACTAGCTCAGCTATTTCAACTATCAATGCAGATCTGTGATTGGCTTCCAGGGGACAAGGGCTACTTCTTCAGAACTTGTGTAATGATCCCCTTTTAGGAGGCAGAGGTCAACTACAACAGTAGCCCCAAGTCATCATCAGGGGTACCATCGAGCAGGCAATTGGCATTTAAAGATGTATTTCAGGTGGCTCGATTACTCAGTTGGATTCCTGCAATAAGCCCCAGCAAGAGTATCAAGTGTAGTTGTGGTGTGTTGCATGCTGCACAACATTGTGTGGTGGAGGGGCATACATATTAATGACAACACAGCCATGGGAAGAGCTCCTCTGAGTAGGAGGAAGATGAAGTGAAGGAAGTCCCTGTCCATTTGGAAGATTCAAAAATGGATGGGGGTGAGGAAAACACCAATAGGAGAGCAGGAGGGACTCATGTCCTGCAACCAGGTATGGTTCTGCGTAGGAGGGCTCATCACCAGATGAATCCTAGTTTAAAATAGATGCTCATAAGGTATTCTGAGATTGCAATTGCCATGAACCAGTCCCTGGTGACATACTTCCATCTAAAGATGACTCCAAAATTACTTAAAGGACTGCCCACCAATGAATTGGAATCAGTCACATTCATATGACTGAAACCATCACTATAATAAACATAGACCTCAATATATTGCAATGGCTCCATCACATGAGTGCCAGACAGGCATCAGATTCATCCTCCCCTCACTGTATGAATGGTGACTTTAACACTGGCTTGCTGCACGGGCATGGTAGCAGACAGCAGGGAAGAGGGCTGCTGTCCTATTCTGGAATTCTTCAACCAAAACATGAAGGTCCTGATCAGAAAAACGGTTAAACTTTATGTATATTTATTAGTGTCACAAGTAGGCTTACATTAACACTGCAATGAAGATAGTCAATATCTTTTCCCAAAGGTAGGGGAGTCTAAAACTAGAGGGCAGAGGTTTAAGGTGAGAGGGGAGAGATACAAAAGGGTCCAGAGGGGCAATTTTTTCACACAGAGGGTGGTGAGTGTCTGGAACAAGCTGCCAGAGGTAGTAGTAGAGGCGGGTACAATTTTGTCTTTTAAAAAGCATTTAGATAGTTACATGGGTAAGATGGGTATAGAGCGATATGGGCCAAATGTGAGCAATTGGGATTAGCTTAGGGGTTTTTAAAAAAAGGGCAGCATGGACAAGTTGGGTCGAAGGGCCTGTTTCCATGCTGTAAATCTCTATGACTCTAAGTTACTGTGAAAATCCCTTAGTTGCCACACTCTGGCGCATGTTCGGGCACACTGAGGGAAAATTTAGCATGTCCAATGCACCGAATCAGCACATCTTTCGGACTGTGAGAGGAAACCAGAGCACCCAGAGGAAACCCACACAGAAACGGGGTGAACGTGCAGACTCCACACAGACAGTGACACAAGTTGGGAATGGAACCCAGGTCCCTGGCACTGTGAGGTAGCAGTGCTAACCACTGTGCCACCATGCCGCCCGTGCCGTGGGGCAATTTAACCCATCCCTTCCCTTGCACCTCCTATGTGTGACATTCTATGAATAAAAATCCAAGGTGTAAAGGGTTGTGAGCTGTTCAGAATACAATGCTCTCGCTCACTTTTGTGTGCATTTACATTGGACTCAGTCACATTCATATGACAGAAAGCATCACTATCATAAGTGATGTAATCGGCCTCAGTATATTTACATTTACACTGACTAACCATTTTCACTATCCAATCAATGACCACTGGTAAAGGTGTGTTGGAGAAATTGGCGCTATTCAAATGCGCTTGGTGCCATGTATTTTTTGGCTGTGCCCCATCGTATCGTACTGGGCTCCATCATCACTGACAGCCCTATTTTCTCCTACTTTCCACCCTCTGGTCATACTGTAATGTCAGGACAGCGTGCAACTGCGAGGGATCTGGTCAACAGTGTGGGCAAATGCTGATAGACTCCTATTCTGGCTTGTCCTTCCCCCAAAAATTGCAAGTTTGGCCAGACAGTTTTAAAGGTCGGGTTTGCAGAGCCAGGAACTCTCTCTCAACACTCGACCTGGGAGTGGGAATCTGGGCCCTGATGTTTGTGTCGTATTAGTTATACGTGCTTTTGATTCAAGGTCACAGCGGATGAGTTGAAGAAGAAAGTGTACATCAGGCAATGTCATGTTCTCTCAACTCACATGGTATAAATAAGCTTCTGCCATTCAATGGAACCTGCAACGTCCTGACCACGATGATCGAATTGATTTCTTTCAGGTTGTGCTAAGCTATTTGCAACCGCGCAAGCTTAAAAATAAGCTTTTCTCAACGGAGTCAATCCACTGTCTAATCGAATTACTGCAATCAACTGGTGACCATTCAGCGGCTCGGAGCTGAGGAAATAGTTTGGCTGTAGGGGATAGATTTGCTGAGTTCAAGACACCTGTCCTTCTTCATTGCTGCTTAATTTACCTGGTGCAGCATACAGCATACAAAGCACAGCGACGATCTATTCTTAAATGTTACCGCACTTCAATGGAATCTTTTGGCACAATGATAAATTACCATTCCATGATAACACTGATTGAGTTGGTTAGGATTATATTCACTGGGATTCACAAAATGAGGAGGAATCTCATAGAAACCTTTAAGATTCTAACAGGACTAGACACGGTTCTATTCAAGTTTATTTATTTCACAAGTAGGCTAACATTAATGCTTCAATGAGGTTACTGTGAAGATCTCCAAGTTGTTACACTCTAGTGCCTGTTTAGGTACACAGAGGGAGAATTTACCATGGCCAATGCACCTAACCAGCACATCTTTCAGAGTGTGGGAGGAAACCGGAGCACCCGGAGGAAACCCACGCAGACACAGGGAGAACATGCAGACTCCGCACAGTCATCCGAGCCAGGAAACGAACACAAGTCCCTGGTGCTGAGAGGCAACAGCACTAACCACTGGGCCACCGTGCCACCCGTAGATGCAATAAGGATGTTCCTGATGGTGGGGGTGTCAAAGTCTGAGGACAGTAAGAAGTTTAACAACACCAGGTTAAAGTCCAACAGGTTTATTTGGTAGCAAAAGCCACACAAGCTTTTGTACCAAATAAACCAAATATTGTACCAAATGGCTTTTGCTACCAAATAAACCTGTTGGACTTTAACCTGGTGTTGTTAAACCTCTTACTGTGTTTACCCCAGTCCAACGCCGGCATCTCCACAAAGTCTGAGGATACAGGATAGACTGTTTAGGACAGAGATGAGAAAAAGTTTCTTCACCCAGAAAGTGGTCAGCCTGTGGATTTCACACCACAGGAAGTATTTGAGGTAAAAACATTGAGGGCGGAATCTTACAGCCGTTCATGCCGGCGGAATTTTCTGGTCCCACTGTAGTGAACGGAGATTTGGCTGGGCGCCAAATTCTCCACCCTCACTTGTAGTGGCAGCATGTTGTGAATGGCCAGTAAGATCGGGCCCTGAATATTTTCAAGAAGCAGTTAGACATAGCACTTGAGGCGAAGGGGATCGAAGGATATGGGTGGAAGGCGGGATCAGGTTATTGAGTTGGAAGATTAGCCATTATCACAATGAATAGGAGAGCAGGCGCGAAGGGCTGAATGGTCTCCTCCTGGTCCTATTTTCTATATTTCTATGTTTCACCCTCTCAGCACTTAGTTGCACTTAATTCAAGTATTGTGTCACTTATTTTCAAAGTGGCTTCCTGCACCTTAGTTGGTGGCATTCCGCCTTTGAAATAAAAAGTTTCACAAGGCCCTGTTAGTTCTTCATCCCTGTGTGGCTCTACGCAAAAGCCATCAAAATGGCTCACTGCAATTTAAATTGGATAATTCCTGGGGAAAGGGCATGACAATCGTGGTATGTGGTTAACGTGTCGCCATTCATCATGACGTTGCAAATGATTGCGACATATAGCTAGGCCTGTCCAGGCCTACCCACACAGTCCATTGGCTGCACACATCAGCACAGAGCTCTATATCATGAGTGGTTGGTGCTACTTAAACACAAACTCTTAAAGGGGAGTATTATGGCTGCAAGAAGTGTTGGAAACTCTTTGAGTGTCGTCTGTGGCTTAGTTGGTTGAACTCTTGACTCTGAATCACCAAGGTTCCAGGTTCAAGTTGTACTTGCGCACAAAATTCATGCTTGATGCACCGATGCAGTGTTATGAAGTGAAGGATGCCCCCTCTGAGAATGAACACAAAAACACGCAAAGAGTACCTCGCCTCATAATCTGTAAATGGTGTGTGTGAAGTGGTGTGACCTCCTCTTCAACAGCTCCTAGTGGTTGAATACAAAATAAATCCCCGACATTCACGCTCTAATCAACATGGAACAATTTATTTATCTAACAGTGAACAACTTTACGAAGCTATTAACGAACCAAATAAAACAAGATTCTAATGGTATGCTGTTCCAATAAACACAATTCCCACTTATTAACAAAAAAATAGCATGTAGTTACTCTTTAAATTGCAACCAGGTTTTGTGCCTTCTGAAGTACTCTCGGCCTTCTCTGTTGAGTCTTCTGCCTCGAGCTTCCTTCTTCTTTCTTCTTTGGTACCTTTGCTATCTATATGGTGCTTTGAGCTAAGAGCTGTGAGCTGTGGCAGTTGCTCTCTCCTTTTTGTCCCACTGCCCTCTTCTTTTATACCTGTGATGACATATCAATCTTTCCCACAGTAGGATTGGTCCGAGGTTGTCAAAACCATCAGATTTAAATTTAATAGGTTCTTGGTATCTAAGTGTCTAATTCAAACTGATTAGCTAAATTCAAAAAGCCTGTTGTCTTGTTAAAAACTGCGAGCTTGGCCTTTCAATACAAATGTTTCATTTTGGGCTCCTTATGTACTTGCATTTTTTTTTAACTCTCTAAGCACAGAAGAAGCACTACCTTTTAAAGGGACCGTGCAATGCTTTCATAGAACCATAGAATCCCTACAGTGCAGAAGGAAGCCATTCGGCCCATCGAATCGGCACCAACCACAATCCCACCCAGGCCCTATTCCCGTAAACCCACATATTTACCCTGCTAATCCCCTTAACACTAGGGTCAATGTAGCATAGCCAATCAATCTAACCCGCACATCTTTGGTCTGTGGGAGCACCCGGAGGAAACCCACGCAGACACGGGGAGAATGTACAGACTCCACACAGTCAGTGACCCGAGGCCTGAATTGAACCCGGGTCCCTGGCGCTGTGAGGCAGCAGTGCTGATCACTGCTTCCAACATGCCTCATCTGACTGAGATGACCCAATAGGTCAAGTAATCTAATGGGTGTAAATGAAAAACTGTGATAAGCAACACAACAGCAAAAAGCTTATCAATGTATTGGCATCATCATTGATGAGTATAATAAATGTATGATACTGAACGATGCTCTGTTACTGCCTCCAATGCATTTTGGTAATGGTACCTGCATTACTACAAGTTTTACAAACACCAATCTACAATTACTCTACCCAACTTCGCAACAGCAGTAATGCGGGATGCATTGTTGAAGGTGCCATCTTGTAGATGTGATTTAAGACCAAGGCCCTTTCTGTCTCTTCAGGTGGATAGAAAATAACTGTAACGCTACTCTCAGAATAGCTGCTGAGCCTGTGCGTAAGGAGCTATGTAACGAGGATGTCATACAGAAAGGGATGAGAACAATTTGAGAGATGAGCAGTAGCCATGCTTTCTAATCCTGTACATTGCTAAGTATGTAAATAAAAATTACTTTGAAAAAGGATTTTCACCTCCAACTGGATGTCTTTCTCAGAGTAAAGGCACCCAACCTCTTCCAAGTTGTCCCAATAACAACAGGATGGCACGGTGATACAGTGGTTAGCACTGCTGCCTCATAATGTCAGGGACCCGGGTTCAATTCTGGCCTCAGGTGATTGTGTAGAATTTGTACATTCTCCCTGTGCCTGCCTGGGTTTCCTCTGGGTGCTCCGGTTTCCTCCCACAGCCCAAAGATGTTCAGCTTAGGTGGATTGGCCATGCTAAATTGCTCCTTAGGCGCATTCTCCCGTGTCTGCGTGGGTTTTCTCCGGGTGCTCCGGTTTCCTTCCACAGTCCAAAGATGTGCGGGTTAGGTGGATTGACCATGCTAAATTGTCCCTTAGTGTCAGGGGGACTAGCTAGGGTAAATGCATGGGGTTCTGGGGATAGGGCCTGGATGGGATTGTGGTCAGTGTAAACTCGATGGGCTGAATGGCCTCCTTCTGCACTGTAGGATTTTATGAACTTCATCCAGTTGCACAATTCAATGCAGTATATGCTGGCTTTCAACCTCTCAAGTCTCTATTTTAAACACAATCCCACATGTGGAGATTGATACCTGGTTCTTGCCTTGAGAGCCTTCAGTTTTTGACTAGTAAGAACACATTGCGGAGCCCTGGTTTGTACCCTGAATTGGCCTTTGTTAATTTAATAATTAGCTTTAGTTCTTGGTAAGTTAGTCACAGTGGCCAGCTGGCCTCAGTACCCTAGATGAGAATACAATACAGTCATTTCACATGGTCTCTTCATCTGATTTTGATCAACTTCTCTACTGAGTCAAACACTGCAAGATTATGATGTGTCTTTCCTTCAGATATTTATCAGGAAACAAAAAACATCCCATTGTTAGAATAATTTGTTTAAAACTGCATTTTCATACACAAAGAGTGGAATTTTCCAGACCCTGCAATGTGTTTCCTGGTGGTGGAGCCGGTTTGCCATTGGTCGCCAGTGGATCTGAACCCATTGATATCTACGGCATTTCGCATGGCTCACTGCCCTGTCACTAGGGAACCCACCATGAGGGATTGCCTCCAGTGGGGCTGAAATACCCTGCTGGCAGGAAAGGCCAGAAAACTTGCCGAGAGACTGATAATAATTGAACGTAAAGTTTAAAGAAAAACCCAGTCTTGCTAACATGATTATTGATTCACTAATGATAACTCAGCTGAGACATATTACTTGCACAATCATATGTTTTATGACTAGTCATGTAATTTGATAAATACACATGGTTAATACAAAATGGCTTCTTGAGCAGCATGTTGGTATCAAAGTGGCTTCCTTGACCTTATTAGTTATACAGTAAGAAGTCTCACAACACCAGGTTAAGGTCCAACAGGTTTATTTGGTAGCACAAGCCACGAGCTTTCAGAGCCCTGCCCTTCATCAGGTGAGTGGGATTCCTGTTCACAAACAGGGCATATAAAGACACAAACTCAATTTACAAAATAATGGTTGGAATGCGAGTCTTTACAGGTAATCAAGTCTTAAAGGTACAGACAATGTGAGTGGAGAGAGGGTTAAGCACAGGTTAAAGAGATGTGTATTGTCTCCAGCCAGGACAGTTAGTGAGATTTTGCAAGCCCAGGCAAGTTGTGAGGGTTACAGATGGTGTGACATGAACCCAAGATCCCGGTTGAGGCCATCCTCATGTGTGCGGAACTTGGCTATCAGTCTCTGCTCAGCGACTCTGCGTTGTCGTGTGTCATGAAGGCCGCCTTGGAGAACGCTTACCCGAAGATCAGAGGCCGAATGCCCGTGATTGCTGAAGTGTTCCCCAACAGGAAGAGAACACTCTTGCCTGGTGATTGTCGAGCGGTGTTCATTCATCCATTGTCATAGTGTCTGCATGGTCTCCCCAATGTACCATGCCTCGGGACATCCTTTCCTGCAGCGTATCAGGGAGACAACGTTGGCCGAGTTGCAAGTGTATGTACTGTGTACCTGGTGGATGGTGTTACACACGACAACGCAGAATCGCTGAGCAGAGACTGATAGCCAAGTTCCGCACACATGAGGACGGCCTCAACCGGGATCTTGGGTTCATGTCACACTATCTGTAACCCCCACGATTCTTTAACCTGTGCTTAACCCTCTCTCCACTCACATTGTCTGTACCTTTAAGACTTAATTACCTGTAAAGACTCGCATTTCAACCATTATTTTGTAAATTGAGTTTGTGTCTTTACATGCCCTGTTTGTGAACTGAAATCCCACTCACCTGATGAAGGGGCAGCGGTCCAAAAGCTAGTGGCTTTTGCTACCAAATAAACCTGTTGGACTTTAACCTGGTGTTGTGAGACTTCTTACTGTGTTTACCCCAGTCCAACGCCGGCACCTCCACATCTTATTAGTTTTACGGTGGATACAATATAATAGCTGCACTAACAACCCATTTAAGATAGTCAGTCAAGATCATAACATGGCTCATTTGCGCTTGCTAGAAGTGACATATATTTTTACTCAAGGACCTGTTCCCTGCAAGCAAAAGAAATATGTTCAAGCATTTTTCAAATTATCCAGGAGCATGTTGTAGTTTCCTCAGTGCTTTCTCCATGACAACATCTCAGTCAATCAGAAATGACTTGCCAGTCAACACCTGTAATAACTCCAGGAGTCAGCTATAAAGGAACAGTGCTTTATTGCACAAAATAAAGTAAAGCAAAGCCTGTGGTGAACACAAACAGGTCCCAATTGGGACAATGCAATGATGGACCCACTCAGAGGCCTGTTTTATACAGGGCTCGGTATAGGAGTTCCACCTGTTGAGTTAATTCCAATCACCAGGGAAATCATATTCAATGAGTCCTATAGGGCAGTCAATCAGTGATTCACCGCGCAAATCTCGGGGGTTATCACAGCACTTTTTTCTCATGTCATGTAAATTCTTGTGATTGTTTGAAATTTGGCATTCTTGTTTTTGTCCTGATGAGTGCAAGGCAAAAAGCTTTGGCAACATATCTCTCTTTTCAGTAATGCTCAACTTCTGTGCCAACAAATAACCATTAGCATAAAAGTGGTCAAGTTAACCTAAATTCTAACCACCCAGGACTACTGAGGAAGATAACTTTATTACAGTCAGCAGAGGAATTCAAAGCTGACAAAAACAACCTCATTTGTCCATTCAGCTTGTCATAGTTAAGTAGAATCTATAGAGAAGCTTGCACCAGTGAATGGCATAATATATTGAAAACAACATACTCTCCAACATTAAGAGTGCTTAGAAGGAGATATTTTAATAAAACGTTAAAAATGCAACTTGCCTGACAAAGGATTTAATGATTAGGCCTGAAAGCAAATCTGAAACTCAGATTATGACAGCTTTGTCAGCCAAGGGATACAAACTGAAGTTGAAAGTTAAGAAAGTCAATGTAATTTTTTTCCTGAAAACACTGCTTCCTGTAATTTATTCTTTTTATATGTGTTATCTAATATATTTTTGTATGTTCTCTTTTACACATTTTTAAAAATTACTATTCTCAACATAGCTAACACAGAACGTTGATAAATAGATCGGCGAGGAAATTAAGCCACAAGTGTGCAGTTTGAAGGCAAGAAGGATTGCATGTGAGAAAGGAGGCCTTCTCTGCCCTAGTGATGCCAAGGAGGAGATTACGGGAGCATTATTGAAATCAGAGTCATGATGTGGAGATGCTGGCATTGCACTGGGGTGGGCACAGTAAGAAGTCTCACAACACCAGGTTAAAGTCCATCGGTGTACACCGGCGAGACCATGCAGACACTATGACAACAGATGAACGGACACCGCTTGACAATCACCAGGTAGGAGTGTTCCCTTCCTGTTGGGGAACACTTCAGCAGTCTAGGGCATTCAGCCTCCAATCTTTGGGTAAGCGTTCTACAAGGGGGCCTACAACGCAGAATCGCCAAGCAGAAACTGATAGCCAAGCTCGGCACTCATGAGGACCACCTCAACCAGGATCTTGGATTCATGTTGCACTGTAACCCCCACGACATGCCTGGGCTTGCAAAATCCGACTAACTGTCCTGGCTTAAGACAATTCACACCTCTTTAACTTGTGATTATCCCTCTCTTCACTCGCATTGTTTGTACCTGTAAAGACTTGATTACCTGTAAAGACTCGCATTCCATCCATTATCTTGCAATTGAGTTTGTGTCTATATATACCCTGTTTGTGAACCCAACTTTCCACTCCCCTGAAGCTCGTGATACCAAATAAACCTGTTGGACTTTAACCTGGTATTGTGAGACTTCTTACTGAAATCAGAGTTAATACAAGCTCAAGCAAGCAATACCTTGGGCGACAGACCTTCTACCAATCATGGGCCCTCTATCCACCAATCATGGGCCCTCTATCCAGCCTTTATTGATCCACTCCCCCATCCCCATAACAGTATAAATCTCATCCTATTTCCAGTTTTCTTTAGCTGTGATGAAGAGTCATCCAAACTCAAAACATTGGCTCTATTCTCTCTCCTCGGGTGCTGTCAAATCTGCTGAGATTTTCTAGCATTTTCTGTTTTTGTTTCAGATTCCAGCATCCACAGTATTTTGCTTTTATTTAGATTTCCTTGTCTTGGTTATAACAGTCAAAGAGATAAAGTGATGTTTGAGGATTTCTTATATTAGCTTCAATATACAAATGGTTAGCTAAGTAGCAAAACATTACTTCAACAGTTTAAATCAAAAATGCAACTGCACTCTGGCATTGGGGCGACACGGTGGCACAGTGGTTAGCACTGCCGCCTCACAGCTCAAGGGACCCAGCGTCAATTCCAGCCATAGGTCACTGTCTGTGTGGAGTTTGCATGTTCTCCCTGTGTCTATGTGGGTTTTCTCTGGGTGCTCTGGTTTCCTCCCACACTCCTAAGATGTGCAGATTAGGTGTATTGGCCGTGCTAAATTGCCTCTTAGTGTCCCAAGAGGTTAAGGAAATTAGTGGGGGTAAATATGAGGCGTTACGGGGATAGGGCCTGGGTGCGATGCTCTGTTGGAGAGTTGGTGTGGATTTGATGGACCGAATGGCCTCCTTCCGCACTGTAGGGATTCTTTGATACCCATCAGCAGCTGAAGAAAAAGAATTGGAGGGTTACGGTAAAAACAGCAGGGAAGTGCGAACGAGCTGAGCCGTTCTTGCAGAGAGCTGGCACAGACGCGATGGGCTGATTGGCCTCCATTGAACAGTTACAGATTCTACCTTTCTCTGACAGCTCCATCAGAACAGCCTCCATTGTAAATGAAGCCTATTCTGCGTGAGTCAGGCAATCTGAGAATTAACTATCCCATTCATTTTCCATTAGATTTAATTAGATCTCACTGATGGCTACTATTCAAGAAACTCATTGAAGTTCCTGCAGAGAAGAAAAGGGTTCAATCTGAAAAGAGTTTTAAGTGTGCTCATTTGCATTCTGCTGGGGATGGAGACAGTTGCCAAAAAATATCAGACTGAATTCGTAAAAATTAGTAGTGACTACAGGTGCTGAATGAAGAGTTGTCCTTTAATCAGAATGGTGCTTGTAAGAAGCAAAAGATATTGAAATCTCAGCTCTTTGCCATAATTCTGCTGGCTCTGGGGGGGCAAATGAAAGTCTTAATAATCACTGGGAAGATGTAGTGATAGTAAATGATCTGATGACTAATCTTTTATAAAGAGGCGACACCACATGTAGCCCAGTAGGATGCCACATTTAAATAATGAGTGGATGTCAGCACATAAAACACAAGCATCAAAGTTATCCATAAATTATTCAGTCTCATTGCTGATGTTTCTGTAAATTACTGCATTCACTCATGAGTATTCATTCTATTATCGCCATCATGTTACAAGAGAAACAGCCATCTCAGAGTTTGAAGAGTCACATAGAACTCCACTTATTTATCGAGCAAGGCTCTATTTATGCCAGTTTAGGGTTAAATTTGCCACGTTTCTGTTTAAGAAAGGGAATAGAAATGACCCTGGTAATTATAGACCGGTTAGTCTTACTTCGGTGGTCGGTAAGTTGATGGAAAAGGTCCTTAGGGATAGGATTTACGACCATTTAGAAAGATGCAGCTTAATCTGGGATAGTCAGCACGGATTTGTGAAGGGCAAGTCTTGCCTCACAAATTTGATAGAATTTTTTGAGGAGGTAACTAAGTGTGTAGATGAAGGTAGTGCAGTTGATGTCATATACATGGATTTTAGTAAGGCGTTTGATAAAGTCCCCCACGGTCGGCTTATGAAGAAAGTAAGGATGTGTGGGATAGAGGGAAGTTTGGCCGATTGGATAGGTAACTGGCTATCTAACAGAAGACAGAGGGTGGTGGTGGATGGAAAATTTTCGGACTGGAAACCGGTTACCAGCGGAGTGCCACATGGATCAGTGCTTGGTCCTCTGCTATTTGTAATTTTTATAAATGACTTGGAGGAGGGGGCTGAAGGGTGGATCAGTAAATTTACTGATGACACCAAGATTGGTGGAGTTGTGGATGAGGTGGAGGGCTGTTGTAGGCTGCAAAGAGATATAGATAGGATGCAGAGCTGGGCTGAAAAATGGCAAATGGAGTTTAACCCTGACAAATGCGAGGTGATTCATTTTGGTAGGACAAATTTAAATGTGGATTACAGGGTCAAAGGTAGGGTTCTGAAGAATGTGGAGGAACAGAGAGATCTTGGGGTTCATATCCATAGATCTCTGAAGGTTGCCACTCAAGTGGATAGAGCCGTGAAGAAGGCCTATAGTGTGTTGGCATTCATTAACAGGGGGTTTGAGTTTAAGAGCCGTGGGGTTATGCTGCAACTGTACAGGACCTTGGTGAGACCACATTTGGAATATTGTGTGCAGTTCTGGTCACCTCACTACAAGAAGGATGTGGAGACACTGGAAAGAGTGCAAAGGAGATTTACCAGGATGCTGCCTGGTTTGGAGTGTAGGTCTTATGAGGAAAGGTTGAGGGAACTTGGGATTTTCTCTTTGGAGCGGAGGAGGTTGAGAGGAGACTTGATAGAGGTTTATAAGATGATGAGGGGGATAGATAGAGTGAACGTTCAAAGACTATTTCCTCGGGTGAATGGAGCAGTAACTAGGGGGCATAACCATAGGGTTCATGGTGGGAGATATAGGAAGGATGTCCGAGGTAGGTTTTTTACTCAGAGAGTGGTTGGGGTGTGGAATGGACTGCCTTCAGGGATAGTGGAGTCAGACACTTTAGGAACATTTAAGAAGCTATTGGATAGGCACATGGAGTACTTCGGGATGATAGGGAGGAAATAGCTTGATCTGGGTTTCAGACAAAGCTCGGCACAACATCGTGGGCCGAAGGGTCTGTTCTGTGCTGTACTGTTCTATGTTCTATGTTTCTGTATGTGCCACGAAGCTTCATTGGCAGCAATGAATTATTCTTGATTAATAAGGGGACCAGGGGTTATGGGGAAAAGACAGGAGAATGGGGATGAGAAAAATATCAGCCATGATTGAATGGCGGAGCAGACTCGATGGGCCGAGTGACCTAATTCTGCACTTATGTCTTATTTCCTTATGGTCTCAACCTCGGAAACAAACCTCTAACCTTTCAGCCCACTATTGATTCTTTCTGCTGGCCATTTTCTCCAGTGAAAACAAGGTGGGCTTCGTTCTAGGCCAGCGTACACTTTCGTTTGAATACTGAAATGATGATAATAAAGTTTCTGGTTTGCTGATCCTTTCAGTTCCAACTGAGTGAGTTGCCATCCACAAAATACTGGATTTGCTTTTACATGTGTCGCAGGGGTAAGGATGATATTAGAAGTGCAATATTCTGGGTTTGGGGAGCAAGGTGGTGGTGATGGGTGCGGGTGGGCTGCATAGATGGCGAATTGTTTGCCTTCTCCAATATCACTTTCTGAAACTGACTGCAACTTTGTGATGCAGGGCAAGGGCAGAATAGCTCGCAGATCCCGTCGGCCTGTTCGTGCAGCTATTGCACTGTATCCACTGTAATAACCAATAAGGTCAAGGAAGTCATTTTGATACTCACATGTCGCTATAAATGCCATTTTGTATTAACCACGTGTATGTATCAAATTACATGACCAGTCATAAAACATATGATTGTGCAAGTAATCCGTCTCGGTTGAGTTATAATTTCATCCTGTCACTCAGAACTTCACCTCATGTGCTGTGATATGCCCCTGCTCTTTCAGCAGAGCCAGTAATCACTGAAAACAGAATTTCAATTTTTCAACCTCCACGTCACTGTTAAAACCCTGTAAAAATGATCTGCTGTTCAATTGTGTATAATGGGTTTTAATGGTGTCATGATTAACATGGTGAGCAACAGAACTGTCAAAGTAATTTTCTAATTGTGGAGTGCTATTGCATGATTAATGAGTAGTTTATGGTGACTCAATTATTTTATATTTTTGAAAGTTTTCAGCATTTTATAGCTGCACCCCACTGGGCTTCATTCACAACCCTTTGTACGTTCTTGCGGTCTTGGATAGAATAGGAGCCATACCAAGCTGTGATACAACCAGATAAAATGCTTTCTATGGTACATCTGTAGAAGTTGGTGAGAGCTTTTAAAGTTTAGAGTTTAAAGTTTTTAAAGCTTATTTATTAGTCACAAGTAGGCTTACATCCACACTGCAATGAAGTTACTGTGAAAATCCCCCAGTCACCACACTCCAGCCTCTGTACAGGTTCACTGAGGGAGAACTTAGCATGGCCAATTCACCTAACCAGCACATCTTTGGACTGTGGGAGGAAGCCGGAGCACCCGGAGGAAATCCACCCAGACGCAGGGAGAACATGCAAATTCCACACAGACAGTGATGCAAACCAAGAATCGAACCCAGGTCCCTGGCACTGTGAGACAGCAGTGCTAACCACTGTGCCGCCGTGTAGCTGACATGCCAAATTTCCTTACTCTTCTGAGAAAGTAGAGGCGTTGGTGGGCTTTCTCAATGATGGCAACAGCAGGGAGGGACCAGGACAGTTTGTTGGTGATCTGGACACCTAAAAACCTGAAGCTCTCGACCAATTCTATTTCGTCCCCATTAATCCTGACAGAGACATGTACTCCACTATGCTTCCTGAAGTTGATGACTATCTCCTTCATTTAGGTCACATTGAGGGAGAGATTATTGTCGTCGCAACAGTACACCAGATTCTTTATCTCTTTCCTACCATAGCCAGTGGGGGTCCGCGTGGCTAGCCTGGGACTCTAGCTCGGTCTGGGACTGTCCTTTGGCATCTTTGATGGATCTCTTTGGATCATATCTGGCTTTCTTGTATAGGTCAGTGTGACTTGAACGCCTCAGACCTGGACTTCAGCAAGCAGTGGATATCCCTGTTCATCCATGGTTTTCGGTTGGGGAACACACAGATTTGCTTCTTTGGCACACAGTCTTCTACACGCTTACTAATGAAGTCAGTTACTATAGTGGCGTACTCATTCAGGCTGGTCGCAGAGTTTTTAAATACTGACCAGTCCACTGACTCTAAACAGTCTCATTGGAGATCATCCAATTCCTCAGACCAACATTGCACAACTTTCTCTAACGGATTCTCCTGTTTCAGTTTTTGCTTGGAGCTGGGAGCAGGAGCACAGCCTTGTGGTCTGATTTGCCAAAGTGTGGGCGGGCGATAGAGCGGTAGGAATGTTTGATATTTGTGCAGCTGTGATCTCGGATGTTGATGCGCGTTATCACACACGAGGCTTGAGATGCTCAGGAAATAAAGGCTTTTATTTGCTGTTACAACGAAGCTACTAATTATATACACGATCCCAGACTGAGGGGTCCCAGACAGAGCAGTGACCTTTATACCTCTCCCAGGAGGCGGAGCCCGACTGGGATGTACCACAATAACTATAATACAAGGTGTAACAGCCCAACCCTAACCCCAACAGCAACAAGTAGAACAACCCATCCCTAACCCCAACAGCAACATATATACGTACTTGTAGTACTGGCCAGACCCTGGCTCAGTACTATCCAGTGGGAACCAACGATGGTTCACCACATTCACCCCTCCTTTGAAGACAAAGGCCGGCGGGGTACAAAAAAAACAGAATAATTTGTCATCAGTCTATAAGTTCAGACGGTCAGGGGGACCGCACCGTCGTTGTGACCTCCTCAATACCGGCGATGACACCGGAGTAGGCACTCGCGGTGGCGTTCTCCCCAAGGTGATGTCCAACTGTTCCTCCACAGTCTCACGGGCCGGTTGACCCCAAGGTGATGGTAATCCATGGAGTTCCGACACGCCCTGAAGTGGTGACCATCCTCTGGACTCAGGCAAGCTGTACACGGGAGTAAAAGGGTTTAGTAATGGTCCCGATGCTGCCCGCGCCGTGTCCGGAGGGGAAACAATAGTTATGGGGTTTGTAACAGCGGGTATGGGAGCAACAGGGGTTTCTACGTCCCCTGCTGGCGCCAGGTGTCGGATCGAGACCGTGTCCTCTCGCCCGTCAGGGTATGCCACATAGGCATACTGAGTGTTGGCGTGGAGGAGATGGACCTGTTCGACCAACGGGTCGGACTTGCGGGCCCTTACATGTCGCCGCAGGAGGACAGGTCCTGAGTACGTCAACCAAGACGGTAATGAGGTCCCAGAGGAAGACTTCCGAGGGAATGAAAACAGCCTCTCATGGGGAGTAGCGTTGGTTGCCGTACACAGGAGTGAGCGTATGGAATGGAGCGCATCAGGGAGCACCTCTTGCCAACGGGAGACTGGAAGGCTTTTTGACTTCAACGCCAGTAAGACAGCCTTCCAGACTGTAGCATTCTCACGTTCCACCTGTCCGTTACCCCTAGGGTTGTAGCTCGTGGTTCTACTAGAGGCAATCCCGTATGAGAGCAGGTATTGCCTCAAGTCATCGCTCATGAACGACGAGCCCCTGTCGCTGTGAATGTAGCTGGGGTACCCGAACAGGGTGAAAAGATCACGGAATGCCTTGATAACCGTGGCAGCGGATGTATCAGAGCAGGGAATAACAAAAGGGAATCTCGAGTACTCATCAATGATGTTGAGGAAGTACACATTCCGATCTGTTGAGGGAAGGGGGCCCTTAAAGTCGACACTCAGTCTTTCGAAGGGACGAGTGGCCTTGACTAGTTGTGCCCGGTCAGGTCGGTAAAAGTGCGGTTTGCATTCCGCGCATACCCGACAGCTTCTTGTTATGGACCTGACATCCTCCACCGAGTAGGGCAGATTGCGGGCTTTTATAAAGTGGTAGAGCCGAGTGACCCCAGGATGGCATAGGTCATTATGGAGAGCCTGCAAACGGTCCTCCTGTATACTGGCGCATGTTCCACGCGAGAGGGCATCCGAGGGCTCATTGAGTTTCCTTGGACGATACATGATGTCATAGTTATAGGTGGAGACTTCAATTCTCCACCGCAAGATCTTGTCGTTCTTGATCTTGCCCCTCAGCGTGTTATTAAACATGAACGCCACGGACTGCTGGTCCGTGATCAGGGTGAACCGTTTTCCCACCAAGTAATGGCGTCAGTGCCTGACGGCCTCCACAATGGCCTGGGCCTCCTTTTCCACCGCTGAATGCCGAATTTCGGGGCCTTGGAGTGTGCGGGAAAAAAAGGCGACGGGCCTGCCCGCCTGGTTAAGTGTGGCGGCCAGGGCGAAATAAGATGCATCGCTCTCCACCTGAAAGGGGATGGACTCATCAACAGCGTGCATCGTAGCTTTCGCGATGTCGGCTTTTAGCTTATCAAAGGCCCATCGAGCCTCTGGTGTTAGGGGAAAAGAAGTGGCCTTGATGAGCGGACGGGCTTTGTCCGCGTAATTGGGAACCCACTGTGCATAATAAGAGAAGAAGCCTAAGCATCTTCTCAGTGCTTTTGCACTAGTGGGCAGGGGAAGTTCAAAGAGGGGATGCATACAGTCTGGATCAGGGCCAATGACCCCGTTTTCCACCACGTATCCGAGGATGGCTAAACGGCGCGTACGAAACACACACTTCTCCCTGTTGTAGGTCAGGTTCAGGCGAGATGCAGTGCGTAGGAAATTCAGGAGATTTGTGTCGTGGTCCTGCTTGTCATGGCCGCAGATGGTGACGTTATCCAGGTACGGGAAGGTAGCCCGCAGCCCGCAGCCCGTTCTGGTCCACCATTCGGTCCATAGCATGCTGGAAGACCGAGACCCCATTGGTGACACCAAAGGGAACCCTGAGAAAGTGATACAAGCGACCATCCGCCTCAAAAGCCGTGTATTGTCGGTCCTCTGGGCGAATGGGGAGTTGGTGGTAGGCAGACTTGAGGTCTATGGTGGAGAACACCCGGTACTGCACAATCTGATTGACCATGTCAGATATGCGCGGGAGGGGATACGCATCCAGCTGCGTGTATCTATTAATGGTCTGACTATAGTCAATGACCATCCGGGGTTTGTTCCCACTCTTGACCACCACGACCTGTGCTCTCCACGGACTAGCGCTAGGTTGTATGATCCTTTCCTTGAGGAGCCGCTGAACTTCAGATCGAATGAAGATCCGATCCTCAGCGCTGTAACGCCTACTCTTAGTCGCAATGGGCTTGCAGCCTGGCACAAGATTCTGGAACAGGGAGGGTGTGGTAATCTTCAGCGTCGGGAGGCTACAGGCAATTTGGGCAATTTGGAGGCTGCTGTTCTCCCACTGAAAGCGAAGGGAGTGGCCCACCGTACTGTAGGGTTACACTCCTCAAGTGGACCATGAAGTTTAGTCCGAGAAGTATTGGCGCCAAAGGTGCGGCAACACCAGGAGCTTGAAACGCTCGTAAACCGTGCCTTGCACCGTTAAAGTTACCACGCAACTCCCTAGCACGGTGACAGACCGGGACCTTGATGCCATAGAAATTGTCTGTTTGACAGGTTGAATCCGGAGTCCACACCGCTTCACAGCGTCTGGGTGGATAAAACTCTCAGTGCTCCCGCTGTCAAACAGACAATAAATCAAATGGTCGTTTAGCTGAATGTCCATCATAGACTTGTCAAGTCTATGAGGCTTGGCCTGGTCCAGGATGATCGACGCCACCATTGGTTCATGAGCGCCACTGCAGGCAGCTGAAATTGACGAGGATGACCCCTGCTGGTCGTTCGCGGTCGGTGCCGACCAACATGGCCGCTCCCATAGGTCGCACGTGGGTGATGGCGCCAAACTCAGCGACCCCTGGTGGTCTCACATCTCCGACTCCGTCGACCGTAATGGCGTCGTCCTGGCCTCGCACGTGGACGAAACCCTCGACGATGCCGACGACGAAGAACCGGGCTCCGAGGAATCGCAGGCCGCACTGCTGTTCCGAGAAGCAGGTTTAGATCGGCACACTTTCGAATAGTGCCCCTTCTTACCGCAGGCGGAACACAACACAGCTTTAGCAGGACACCGTTGCCGAGTATGCTTCGCTCCCCCACAGAAGTAACACCGCGGGCCGCCCGGAGCCGCTGCCGTCGTCTGGCCCGAGTGTGGGCACGCCATCACGCAGCTTTTCAAACCCGAGGGACGAGGAGGGATCAGCGACTGCTCCTGCCACGTTGTCTCCACGTGGTCTTCAGGATACAATACTAGGCTTTTGGAGTCCGTCTCCAACATATCCGCTAGTTCTATTGCCTTAGTGAGGTCAAGATTACCTTTCTCCAGTAGTCTGAGTCGGATGTAAGATGATCCGATTCCCGCCACAAACGCATCTTGAGCGAGGTCGTTCATATTCTGCTCTGCCAACACTGCTTTGCAGTTACAGCCCCTGGCTAGCTGTAGGAGCTCGTTCGCGTATTCTTCCGTCGTTTCGCCGGACTGCCGTCGTCGAGTGGCTAAGAGGTATCGAGCATGCATTTCGTTGGGCGGTTTAATGTAACGCTTCTTAAAAAGCTCGAGGGCCTTTGTGTAGTCAGTGGCCGCACGGATCGCGAGGTAGACGGTGTCGCTTACCCTCGCATGGAGGACCCGAAGTCTGTCATCGTCTGTGGTGACCACTGCGGAGGCTGCCAGGTAGTCCTCAAAACATTTCAACCAGTGGTCGAAAGTGTTAGAGGTGCCCGCCGCACGTGGATCCAGTGTAAGACGTTCAGGTTTCAATATCTGTTCCATACTCTCTGTATCGTTTTTTTTTCCGACGAGAGTTTACTTAACAGCAAATAAAATTGATGCGCATTATCACACACGAGGCTTGAGATGCTCAGGAAATAAAGGCTTTTATTTGCTGTTACAACGAAGCTACTAATTATATACACGATCCCAGACTGAGGGGTCCCAGACAGAGCAGAGACCTTTATACCTCTCCCAGGAGGCGGAGCCCGACTGGGATGTACCACAATAACTATAATACAAGGTGTAACAGCCCAACCCTAACCCCAACAGCAACAAGTAGAACAACCCATCCCTAACCCCAACAGCAACATATATACATACTTGTAGTACTGGCCAGACCCTGGCTCAGTACTACCTAGTGGGAACCAACGATGGTTCACCACAGATGTTTAGGCCCCTGGTGGAACAGGAGACATTTTGGTGGTATCTTGGTCGGACCCTCTTGAGCTTGGCCTGATTGGAGTCCCCCGCCACGATCAACAAGGCCTCGGGATGTTTCATCTCAAGGCTATTTGTAATGGGGTATATTTCATCCAGCGCAGTCTTCACGTCCAGGTGGGGTGGAATGTAAACTGCTGTCAGGATAACAGAGGTGAACCCCCATGCAAGGTAGTAGCAGTGGCATTTTAGCGCCAGTTATTCGAGGCCCAGGGAGCAGAAATTCGACAGCATTGCTACATCTAGGCACCACGAGGTGTTGATTAGGAGGCAGACCCCACCTCCCCTAGCCTTGCCTGAGGCCGCTGTATGGTCCATTCAGTGGATTGAGAAGCCCTCTGGTTGTAGGACACAGTCTGGTGAAGTAGGAGTTAGCCTCAGCCTTGGCATCTGCATCCTTGTTCTCCTGGCCACCCTTTCAGGAGACTGCTCTCCCACCTCATGGGCATCACTGGCAGCTCCCTGCCCTCCTTCCTGAGGGCCTGCCACTGGCTGCTCCTCGAGAGGCCTACCTACTCCCTCCACCACCTGAGCTGCCTTCTCCTCCTCAGCCACCACCATGATGGCCAGCTCTAGATCAATAAGACCAAGATCCATTCTGCACGGTGGGGGTTAGAGAGAGAGAGAGAGATTGATAGATACATGTCATTGCTTACATCTACCCCAGCAACGCCCCCCCCCCTCTCCCCGATCCCTCACTGGGGCCAGTACCCCCACTTGTGGATGCTGGCAACACAATACAATCTGTGGTGCCATGCGTCACCTGGTTTGTTTGCCTCCCATTGGCCTTGTGAACACGGCAGGCAGGGAGAGCATACAGGTCAGTATGCGGGCATGGCCATTGTGATCCCTTGAGCCATTGCCACAAGTGCAGCTAAAGCATTCCCTTCCAGGCATGTTGCAAGTGAGAGACACGGGGCAGGGACAGACTCCAAATGATCACAATATGGGTTCCCATTCACTGCAGAATCCGTGTTAACATGAGCCTGGTTGGAGCACCAGATACCTGAACTGATGAGCCCTCAAGCAGCACATGGTACACTCCCCCCAACTCCCCCTCTCTCCCCCCAACCCCCCTCCCTCTCCCCACACACCCCGCTAAAACCACATTACTCAGTCCAGTCCCTCACCACACCCCACAGCCAGAACAATGTAACAGCCCAGTGGCTACAGACAGCAGCCTGACTAGCACTGAGTAAAGGACCCCATCCCATTCCACAGAGACTACATGGAACATCCCTGGACCCGGGGACAGCACTTCTAGCTCTCCAGGTACTTCCCCACACCATGCAGAAATGTTCCTGGCCCTGTCTCCAACCTCCCCTGCAGTCCGGGGGCTGCATTAAACCTACCTCCTTAGTCCTGTTCAAAACTGCCACGCCAGGTCCCGACTTTTATAGAGCTGTTGTGACATCACACCGGAGAGAGGGGAGAAGCAAGCGGGGGTGGGGAATCTAGTCACGGACCTGCTAATGGCATACTAAGGTACATTAACGAATGCAAATCACCGTTACACTGATTTTTCAGTGTGGATCCGTCGAGCCGAAAAATCTTAGACTGGGAGACACGCGGAGGCCCAGAATCCTGTATACGGACCATTGCCGATGTTTCTCGGCCCGCTGCACTACAACAGCAGCTCAGTGTGATGGGAGAATCGCCCCAAATATATTTGCTTTGATTTGATTTATTATTGTCACATGTGTTGGGATACAGTGAAAAGTATTGTTTCTTACACACTATACAAAGCACATAGAGTGCATTGGGGAGAAGAAAAGGGGAGGATGCAGAATATAGTGTTGCAGTCACTGGCCAGAATTAGAGGTCTGCAGAAAGCTCAGAGGGTTGTGGGTTGGAGAAGGGTGTGAGATACAGATGGGTGAGACCTTGGTGGTTTTTGGAAATGTGACTAAGCATTTGCCATTAACATTCGTGAACCAATCTGGTAGTGTTAATGTTAATTTTCCATTGGGATTTGAACTCACGGCCTTGGGGTTACCCAGCCTGTACTATATCCACTTAAGTAGAATCATAGAATCTACAGTGCAGAAGGAGGCCATTTGGCCCATCGAGCCTGCACCGACAACAATCCCACCCAGATCTCATTCCCGTAACCCCATGTATTTACTCTCCTAATCTCCCTGACACTTTGGAGCACTTATCATGGCCAATCAGCCTAACCCGCACATCTTTGGACTGTGGGAGAAAACTGGAGCACCCAGAGGAAACCCACGCAGACATGGGAGAATGTGCAAACTCCATACAGACAGTGACCCGAAGCTGGAATTGAACCCGGATCCCTGGCGCTGTGAGGCAGCAGTTCTAACCACTGTGTCACTGTGCTACCGAGATAACATGGCCTTCTTTGAAGCTTTTAAAGCTAGATTCCAGCTGTTTACACTGCAGTAATTTCAAAGGGTTTTTGGCGGTGAGTATTTTATATACAGCTGCATTAAAGATTCTATATAATGCATGAAGACTATTTATTGGGAAGATTTACTCAATGCTCTCTAGCAAAGATTTTTTTAAATCCATTCATGGGATGTGGGTGTCACTGGCTGGACCAGCATTTATAGCTCACTGAGTGGCGTACTAGGCCATTTCAGAGGGCATTTAAGAGTCAACCACATTGCTGTAGGCCAGACCAGGTAAGGATGGCAGATTTCCTTCCCTAAAGGGCATTCGTGAACCAGAGACAATCAGCAATGGTTTCATGGTCATCATTAGACTTTTAATTCCAGAATTTTGAATTGAATTCAAATTTCACTTTCTGCCGTGGTGGGATTCGATCTGTTCGCATTTCCCTGGGTCTCTGGATTGCTAGATCAAATGACAATACCACTATGCCACCTTCTTTGATCCGTCTCACTCCTCAAGACTTCCAGCGCATTTGGACTGAATGATAGTGACTTTCCTGCAACTATGGCCCCGTAGCTCTAACTACAGCCGAGAATAATCTATAAAGTGCAAATGTCTGGTTGGCCCAACTTTCCGACTAATGCCCACACCCCCTTCCCCCCTAGTGCTGAGTTTTCATTAGTGATGAACATTTTCCATATGCAGGAAGCCCATTCAAAGGAGAATCTTAAGCTGTAAAAATCCAAACAGACTTATCCTGTTACAGCAAGCATGGGTGCATTCACCCCGATGGAATGTTCAATCCCAAGTTTAATGGACTTGGGAAACGGGATTTTAGACTCAGTACGGAGCTCTGGAAGAATATGAAACATCATGCATTGTTAAATTAATCATTGCCAGGACCAGTGCAGGGGCCATTGCTCTCGTTTCTATACTATTGGAACCTCTCAGGCCACAGCTGGAGCATCAACAGGCAGCAGTCTGTCGACAATATCCAAAGTCGTTTCTCAAGTCACAGTTGATTTGCTCCGGAGAACACTTTACTTAATCAGATTTTCGACATCCTCGCAGCAGTGGCAGAGAAACAGGCAGAGCTTCTTTATCAACGTTGATTCTCTCAACGTCCTGGGTGCTAGTGACTGCGCACAGGTTCATCTCTGCGGCCCCTGGGAATGGGAGCCATTTGCTTCAGCGGGAAGAGGTTCCACTCTGATAATGTGCAGATGGTTTGCGATTCCGGGAATGTCATCGCAAACATGTGTGGCAATCACCACAGCTGCACCCATGACTCCTTTACCCTTGACAAATCGAGAAAGCGCAGTACATTTCTAGGAGAACCGAACAGTGCCTGGCTGCCAAGTAAGGAATGTAAATGTCCGTGGCTGTGTTTTATTCAATTTATGACATCCTCTGCCTTTTACATGACAGTCGGGGTGTAAGAGAAGTGCTGACAGTTGCAAAGGCAGTAACAAATTGGAAATCTCATATCTTTAAAGGCACGATTTAGATGAGTAGATAACACAGTACAGTGTTGAATGAAGAACCCTCAGTTACCAGTTGTTCTTTTACAACATGGCAACACACAATATGAGCAGCAATGATAGATGCTGGAGAGAGCCCAAAGTGGTGGGCTGGAAGACGATTAAGGAGCTCCCTGGGATGTATATAATTCCATAATCAATTTTCATAAGATATGACTAAGAATAACTACCGCACGGTTCATTCTAACAGAGGGTGGTGATGAAGTACATGTCCAATCTTGTTCTGAGGGGACAGGTAATGTCCTTGACCACAAATCACCATGAAAATTTAACAGGTCACGCAACTATCGATTTCTTGGAAGTGAATTAATTTGTTGATGGCACCAAAGGAAAATTCTGAGCAAATTTCCTAACTGATTTCAATAAAGATGCGCTGCAGCAGCTGGCAGAAAGACACAGGGAGAATTTTACCGGCACATCCGCCCGACGTTCGTACAATCCTGCCCGAGGCCTACGGAGAATGCCGTTCTCCGAGCCTCACCCGCCCCTGGAATCGGGGCGGGCGTGCCAGTAAAATTCCGGCCATCCTGGAATCGTAGCAGGTGGGACACGGACCAGGCGAAGGTCCGTTGACCTCAGGCGGGATTTTCCGACCTTGGGGAGAGCACGGCCGGAAAATCCCAACCAAAGGGTTTCATCTCGAAGCCACCTCAACCTCACGGTCACAGCAATGGAAAGTCAGTTTCCTAATTCACGTGCCACGGGCATCCTTCAACATTTAGTTTAACAAAGGGCAACATTCACTCTCACCATTGTGGGTGCACATTTCAGTTCAGAGAGTTGCTTAAAACAATTGGCAGAAATTAGAAATGATGTTAGCGCAAGAAAAATGTCAGTGTTTGGGAACTCAGCACTTCCACAATGACAGACACCGAGAGATGAAAATAAAACAAAAACAATAAATGGTAGAAATTAATAGACAAACAGAAAATGCACCAGCTCTGTTGGATCTTGCAGAGGATCTGAAATAGAGACTTTATTTAAAATACTGTTTAATGTTGCGGGGAGGCGGTATTATCACTGGACTAGTAATCCAGAGAGCCAGGGCAATGCTTCGCCACGGCAGATGGTGAAATTTGAATTCAATAAAAATCTGGAATTAAAAGTCTAATGGTGATCATGATTGTTGTAAAAATCCATCTGGGTCTCTAATGCCCTTTAGGGAAGGCATCCTTACCTGGTCTAGTCCACATGCGACTCCACATTCACAGCAAAGTGGTTGACCATTAAATGCCCTCTGAAATGACCACTCAGTTCAAGGACAATTAGGGATGGGTAACACTCACATCCCATGAAGGAATACAAAAACTGTTATTTGTTAGTTTCTTACCGATGTAAAAGCTCCAATCACTCGTGAAAAACACACAATTTCCTTAAACTAAATACATGAGATATAGGTGCATGGATAGTATACTTGAAGATGTCAGCAGCAATGGCGGCACGGTAGCACAGTGGTTAGCACTGCTGCTTCACAGCTCCAGGGTCCTGGGTTCGATTCCCGGCTTGGGTCACTGTCTGTGTGGAGTTTGCACATTCTCCTCGTGTCTGCGTGGGTTTCCTCCGGGTGCTCCGGTTTCCTCCCACAGTCCAAAGATGTGTGGGTTAGGTTGATTGGCCAGGTTAAAAAAAAATTGCCCCTTAGAGTCCTGGGATGTGTAGGTTAGAGGGATTAGCGGGTAAAATATGTGGGGGTAGGGCCTGGGTGGGATTGTGGTCGGTGCAGACTCGATGGGCCGAATGGCCTCCTTCTGCACTGTAGGGTTTCTATGATTTCTAGCAGAGCTGTGTTCTGGTTCACAAGCCAAAGTGAAACTGAAACTGGATCATATGACACACTTCCCTTCTATTGATGATATGTTGCTATCCCTTAAAGGCAAAATTCACAATGTGGTAAATCATTCCAGCATTTTTTGGCTCTGAGAGGATGAAGATCAAACCAAGTAGAAGATCAGTCCCTCTACTTTCCTCACAATGCCTCTACTTTCTCAGGGTGCTAAGGAAATTTGGCATGTCCGCCAATTTCTACAGATGCACCATAGAGAGCATCCTTTCTGAATGTATCACAGCTCGGTGTGGCTCCTGCCCTGACCAAGATTGCAAGAAACTACAAAAGGTTGTGAACATAGCCCAGTCCATCACGCAAACCAGCCTCCCATCCATTGACTCTGTCTACACTTCCCACTGCCTCAGAAAAGCAGCCAGCATAATCAAGAACCCCACACAACCTGGGCATTCTCTCTTCCACCTTCTTCCGTTGGAAAAAAGATACAAAAGCCTGAGATCATGTGACAACCGACTTAAGAACAGCTTCTTCCCTGCTCCCATCAGACTTTTGAATGGACCTACCAGGTATTAAGCTGATCTTTCTCTACACCCTATCTGTGACTGTCACGCTATCACTGGAATTCCACTGCCCCGCCCACTATGGGAATCGGAGCGAGCGAGGTGCGGACAATGGGAAGGTCCATTGACCCTGGGTGGGATTTTCCGGTCTCGGGTCAGCTGAGGCTATAAAAGCCCGCCCTATATATTCTGCACCCTCTCCTTTCCTTCTCCCCTATGTACTCTATGAATGGTATGGTTTGTCTGTATAGCGCGCAAGGAACAATACATTTCACTGTGTCCCAATGCATGTGACAATAATAAATCAAATCAAGATCAGCTCACTAATAAAATAAAACTTAAAGTGAGGATTAACCCACTTTAAAAATTCCTGCTGGTTGTGCAAATATATACCAATCATTGAGTGTTAAAGTACCTCACACTTTATGGTTTATGTAAAGTAATCTGAGGATTCTGACTATTGCTGATATCAACTGCCCTGAAATATCTTGCCCAAGGAGTATTTTACTTTCTCTCCACAGAAGCTGAGAATGGAAAAGAACCTTTTAACAATAAGGTGAAGTAAATCACAAATGAGCCCAAGCCTGTCTTTACTCAATGTCAAAATATATGAGCCTTTCTGGAGAAGACACTAGATCACAATATCAGTGAGAAGCCTGATATTGCCATTTGTTCCATCTGGAGCCTCGGGGCAGAGCAACAAATTCACTGTCATTCAGCCCTGCAGAGACTTTGATTTTCATAGAATCATAGAACCATACAGCACAGAAGAGGCCCTTCGGCCCATTGAGTCTGCATCAACACATTAGAAACACCTGAACTCCCACCTAATCCCATCTGCCAGCACTTGGCCCATAACCCTGAATGTTGTGATGTGCCAAGTGTTCATCCAGATAATTTTTAAAGGATGTGAGGCAACTCACCTCTACCACCCTCCCAGGCAGCGCATTCCAGGCCGTCACCACCCTCTGGGTAAAAACGTTTTTCCTCACATCCCCCCAAACCTCCTGCCCCTCACCTTGAATCTATGTCCCCTCATGACTGACCCGTCAAATAAGGGGAACAGCTGCTCCTTATTCACTCTGTCCATGCCTCTTATGATCTTGTACACCTCGATCAGGTCGCTCCCTCAGGCTTCTCTGCTCCAACAAAAACAAACAAGCGTACACAACCTCTCTTCATTGCTCAACTGTTCCATCCTAAACAGCATCCTGATGAATCTCCTCTGCACCCACTCCAGTGCAATCACATCCTTCCGATAATGTGATTTGATTTATTATTGTCACATGTATTGGGATACAGTGAAAAGTATTGTTTCTTGCATGCTATTCAGACAAAATATACAGTTCATAGAGAAGGAAAGGGGAGAGTGAAGAATGTAGTATTACAGTCATAGCAAGGGTGTAGAGAAAGATCAACTTAATATAAGGTGCATCCATTCAAAAATCTGATGGCAGCAGGGAAGAAGCTGTTCTTGAATTGGTTGGTATGTGACTTCAGACTTTTGTATCTATTTCCCTTGGAGGGAGGTGGAAGAAAGCATGTTCGGGGTGTGTGGGGTCCTTAATTATGCTGGCTGCTTTTCTGAGGCAGTGTGAAGTGTCGGCACAGTCAATGGTTAAAGTTTATTTATTAGTGTCACAAGTAGGCTTACATTAATACTGCAATGAAGTTACTGTGAAAATCCCCGAGTTGCCACACTCTGGTGCCTGTTCGGGTACACCGAGGGAGAATTTAGCATAGCCAAGCCACCTAACAAGCATGTCTTTCAGACTGTGGGAGGAAACTGGAGCACCTGGCGGAAACCCACGCAGACACAAGGAGAACGTGCAGACTCTGCACAGACAGTGACTCAAGCCGAGAATCGAACCCAGGTCCCTGGCACTGTGAGGCAGCAGTGCTAACCACTGTGCCACTGTGTTGTCCTAGAATGGGAGGCTGGCCAAAGAATTTAGTTACCGCCCTGGTGTTTGGGGCTCCATTTCACATGCAGCTTAGATTTTTGTTTGCAAAAATGACCCTTTCTGTTGTTTAAGACAACAGTCGTTTGTACCTTTGTCAAGCTCAATGGACACAATACACAACTAATTCAATCCTCACCCGAACTATGAAAATATGTTTTTGGCGATTGACGTGATGAAGAGATAAATGTGACATGCTGAGATAACTTCAGATAGCGTGGGATTGATAGCTTGGACATCACTGTAACAGATGTTAATATTGACAAAGGTCAAAACTAGTTTCTATATGTTTCTTCCATTCCAAGATGTGAGTAGATTCATGTTTCTGTGTCACCACTGTTTGTTCTAACACTTGGTTCTGTTTTTTCTGCTGTCTAGCTGTGATGACAAATGGCAATTCTGTTTGTTGTGAAAGAACAAAATTAACAGATGGGCATTGTGAGGCAGGTAATATTTTTCACTGTTTGTTTGTCTTAGAAGCGACTGCCAAAACCTACAACATTGCAATATTGTGTTTAATATACTGGATTCCCCAGATTGCATTCACTGCCCATGTTCAGAGTCACTGTTGCTTTTCTTCCCTGCTTTATCACCTGGGACTGCTTCACATGTCTCTAGTTATCAGTTACAGATAGTGTCTTGGGTGTTGGAGGTTGTATGTGTCAAGAAAGATTACTTCAACATTACGGTCATTTAATTAAAATGTGTCCCAGGGACCAGTCCTTCGACAGCTTGAGTAATGGAGGGGTCAAGGCTGGCAGGTGCCCACAGACATAAGGGTTTGCATTTTACACAGGTTGGCAATATGTGAAAACATAGTGGGCCAATCCAACCACAGTATTTGTTATTCTAAGCTTTCAGGATTTGCCCAGTAAATTAAAACCTTAGAATACAATTTTATCTGAAAGTTGCCAGACGATCAAATGTTAAGGAGCTTAAATCCACAATTAAAACATTACCGAATTAATTCTCATAAAGACCTAGAGGGATCTTACTTCCAAGGTTATACCTGAGGTGCAGATTCTTGTCAGCTATTTGCATGGGTCATAAAATCAACTCCCTCCCGCTATCATGCATACCACTTTATCCCACAACTGATTTTCTGATATCCTTTTGTTTAGTCAAATAGTCTGTGACACCAGAGCCTGGAAACCATCTTGATATGTTGTAAGTATTGCCACGTTTTTCACCTTTGGAAGAGATGTGCTGACAAGGAATTGATATCCAATATAATGTGGACACATCTAATGGA
Source organism: Mustelus asterias (assembly GCF_964213995.1). Taxonomy (NCBI): domain Eukaryota; kingdom Metazoa; phylum Chordata; class Chondrichthyes; order Carcharhiniformes; family Triakidae; genus Mustelus; species Mustelus asterias. The sequence continues at coordinate 44,503,806 of NC_135821.1, forward strand.
AACTCACCTTGACTGCCCTGGAGTGTTTCTGCATTATTTTAATAATTTCAGGGGATATTTGCTCAGCTAAGCATGGCTTCTGTGGCTGCTTTGAGTCATCTTGCACAGCAAAACACTGTTTTTGTTTCATTCTTACTGAACTGGGAAGTTACACAGGTCATCCTTCAGAGGTCAAGGTGCTAACACAAACCAGCTGAAAGGGGACTGTTATGTGGGCAGCCAGAGAAAACAAAACTCCTGATTGTTAACTATTTTCAGCATACAGCAACTTATCACAGTACGCCATGGATCATCATAACAGAGTGTTGTGGTATTGTATGCACGCCAATGCAGACAAGGAGACAAGTCTTTAAGAAGCTGCACATTAACATCACAATGACACCACTGTGTGTAAGGCTGGACAATATTAGCATACAACCTCCATTTTAGCTTCACCATTGTCTGTAATCCCTACAGCAGATGGTCACTATTGTCTGTGATTATCAGTAAGACTTCATAGAATTTGGGGAGGGACGGTGGCACAGTGCTTAGCACTGCTGCCTCACAGTGCCAGGGACCCGGGTTCGACTCCCGGCTTGAGTCACTATCTGTGTGGAGTTTGCACATTCTCCCCATGTCTGTGTGGGTTTCCTTCGGGGGCTCCGGTTTCCTCCCACAGTCCAAAGATGTGCGGGTTAGGTGGATTGGCCATGCTAAATTACCCCTTAGTGTCAGGGGGACTAGCTAGGGTAAATGCATGGGGTTGGGAATAGGGCCTGGGTGGGATTGTGATCGGTGCAGACTCTTTCTGCACTGTAGGATTCTATGATTCTATAATTACAGAATCCCTACAGTGCAGAAGCAAGTCATTTGGCCCATTGAGTCTGAACCAACTCTCCAACAGAGCATCCCACCCAGACCCGAAGCCTATAACCCAACGTATTTACCCTGCTAATTCCCCTAACCTGGGACACTAAGGGACAATTTAGCATGGCCAGCCAACCTCATTTGCATATCTTTGGACTCTGGGAGGAGACCGGAATATGCAGAGGAAACCCGCGCAGACATAGAGAGAACATGCAAACTCCACACAGATAGTCACCCAAGGCCAGAATCAAACTCGGGTCCCTGGCGCTGTGAGGCAGCAGTGCTAGCCACTGTGTCGCCCTTGTATATCTTATGAGTCAGGCATATAATCAAGCAATCAGTCTAGGTAACTGTTAGAACCCAGGCTCGACCAAGGCTTGTGGAGAGTTATACATAGTTATAACAAGTAATAAACTTCATATAATTGTGTTCAGTTCTCAATATCTTTCCTGGCATAGAGACAGATCCTTTGAGGCCTTTACCAACATACGCAACTTATATGGTGGCATCAGACCGTGACACAGGAGAGTGTGTCGCACACATTCCACACATTCAAATCAGAGTTCTATTGATTCACTCCAGCACCCTTTCAGCTATCCAGCCCTCCACAAATAAAGCAGTTAAAAGGAAATATAAACACATGCATTTATTTGAGGACGGACGCCAGAAAACTCAGCATCTGTCAGGTCTGTCAGCATCTGTGAGGAGAGAAAGAGGGTTAATGTTTCGAGCCATTTGATGCTTCGTCAGGGGGAAGAATGTCTTAGAGCTCCAGAAACTGCAACATCTTCCGGTTGGGAACGTCTGAGCTCTCGGGACTCAACGTTGAATTTGGCAACTTTAGATTTTGACCTTTTTCCTCCATCTTAAACCCTTTTTTAAAATATCCTATACATTTATTGCCTCAATGTAAACCTCCCCCTCCCTCACTCCCCCTCCACTCCACCCACCCTCCTCACACCAGCCCATCTGTATAAGACAAAATACTGCAGATGCTGGAATCTCTGGAACAAAAGAGCTATAGTAGCACGGTAGCACAGTGGTTAGCACTGCTGCTTCGCAGCTCCAGGGTCCTGGGTTCGATTCCCGGCTCGGGTTACTGTCTGTGTGGAGTTTGCACATTCTCCTCGTGTCTGCGTGGGTTTCCTCCGGGTGCTCCGGTTTCCTCCCACAGTCCAAAGATGTGCGGGTTAGGTTGATTGGCCAGGTTAAAAATTGCCCTTAGTGTCCTGGGATGCGTGGATTAGTGGGTAAATACGTGGGGGTTGGGCCTGGGTGGGATTGTGTTCGGTGCAGACTCGATGGGCCGAATGGCCTCCTTCTGCACTGTAGGGTTTCTATGATTTCTTCTATGAAAAACAGAAAATGCTGGAAAAACTCAGCAGGTCTGACAGCATTTGTGGAGACAGAATAGAGCTAACTTTTCAAGTCTGAAGTCCCGCCACCCCAACCCAATGCCCCACTAACCCCCATCAACCCCCACCCCTTCACCCTTATAAAATAAATCTTGTCCAATTTTCCTTCTCTTCAGCTCTGGCGAAGGGTCATCCAGACTCAAAACATTAGCTCTATTCTCGCTCCATAGATATTGTCAGATCTGCTGAGATTTTCCAATATTTTTTGTCTTTGTTCCAGGCCATCTGTAGCTTGTTACTAAACTTGCTACTTTTCCCTCTGACTCCATTGTACTCGAAGAACAAAGAACAATACGGCACAGGAACAGGCCCTTCGGCCCTCCAAGTCCGTGCCGCTCCCTGGTCCAAACTAGACCATTCTTTTGTATCCCTCCATTCCCACTCCGTTCATATGGCTATCTAGATAAGTCTTAAACGTTCCCAGTGTGTCCGCCTCCACCACCTTGCCTGGCAGTGCATTCCAGGCCCCCACCACCCTCTGTAAAATATGTCCTTCTGATATCTGTGTTAAACCTCACCCCCTTCACCTTGAACCTATGACCCCTTGTGAACGTCACCACCGACCTGGGGAAAAGCTTCCCACCGTTCACCCTATCTATGCCTTTCATAATTTTATACACTTCTATTAAGTCTCCCCTCATCCTCCGCCTTTCCAGGGAGGACAACCCCAGTTTACCCAATCTCTCCTCATAACTAAGCCCCTCCATACCAGGCAACATCCTGGTAAACCTCCTCTGTACTCTCTCCAAAGCCTCCACGTCCTTCTGGTAGTGTGGCGACCAGAACTGGACGCAGTATTCCAAATGCGGCCGAACCAACGTTCTATACATCTGCAACATCAGACCCCAACTTTTATACTCTATGCCCCGTCCTATAAAGGCAAGCATGCCATATGCCTTCTTCACCACCTTCTCCACCTGTGACGTCACCTTCAAGAATCTGTGGACTTGCACACCCAGGTCCCTCTGCGTATCTACACCCTTTATGGTTCTGCCATTTATCGTATAGCTCCTCCCTACATTATTTCTACCAAAATGCATCACTTCGCATTTATCAGGATTGAACTCCATCTGCCATTTCTTTGCCCAAATTTCCAGCCTATCTATATCCTTCTGTAGCTTCTGACAATGCTCCTCACTATCTGCAAGTCCTGCCAATCATTTCAAAGTTCCTCACCCATAAGGGCAGGTCAAGCACTTGTCACAAAGCTGCCTTTGCTGTCCTCACTTATGAGAAAGAGTCTTCCGGGAAAGAAAAGCAGGAAGCCGTACAGTGCATCGCTCAGACAATGGCTTCCAAGAGCAGCGAGGTGAAACGGTTGTGACATGCAGGCAGACCCCCTGCTGTAAGGATTTGGTATTGCAGTCACAGTTTGCAAATGGATTTCAATGGAAACACAAATGGGGAGAGGTATTTAGTGAATGGGCAAAGTCAATTCTGTGGACGGGATTTTCCGGCTGTGCTCGCCCAAGACTGGAAAAATCCCGACCGATTTCAACGGGCCTTTCCACGTTCCGTGTCCCGCCCTCTACGATTCCCGTGACGGGTGGGATGGGAAAATTCCACCCTGTGTGTTTTACAGCATTGGCCAAAATGAAACTATGCCCCCTTGTGTGATTTACTGCAGGACAGGGAGCCATCTGATAAGTCAGCAAAGCAGGCCGGTTCCATCCTTTTCCAGTGTGCGTGGGTACATGCCGTGTATGTACACACCTCTGATTTTGCATGGACTCAAAAATCTGGACTCTAGTCCTCATGCAATTTCTCATTCTGTTTAATTGTTCTGAGAGTTTATTCCTGATGATGCCGAAATTGCAAGTCAAAGAATACTGAACATTTTGATTTTTCATTTTCCTTCTGCAGAGTCTATGATTGCCAACAGCATATTAAAGCTCATTACTACACATCAAACACAATTTATTGCTTTAAGTAAATTACTATGCACCTTTCTTGATTTGAGTTTTATGGCCTAACCGTGTATTTCAGCTCACTGGAGCATTTTGTAAAATCATTTTGAGACAAAAAAGCATGTTGACTATTTCTCCCAAGCTGCTGACTTTAAATGGAAAAATATTTACCCTGGAGCTTGCCTTTACTGTGCGAAGGGAATAACAATATGAATAGCTGCTGGAAACCACTTATGACAGGAATGGTCTATGTGTTAACCCTTTGTTTGCTGTGGGTGATCTATCCTATTCAGCTGCAGTCAACCTCCTCACATCATCCAATGACCCTGCTCTTCAACTTCAAAAGTCATCTGCACGAACAGTGACGGGCTACAGGCCACTGCTGGTTGAAGGAATGTCTGGGAAGCTGGAAGTCAGGATGGTTTGCTGATACAACATGTTAGTGTAAGATTACAAGTTATCTTAAAAGCACCAAATTGTTTTGTTCTGCTCATTTGGTCTTTGTTTTTGGTCACTGGCAAGGAAATGGGGAGAGGCGTGTAATAAGTCCTCGGAGGCGAAAGTCCCTTCACCAAAATTCCTTTATTTACAAGATCCAACAACACTATAGAGAGTGCTCTCAGTATGCAGTCTACATCTGGAGTGCCAGAGGAACTGACACTCCTGTCTAAGTACAGAGCATGGGGCTCCCTGAGTGGACCATCAATTTGGCCCTTAATCAGGGATATTTCTTTTGATAGGCCCTTAATCAGGGAATTCATATTCAATCAGGCCCACCTCAATTCCCTAATTAAAGTTGTTACAAGGTGGCAAATAGAAGGGAGACAATTCATCATTTTAAAAAATTCATTCATGGGACACGGACATCGCTGGCTAGTCAGCATTTATTGCCCATCCCCAGTTTCCCTTGAGAAGGTGATGGTGAGCTTCCTTCTTGAATCGCTGCAGTCCACGTGCTGTGGGTTGACCCACAATGCCATTAGGGAGGCATTAATGGAGCAAGAAAAAATCAAAAAGGCAACAGTTCACATTCATGGAGCAGGATTTTTTCAAATTTTTACTCCATTCTTAAAGTTACAAAGCCAATGCTCAGAGAGGACCTGGCAAACCCAAATTCATTCCTTGCTTGCTCCAAAAACCAAATTCAAAATCCAATTGAATCCAATTCAAGGTGAGTGACAAACAAGATCCAAGCTGACAAGATAAGACATTGCACCCCATTTTGGGCTTGGTCTGATGCTTGATCTTAGCCAAGAGGCCAAGAAGTGATCAGTATTGGGGTGTAGAAGCAGATTCTCCATCTTATCTCTCCATTGGGGCAACTGGGGAAAATAAAGTATTACCGGGTCAGTGTGAAAGGCAAATGGATGAAAATGTAAGACGTATAGGAACGCAACTTCAGAACTGAGACTTTGTATCATTTTTCCCTCTCCACCTTAAAAGCTGAACTGTGATAGTGTGTCAAACCTTTTACGTTAAAATTATAATTTACGGGTGTTTTATTTTGTAGCTTCTCCAATCAAATTCAAGTCAAACTTTTTTTCCATTCTGTTTATATCACCTGTCTGGGTGAACCTGGCTGATCTTTTAGCTGACTGTTTTAATGGTACTTAGGCCCCAGTAGGTTAACTGGACACTTAAACTTAATGGAAAGCTAATTGGTTTGGAGTCTTTGTGGCCTGTGAATTGGATCATAAATCTCTCTAAGTGCATCATCAATTAGATGAGCTTCTGAAATGCACCATTTGATCAGTTAAGTTCCAAAGTAAATTTGTGATATTTATAACACCTATGGAAGACTGGAAGTTAAGCTGATACAGGATCTTACCTGGGGAATGCCAATAAGTAAAAATATATTGTGATTGATGGGAAGAATCTGATCATCATGGATTTTAGCACATAATCCAGACTTCGGTACAGTCCTGAGTGGGTGCTCCAATTATTAGAGATGGAGTGGAAATCTGCCCATCTGACGAAGGAGCAGCGCTCCGAAAGCTAATGGCATTTGCTACCAAATAAACCTGTTGGACTTTAACCTGGTGTTGTTAAAACTCTTACTGTATTTCTGAAGAAAGGCAGGGGGTGCTCCTGGTGTCCTGATCACTATTACCCCCTTACCCAATGCTGCCAAACATAGATTATATGGGCATCAATTGTTTGTGGGATAATATGCACAACTTAGCTGTCATCTTTGCCTCCATGTCAATGGATACAGCCCTTCAAGAGTGGCTCATGGACTGTAAAATACTTCAGGGCATCTTGAAGATGTGACAAATGTTAAGGTTTTCTTTATTAATTGACACTTACCAAACCACAAAATACATTGGATATCTGAGAATAATGTCATTTGTGTGGCATTGAGTTCATTGGTCAGAATTTAAAATCCAGTGTTCTTGCATTAGCTCCCATTGAGAGTGTACAGGTTTTCCTCAAAATAAAGATATTTTTCATCATTAGTCCTCAAGCATTGTGACTTTATTCAGCACTCCGTGGGTGCACATTACAGCAGCTTCTTGGATAAAAGATGAATCCAATTTTCCTGATTTGGAATAATAGAGTCAAAGAATCCCTGCAGTGCAGAAAGAGGCCAATCGAATCTGCACCAACAACAATCCCACCCAGGCCCTATCCCCATAACCTCATGCATTCACCCTAGCTAGTCCCCCTGACACTAAATTTAGCATGAACAATCCACCTAACCTGCACATCTTTGGACTGTGGGAGGAAACCGGAGCAGCTGGAGAAAACCCACGCAGACATGGGAATATTCAAACTCCACACAGTCACCCAAGCCAGGAATCAAACCCAGGCCCCTGGCGCTGTGAGGCAGCAGTGCTAATCACTGTGCCACCATGCCGCCCAAGACCCTATATTATGTTGTCGTTCCTCCACTATTGCCGGGTTAAAAACATGAAGCTCCCTCCCTCATAGCACTGTTGGTGTACCTATACCATTTGGATTGAAGGAAGGTAGCTCATCACCACCTTCTGAAGAACAATTTTTAAATTCTTTCATGGGACTCGAGCATTGCTGACAGAGTCAACATTTATGAACTGTCCCTAATTGACCTTGAACAGAGGGACTTGCTAGACCATTTTAGAGGACATTTAAGAGTCAACCACATGTAGACCAGACCCAGATAAGGATGAGAGATTTCCTTCCTTAAAGGACATTAGTGAACCATATGGGTTCTTTACAACAGTCAGCAATGGTTTCATAGTCATCAGCAGACTTTTAATTCCAGATTTTTATTGAATTCAAATCTCACCATCTGCCATGGCAGGGGCCCAATGATAAGACCATTATGCCACTGCCTCCCCCAAGTGATGAGGAAGAAATACTGGCCTTGCCATTACTGCTCACATCCATGAATGAGTAAAGAAAAAATCTTGGATGACATGATGCGATTTGTATTGGTGAGAACTGTTTTTTGAGGTTCTCTCTCCCATCCACCCCCCCACCCCCATCGTCACCACCTACAGCAATGTAATCCATTTCCCGCCCAGGGAGGTCATGTGCCAGATAAGCATGTTTAAATAAGCATTTAAATAAAACTTTCCAGGTTTCAGCAGGATGTACCTGGAATTCACCACCATGTCAGTGCAATGGTAAGCCGGCAGGAATTTCTACTGATCTGGAGACCGGGCATGATGGCCAAGCTGGGAATGGGGGGTGAGGGTGGTGTGGGGCTCAAAGGCCATTGTAGCCACTGAGTGGTCAGGAACATGGCTGGGCAATGCCCTGGCAATGCCCCCTAGCACCCTGATGCTGCCATCCCACCTGGCAGTGCAGGTGTAATGACTTCAATCAGGCCACTGAGATTGGCCAATTGGAAAATGAACTCCCTGATTAAGGAGCCAATTGATGGGCCAATCAGGGAGTCTTTTCCTTGTATTTAACCAGAGTCATGATGTGGAGATGCTCGCGTTGGACTGGGTTAAACACAGTAAGAAGTTTAACAACACCAGGTTAAAGTCCAACAGGTTTATTTGGTAGCAAAAGCCACACAAGCTTTCGAGGCTCTAAGCCCCTTCTTCAGGTGAGTGGGAATTCTGTCCACAAACAGAATTTAGAAAGACACAGACTCAATTTACATGAATAATGGTTGGAATGCGAATACTTACAACTAATCCAGTCTTTAAGAAACAAAACAATGGGAGTGGAGAGAGCATCAAGACAGGCTAAAAAGATGTGTATTGTCTCCAGACAAGACAGCCAGTGAAACTCTGCAGGTCCACGCAACTGTGGGAGTTACAAATATTGTGACATGAACCCAATATCCCGGTTGAGGCCGTCCTTGTGTGTGCGGAACTTGGCTATCAGTTTCTGCTCAGCGACTCTGCGCTGTCGTGTGTCGCGAAGGCCGTCTTGGAGAACGCTTACCCGAATATCAGAGGCCGAATGCCCGTGACCGCAGAAGTGCTCCCCAACAGGAAGAGAACAGTCTTGCCTGGTGATTGTCGAGCGGTGTTCATTCATCCGTTGTCGCAGTGTCTGCATAGTTTCCCCAATGTACCATGCCTCGGGACATCCTTTCTTGCAGCGTATCAGGTAGACAACGTTGGCCTCAACTGGGATATTGGGTTCATGTCACAATATTTGTAACTCCCACAGTTGCGTGGACCTGCAGAGTTTCACTGGCTGTCTTGTCTGGAGACAATACACATCTTTTTAGCCTGTCTTGATGCTCTCTCCACTCTCATTGTTTTGTTTCTTAAAGACTGGATTAGTTGTAAGTATTCGCATTCCAACCATTATTCATGTAAATTGAGTCTGTGTCTTTATAAATTCTGTTTGTGAACAGAATTCCCACTCACCTGAAGAAGGGGCTTAGAGCCTCGAAAGCTTGTGTGGCTTTTGCTACCAAATAAACCTGTTGGACTTTAACCTGGTGTTGTTAAACTTCTTACTGTGTTTAACCAGAGTGTCAGTTCTTCTGACACTCCTGAAGGTAGACTGCTGACTGATAGCACTCTGTGTACTGCTGTTGGAATTGTAAATAAAGGGATTTTGGTGAAGGGAGTTCTGATTCTGAAGACTTATGACAACCAGGGTGCCAGGATAGCACTGGCAAGGATTGGAGGATCTGAAGGAGGCAGGGTCTGAAGGGAGCAGGCCAGAAGGGGGTCCCTGAGTCATTTGTTTGGGAGAACCTCACCCAGTAGCAAAGCCTTAAGCAGCCTATTTCTTTGCTGGCATTTCTAATGATAAAGGGGCTGAGGTAACAGCTGAGGCTTCAAGAGAAACAGTCACAACTGTCCATTAAAATCCAGTGGGGCAAACTGGTGAGTCTCGACTAAGCCTATTTACATTTGTCACCACATGCTGCTAATCTACTTTAAATCCGGGATCTCAAGCCTTTTATCGAAAACACCGATAATGCTACAATATCAATTTATATTGCACTTGTGCTGCACTGATGACATTTTACACATTTTCTGTTTCAGATTTATGTCACTCAGAAGTGTGATCGCGCACTAACAAGTAGTTATTCAAGATCTAATTAGCTGGCACTTCAAGCATGCTGGGATTTCATTAAGACAACAGGGAGGAAATGGCATCACATGGCACATGAAAAATAAATAATGAGGCCATTTCCTCCCAGCGTTATATGGCACTGAGTATTTCACTGTGCTCTGCTGGTATCCTTCTTGGAGATGCCTGACTGTGTGCAACATGAACTGAAGAAATAAGCAGCCAGCCTCTCAAGCATTACATATGTAATCAGTTTCTGATGAGATCTGTTATCCTAACCCTACACGCCGACATTTGTATAGTCAGTTTTAACATAGTCCGTTAAAATCTTTCTGTTTTTGTTACCAAATAGGTGCATGTGCATAATACACACTTTAATCAGTACCTGATCATTTCTTACTCCTTTGACCAAGGGTTTTAAACAATCTAAGGCAGTTATTTTTTAACAATGTAATATTACGAAGAACAGTACAGCACAGGAACAGGCCATTCGGCCCACCAAGCCAGCGCCGACACACGGCACCTTTCTAAACTGAAGATCTTGGGTGTGATCTTAACTGCCGTTCACACCACGCTTCCGCTGTAGTGGGTTCAAAGAATTTGGCAGCCAGCCAAATCTCTGGTCACTACAGCAGGATGGGAAAATCCCACCGGTTTGAATGGTGATAAGATTCTGGTCCTTTTGCCTCGATGTGGTCTGTATCCCTCTTTACCCTCCCTATTCATATATCTTTCTATAATAACTGCAGGCTGTGAAGGAACCGTGCTTTTATTGCCCAAATGAAAATAAACAATAACCGCACACCTGTGGTGAACACAGCAGGTCCCAACCAGGACTAAAAGGTTAATGGACCCTCACAAGGTCTTGCTTTATACAGGGCTTGGCACACGAGCTCCACCTGGTTGGCTAATTACCAATCCCCAGGGAGCTCGTAATCAATGAGTCCAACTGGGAGGTCAATTAGTGATTCCCCAAGCAGATCATTGGGGCTATCACACTGTCAAGATGCCTCTTAAATATTGCTATTGTATCTGCTTCGACCACCTCCTCTGGCAACGCGTTCCAGGCACTTACCACTCTCTGTGTAAAAGACTTGCCTCTCACATCTCCTTTAAACTCTCCCCTTTTACCTTAAACCTATGTCCCCTAGTAATTTCTACTCTATGCCATGCATTACTCACTGATTCAGAGACTGGGCAGGTGACCTGTGCTCAGGCCTCGATGACACACAATGCCTGAGGTTTTCATCAGGAGCTGGACTAGAGCAGCTAGAGGAGGATGCATGTATTTAGTAAGAAAGAATCCCTCCCCACCAGCATCCGCCTTTTCTCAAAGGCACAGTCTGGTAAGCATAACTTTAATCAGTGCACTTTTGTGAAAAGAAATACCAAAGTTATTAGCTAATCATACTGAGGAACTTGATAATTAATGAAACCAATAGAAAGAGCAAAAGGCAGGACAATCCAGCTGTGGAGCATGCTACTTTGCACATCTGGAGCTAGAATGCCAATTTCACAAATTCCCCATTTGCTGGAAGAAGCTACGGATTACTGGAGATGGTGTTTGGGAATATGGTGAGTCATGCATTATGCGGGTGAATGAAAGCAGAGCTCATACCTCAAACAGGGCTAATTGCTGCTGTTGTGCAAAGCCTAAATGTGGCTGATGGTCTTGTAGCGTTCCTCAACCTTCGCTAATGTAAAATTATATTTTCACCTCCCATGCAACAAAAGTAGATTTCTGTCGATATCTATCATGGACTGGAGTGTTTTGACATCGTTCAGTCATTGTCACATGTGATGCAGTTCAGATAACGTGATGTTTATAGAATCCCTACAGTGCAGAAAGAGGCCATTCGGCCCATCAAGTCTGCAGCGACAACAATCCTACCCAGGTCCCGTCCAAGTATCCCCATGTATTTACCCTGCTAATCTCCCTGACTCTAAGGGACAATTTACATGGCCAATCCACCTAACCAGTACGTCTTTCAGACTGTGGGAGGAAAGCAGAGCACCTGGAGGAAACCCATGCAGACACGGGGAGAATGTGCAAACTCCACAAAGACAGTGACCCAAGCTTGGAATCGAACTGTGAGGCACCGGTGCTACCAATTGTGCCACCATGCCACCCCAAAGCTAAATCAAATATTTTTTTCCTGTGTAAAATTGTGGTATTTGGGTAGTGAACCCCCACACATGCAGTCAGTGTGGCATTAAGTTGTTTTTTCCTCACTTTACTTGTGGACATTATTCAATTCAATCAGTGCATGTAAGTTTCTTGTTCCTCATTCCTGATTCAAGGGATCGCTTATCTAATGGTGTTTGCTTTTCGAACCAGAAATGTGTACAACAGACTGTTTGTAAAACACACTGTAAGCAGATCTGGGGAATGTTGTGGAGTTATGTATTATATGGAACAATGGTTCTCAGCTCTCCTGGTTGTCATTGAGCAACATACTGAATCAGTACCATCTGCAGAAGAAGCCTCAGGTACACAGATAGCTGGCTCAGTAGCTGCATCTCTCAGGAACGCGATGCTACTGCAACCAAATTGCTTGGGAACAGATTCAGAACAATGATCAGGCAGGGTTTCTAAGATCCCAAAGCACTTCAATTGTATAAACCACCAAGTGACTCGAGGTGTCGGTCTCCACAGTGTTATGCAGCAAAAAGCTGTTAGGTACATGAAAGTGAAGCCTGAATAATTTTACTCAAAGCATGTTAGTTGCTGCTCAGTAAGAACCACAGAATTGTTGTGGCGCAGGAGGAGGCCATTTGGCCCATTGGCCAAAATTCTACCACCTCGCCCGCCCGATTCCGGGGCGGGCGAGGTTCCCAGAACGGAAATCTCTGTTGGCCTCAGGCGGGATTTTACGATTTCGTCCGAGTGAGGCCATAAAATCTCACCCATTGTGTCTGCACTGACTTTCCAAATGAGCAAGATGGCTGAGTGCCATTCTCCTGCCTTTTGACTGAACCCCGACACATTTCTTCTGTAAAGTAACCATCTAATGCCCTCTTGAATTCCCCGATTGAACCTCCACCACAATTCCAGGCTGTGCATTTCAGACCGGAGAGACTCGTGCGATCTTTCTTTTCTCTCACATCACATTTGCTTGTTGCAAATAATTTTAAATCTGTGCCCTCTCGTTCTTGACCCTTTTACGAGCAAGATCAGTTTCTCCCGACCTTCTCTGTCCAGACTCCTCATGATTTTGAATGTCTGTATCAAATCTCCCTTTTAGCCTTCGGCCTGAATTCTGTGGTTCTGTCATGTAGGGAGTGGGGCTGGAAAATGCGATGAGCCATTGACTTCGGTGGGACTGGAAAATCCCATTGGTGGAAAACTCCACCCATCCTTTCCAATCTATCCTCATTACTAAATGAAAATTGAAACAAATGTACACAAATTTGGATTCAGTAGTGCCCATTGTGTTGCACTCACCAAAGATGTTTAACTGTGAGACTGGTGCAATTATATGCAATTTATGTTTGTATTTGTCGGGTGGCACTGCTGCTTCACAGTGCCAGGGACCCAGGTTCAAATCCAGCCTTGGGTCAGTCACTGTATGGAGTTTGCATGTTCTCCCCCTGTCTGCATGGGTTTCCTCCGGGGTGCTCCTGTTTCCTCCCACACTCCACAGATGTGCAGGTTAGGCGGATTCGCCATGCTAAATTGTCCCTTAGTGTCAGGGGGATTAGCAGGGTAAATACATTGGGGTTATGGGGATAGAGCCTGGGTGGAGTTGTCAGTGCAGGCTTGATGGACTGAATGGCCTCTTTCTGCACTGTAGGGATTTATGAAATGATCCATTTTCTGTCATTCCCTGTGGGTAAAGATCCCAACCTTTATTCAACAGTTCCCTTTAATGGTGCAGTCAGGACTGGGGCTCATCATGTCGAATGATCCAACATCCATCATTCCACAGCACAATGCCAGAAACAATAAGTAAACTTCACTCACTCACATGGCTAAGAATTTGGCAACAATCTTAAACTCACTTTGTTTTATCATTTCAAAAATACGAGATACATCTGACTTGAGTTAGGAATCACTCCTCGAGCTCTCATAGTGAGGTTTCTATTGCAATTTCTCACTTTCAGAACTACCACTATTATGCTGCTTAATATTGGCCTCAAGCATGTTGGTCATTTATTATTTCATATGGTGGGACCTCATGATCACACCTGATTCAAAAGTAAAAAGTGTTTGGTTTCCATGTTGCAATGTCTGTATAAATATGATCTAAAACATGAACCATTTTCTGTTGGATCCCACAGGAGTTAGTTTAAAGAGTGTAATACTTTGAATTTTTAACGAGATATCAATTGCATTTTCTTAAAATCTACCCCTTCTACCGGAAATTGCAACTGACCCAGGTTTTGAATATTTTGTTATTGTCGTCGTTGGTCCCTTTAAGAGGCGTACATCAGGAGGGACATGTCTGATCGCTCAATGGGGAGCGGGCATGAGGATCTTGGTGCAGGGCGCGGGCTTTTGCAGCCAGAGAACTGGAAGTGTTAACATTGTGACAGTACTCTGTATGTTTATCTACCTGTATATAAACCATTATAGTTCATTACACTAACTGGTGGTCACCAATCCTTGCAATTACTACATTGGCAATGAGGAAAATCAGAGCGACGCCATTTGCTATGAGGAATTCGAAGTGAACTTCATTGCCAAACTGCAGAGTGAATAAGATCAATCCGAACCTGAAAAAAAGGGAGCCTCTTTTTCGGAAGCTAGAAGCCTTCAACACGACCACTGAGAACTGGGTACAGTGAGTAGAACTGTTGGAGTCATTTTACTTACCACACCTGGGACCCAGATGTTATAACTTGATCCAAAGTTTAACCTTCCCAGATGCTCCCAACACAAATATATTTGCAGAGTTTGTTGAGGTTGCAAAGGAGCATTACCACCAAAACCTTGGTAACAATGCAAAGATATAAGAACAAAGAACAAAGAAAATTACAGCCCAGGAACAGGCCCTTCGGCCATCTAAGCCTGCACCGACCATGCTGCCCGACTTAACTAAAACCCCCTACCCTTCCGGGGACCATATCCATCTATTCCCATCCTATTCATGTATTTGTCAAGACGCCCCTTAAAAGTCACTACCGTATCCACTTCCACTATCTCCCCCGGCAACAAGTTCCAGGCACCCACTACTCTCTGTGTAAAAAATCTGCCTCGTTCACCTCCTTTAAACCTTGCCCCTCGCATCTCAAACCTATGCCCCCTAGTAGTTGACTCTTCCACCCTGGGAAAAAGCTTCTGACTATCCACTCTGTCCATGCCTCTCATAATCTTGTAGACTTCTATCAGGTTGCCCCTCAACCTCCGTCGTTCCAGTGAGAACAAACCAAGTTTCTCCAACCTCTCCTCATAGCTAATGCCCTCCATACCAGGCAACATCCTGGTAAATCTTTTCTGTACCCGCTCCAAAGCCTCCACATCCTTCTGGTAGTGTGGCGAACAGAATTGAACACTATATTCCAAGTGCGGCCTAACTAAGATTCTATAAAGCTGCAACATGACTTGCCAATTTTTAAACTCAATGCCCCAGCCGATGAAGGCAAGCATGCCGTGTGCCTTCTTGACTACCTTCTCCACCTGCATTGCTACTTTCAGTGACCTGTGTACCTGTACACCCAGATCCCTTTGCCTATCAATACTCTGAAGGGTTCTGCCATTTACTGTATATTTCCTATCTGTATTGGACCTTCCAAAATGCATTACCTCACATTTGTCCGGATTAAACTCCATCTGCCATCTCTCCACCAAAGTCTCCAACTGATCTATATCCTGCTGTATCCTCTGATGGTCCTCATCGCTATCCGCAAATCCACCAACCTTTGTATCATCCGCAAACTTACTAATCAAACCAGTTACATTTACCTCCAAATCATTTATATATATTACAAACAGCAAAGGTCCCAGCACTGATCCCTGAGGAATGCCACTTGTCACAGCCTCCATTCAGTTTAAGTTTAAACAGTTCAGTATAAGTTTAACTCGATGGGAAGGGCCCCAGGGGAGGCCATTGCAGCTTTTGTAGCAATGTTAAACAGATCACAGAGCATTGTGACTTTGGGTCAGCTTTAAATGACATGTTAATAGATCGATTGGTTTGTGGTGTAAATAATGCAGCTACACAAATTAAGCTGTTAGCTGAGTCTGAATTTTAGGAAGGTGATGAAAATGGCGACAGCCACAGAGTGCCATGATGGGCACCCAGAATGTACAAAGTGAGCAAAGCATTGCGGTCCCCTAGTTTGGGCAAGAAATCATAGGTAATAATGGTACCAGAAGTGGTGAGGGATCAAACTCGAGTAGTGAGTTGAATGCAGAAGTGGGAAGAATCACTAAATACTAAAGTTTTAAGCAGCCTAGGAGTAACACAGAGTGCTTTCGATGTGGGGGAAGCCACTCTCCAGAATTGTGTCGATTTAGAGGAGCAGAGTGCTTTGGGTGCCAAAAAGAAAGGTCATTTAAGGCACAAATGTAAAAGAAAGCAGGGCCAACCCAGTACAAGCACAATAAATAATCCAGCCCCGGTACAGAGTATGGAGGATTGTCCAGTGGGGTAAATGAAAGGTTATGTCAAAAAACAATGTGGAAGCGGGTAAGGTAACCCCCATTCCAGTGGTGTTGGTAGTGAACAGCCGGCCACTGAAGATGGAAGTAGACACGGGGGTGTCAGCTTCTGTTGTGAGTGAGTGGACCTACCGGTATCTTAAAGAAGGAGTTCAACCCCTGAAGTTGGTGATCACTGCTGACAGACTAGCCATGTATACCGGTGAGGCCATAAAGATAGTAGGAATGACAATCACCCCTGTAAGTTACAGAAAGTAGTCTGCGCAGTTGCCGTTGATGGTAGTATCGGGCCAAGGATTGATTTAATGAGCATGATTGGCTAAACTGGTTGGAGATTGTTTAAATAAAAACAGAGGGCCTGCATGAAGTCATGGGTAAATACCAAGAGGTATTCCAGGAGTTGAACTGGGAAAGATCGAAGGATTGTAAGCAAAAATCATGTGGATCTGGAAGCCACCCCATGATTTTTAGGGCAGTGTCTGTGACCTACGTGCTGGTGGAGAAGGTAGAGGCAGAGCTCAAAAGACTGGAAGACTTGGGTATCATCAAGCCCATACAATGGGCAGAGTGGGCACTCATCGTGCCAGCAGTTAAACCAGACAAGGCCATCCGTATCTGCAGGGACTACAAGCTGATGATAAACCAGGCTGCGAACCTGGATAGGTACTCCTTCCCCAAAATAGAAGATCTGTATGTGAAGTAGGCTGGGGATCTGACATATATCAAATTGGACATGAGCCATGCCTCTACAGTTGAACCTCAACCAGTTGAGCTATGTCACTCCCAGAGAGAGAGAGAGAGAAAATCCCCCGAAGGACTGAGTTTCTGATAATCTGCATTTAAAAATGTTCATTATTGCTATTGTTTTGGAAATTATATAAGTAATTAATGTATTGTATAATAAGGGACTTAAAGGGGGAGGGATGTGATAGTTGGCCCTTTAAGGGAGAGTCGGGAGGGTGATGTGAGCCGATCGCCTAATGGGGAATGAGCGCAAAGATCTCAATGCAGAGTGTGGGCTTTTGCAACTAAAGAAGATCCGAGAACTCGAAGTGTTAACACCATGAAAGTACTCTATATATTTATCTGCTTGTAAATAATGTGTTATACTTCGTTAAACTAACTGGTGGTCACCAATCCTTGCAATTAGCACAGTTATGTTAGATGACAGAAAGCAGGCACTGACATTTCTTCTTGGCATTGAACAGTTACCACTGTATGAAATTATTTTCCCACTGGTGATAACACTTAACTCCAAATGAGGTGGAATAACATTACTTGGAGCAAAGTAATAAAATTACTGACCCATCTCCTAATGCACCATCTTTATAAACCAGCAGCGATTTAAAAAAAAAATATTTCTAAATGATTTCTCCTCAACGCAGAATCCTGGAATCTTCTCCTCAGCCCCAAGAAAGGGTCATTCTGAAGTTTATAATGTGTAACGGGCAACTGAAATGCCACTGCCAGTTCGACAAGCCCGCTGAATTTTGAAGGTGGTGACCTCTTCCTCTGCCAACCAGAGCTTTGCCACTCGTGGCCTGACTGAGGGCAAAAGGAAAAGGGCAGTTGAGGGTGGGAGTTGGGAGCTCTGAGCTGGAACTGCCACAAGGGTGAAGGCGCATTAAATGAAATGTGGTGTGAGCCAGATAAAAATGCCTTTGAGTAACCTAGGTTTGCATTTAAGAAGCCAGACATGACATGACTGTAAAATAATTGGGACACTGGAAAGAATTGCAGACATCAAAATTGCACACAGCTGGGCTATGCTGTACACCATGTTATGTGTAACATTGCCAGACAACATGATGGTTTGATTTGAAGTAGAGCATTCCTGTTTTGTAGCTGGACTAGCAATGCTGTGCCCTTTAATGACATCAGATCAATCCTCTGATAACACTGACACAATTTGTATTTGGGAGAGGATTTCATGCAAATGAGATGGTCCATGTGTTTTCAGGTTAACCCAGTACCAGGATATATAGCTGTAGATGATATGTTCATTGCTCAGGAAGAGTTAATCTTCTTTATGCTTCACAGTGCACCTCACGGAAGGGGAAAAAAATATCAACTTTTGTTATTGCATATACAAAATTATTTTCCCAAAAATACATTGAAGAAACATTTAATAGGCTCGAGACTATGCGGTACTGCCCTGTTATTTTCCACATGCCTTTAATTATCAGCCATCTGTTACACCGAAAATGCCAAAAGATTGATGTTATTGCTTGTTTTTAGTACTTGTGGAGGGGGATAAGAAGTCCTTATTAGGTGAAACTGTCTCCAGAGGATAATGCATTTTCTGTTTGGTCTCACTGTATAGAATGCAACACTATTTATTTTCTCCTTCATTTCCCTGTGTGTTAGCATTATTTTCAAGCTGTTTATAAGGTGGCTTGGCAGCGTAGCGTTTGTGGGTTTTCTTCCCCCGATTACCCACATAATGAGTTCATGGCCTTGATGCTTCCTGGTCTTCATCAGTTGCCAACTTACCTCCTCGACCAGGAACTATTACGGAGAATGAAGAGTGGCCGGGTCAGAGATCTAATGTTGGTCAAAAAAAGGAGTTACAAATCAATTGTTCTGCAAGGCAAAGTAAGCAGTGAGCTTCTTCATAAAAGAAAAGAACACTTTTCAACCAGATGTATCGGCTGCTGAAACGATAAACTTAAATGATTGAGCTTCACAGCTACAACTGCATTGCAGCTTGGTGTTTGAGTTTCCACAAGTGCTTTGCTCTTGAATCCAAATTAGTGCAGTGCCAGTTGGACTTAACCTGAGTCCCGGCACTATTGTTACAGTGGTGTTTTTCTATTGTCTGTCTGCTCTTTCATGTTGTTCTAACTGCTGCAAAATGCGGCTTTCAGTTGTCTTATGGACTCCAGTTCAGAACAAGCATTGAAATGTTCATTCAACCTGGAGTGATGCTGACAACTGATGGTCAGATATTGCATTACATTTAACACTGAGCCCTTTGGAAAATCATTTAGCAAATTTAACCCTGTCCAACTAAAAACGTGGAAGGTTGGATTCTAATTATTAAATCTCTTAAAAGATATATATATTTTTTTAAATTCTCATTTGCAAAATAACCTGGACACAGCTATTATAATATTTGCACTCATATTTTAAACTAATTTTCTCTTAGCTTTACTCAAGATCTTCCATTGTTCCCCATGTTGATATTCCATTAGATTTTGCTACTGCTTTTTGTTGAAAAATGTGTTCTGCATTCTGAACAGCATGTTGGATCCCGTGTCTGACCATTTGGACGGCAGACTCCCTGCATTACCTATGGCTTCTCTCTTCATAGAATCCCTCCAGAAGGAGGCCATTTGACCTTCAAGTCTGCACCAACTCTCTGAAAGAGGGTGGAATTTTCCCGTCCCTACCACGGGAATCATAACAAGCGGGGACACGGACCATGCAATGGTCTGTTTACCTCGGCGGAAATATCCAGCTGCACTCGCCCCAAGGTCTTACTCACACCTTCTCCCCCATTCGGGTTGATTTAGCATGGCCAATTCACCTAACCCGCACATCTTTGGACTGTGGGAGGAAACTGGAGCACCCCAGAGGAAACCCACGCAGACACGAGGGGAATGTGCAACACCACAGAGTCACCTGAGGATGAAATCGAACCAGGGTCCCTGGCACTGTGAGGCAGCAGTGCTAACCACTGTGACATCATGCCTGCCATCTTAACATGTAGACTGATGACACCAAGTTCTACCTCACCATCACCCTCTCAACCCCTCAAGTTTTGCTATATTATCAGACTACTTTTCTGGCACCCAGCACTGGATGAGCAGAAACTTCCTCTAATTAAATATGGGGAGGATTGAAGCCATTATCTGTGCTCCAAACTCAATTCCGTAATTCCCTAATAACACTCCTGTTAAGCATCTTGGGATGTTTTATTATGTTAACGGTGCTAGATAAATATAATTAGTTTTAGTTTTCTCTTGACTGATGCATGAGGAAACCAATTTAGTCAATCTTGTTGCACAAGTTAGGAACAAACATTATGTTCGTAAGAAGAGACATGGCTGATGATGAATCCAGTGCCACAGAGGGTGGAATTTTCCAAGCTCCCCACATGGTAGGCTTTCCCGCAGCAGATGTGGTGAGACATTGGCTGCCGGTGAAATCCTCCAGCACTGCTACAGCCTGTGGGCTTTTGTGTGGCTTGCGCACCCTTTTGCCAAGGAACCCACCACGAGGGGTCAACTTTGGCGGGACTGGAAGATCCTGCCATTGGGAGGGACTGGAAAAACCCATCCCCCATCTACAATCTTTCTAAGGTAACCAAAGTAAGGGAGCAGATAGTCTTTTTTATAGTTATAAAATCATTGGGTAGCACAGTGGCATGATCGTTATCACTGCTGCCTCACAGTGCCAGGGACCCCGGTTCAATTCCGGCCTTGGGTGACTGTGGCGTTTGTACATTCTCCCATGTCTGCGTGGGTTTCCTCTGGGTGCTCCGGTTTCCTCCCACATTCCAAAGATATGCAGGTTAGGTGGATTGGTCATGATAAATTGTCCCAAATTTGTAGGTTAGATGGATTAGCCATATAAACGCACGGGGTTATGGGGATAGGGCTAGGATGGTCCTGGGTAAGATACTCTTTTGGAGAGTCGGTACAGACCCGATGGGCCATATGGCCTCCTTCTGCACTGTAGGGATTGTACGATTCTATGATTGGGTCCTGCTGTGAAAGCTGCTATGATGCATCTTACAACTCTGGCTTGTGTACACAAATAAATTAGCACACAGGCATCTTTGCAGGAAGAATGATCTTTTCCTATTTCCATGTTGGATGATTGCAAGCAGCAGCAGTCTTCGTAATCCGGTGGGTGAGCCAAGTTGTGAAACAGCCATCTGAAAACCCTTTGATTTTTGCGCAATCTTAAAAAGAGAAGCCAGCAGGATATTGTAACAAATCATGGCAGGCTACTCATTTTAACACGTTGGAACCACTTTAAGGGGAAGCACCGCTTTGCGAGATGAGAACTCCATATGGGCAAATCAAAAATATCCTGTCTAATTACTTTCAAATAGATGCCATTGAAACCATTTTAAAATACAGGAATCAATTTCCAGGTGTCAGTATAATTAATAACACCTTAGCAACAGCTGAAATTAACTGCACCATGTGCTGTGTGCCTATTCAGTCAGAAATGACCAATTTCTGGCATAGATATTCCACATCAGAAAGAAGTTTATCAACTTGGCGCCAGAACTCCAACTACGCTCGTCATTTTCATGTGGGGATAAATTCCAATTGGTACCATTGAATTACATAGAATAGAAGAATCATTGAATCCCTACAGTACAGAATGAGGCCATTCAGCCCATCGAGCCTGTACCGACAACAATCCCACCCAGACCCTATCCCCACAAATTTACCCTGACACTAAGGGACAATTTAGCGTGGACAATCCACCTAGCCCACACATCTTTGGGCTGTGGGAGAAAACCGGAGCACCTGGAGGAAACCCACGCAGACACGGGGAGAATGTGCAGACTCCGCACAGTCACCCGAGGCCAGAATTGAACCCGGGTCCCTGCACTGTGAGGCAGCAGTGCTAACCACTGTGCCACCGTGCCGCCCATGGAAATTGCAACACTGAAATAGGCCATTCCACCAATCAGTCTGTGCTAATAATTATCCTTCTCGATAGTCCTGATCCTATGTATCCTACCTGCTTTCTAATGCCTCCCTTCTCCTGTCCTTCACCCAGTCTTTGCTTCAGTCACTACCATTCCAGTAAATTCAGCAGCCTCACCAGGGTTTTTGTGACTGCTTTAAATTTATTGCATTAAATCTTATATTTATGTCTTCTCCATCGGTGTAAAATGTCTGTTTCTATCATCTCAGTTTCATTCATTCGTTATCGTAAATATCAAAATAAAATTACCCTTTCACCTTCTCTGTTCTAAATAAATTGCCCCAATTCTCCAAGGCCAGAATTTTCCATTGCTCAGGCAGGCACATGCCAGACCCAAAAGCACATGAAATTGTGGGAAGATGTGGACACTTGCCCCAATGTTTTCATAGCCTTGGGCGATATTTAGGTGGACCACCAATGAAATGCATCTGCCAACAATCAGGAAGCCAAGTTAAATGAATTAAACAGCAATGGAGTGGGATTTTATGTTGCCCATCTGCCTTTATGGTTGGCGCGAAGGCCCATTGGCAAGAGGGCCTTTACGTTTTAGCTTCAATCTTGATCCAGGACAGGACGAAAGTCAGGGATCAAATAAAATTGAGAAATGTGTCTGGGGACAGAGGTCTGTTTATGATTGCACTGCCCAGACATCCTTAGGCCAGAATTTTACTGGCATGCCTGCCCCAATCCCAGGAGAGGGCGAGGCTCGGAGAAAGGCATTGTCCGTTGGCTTCGGGTGGGGTCGTACGAACCTCTGGCGGATAAGCCGATAAAATTCCACCCTTAGAATCATAGAATCCCTAAAGTGCAGAGAAGGCCATTTGGCCCATCAAGTCTGCACTGACCACAGTCCCACCCAGGCCCTTTCCCTGTAACCTCACATATTTACTCTGCCCATTCCCCCTGACTTGTGGCAGTCTTCCCCTGATACTTATTTTTTAAAGGCCAAAAGCTCCCTGAGAAAGCTCCGCAACGGCTGTCCCCCTGAGGGACCACAACTGCAGTGCCAGCCCTGTGCACACACCATTTTCTTGGTGCCTGCCCTCCTCCTGCTCTCCTCAGCAGCATTCAGTCTATCCCAGAGCATATTTCTCACCATTAATTGGTGAGCAAGCATAATATTGTGCTAATGATTCAATCTTGGGCTGGACTTGGTTTCACACGCGCTCCTGCCCGTGCTGACTTTAGGCAGGCCCCAAGCATAAAATTTAGGCCGGTGTCTTTCTTGCTAGAATGGAATCATAGAATCCCTACAGTACAGGAGGCCATTCGGCCTATCGAACCTGCAGCAACCATAATCCCACCCATGCCCTATCCCCATTACCTCACGTATTTACTCTGCTCATTCCCTTGACACGAAGGGGCAATTTAGCATAGCCAAACAACCTAACCCACATATCTTTGGAATGTGGGAGGAAATTGGAGCACCCGAAGGAAACCCAAGCAGACGTGTGGTGGTTGTCCGGTGGGGTTTGAATAGTCACCCAAGGCTGGAATTGAACCCGCGTCCCAGGAGCTGTAAAGCAGCAGTGCTAACCACTGTGCTACCGTGCCGCTCATAACTCTGTATCCCCTCCTACGACAGCATCCTAATGAATCTGTAACTCTTCTCGCTTGCTTACTCAAGAGAAATTAGGAATGGACAGCAAAAGTTGGCCATGCAGCCAACTCTCAAATTCCATGAGCAATTTTTAAAATTACCTCAATAGCTTGTCTAAACTGGGCAGTGTTGCAGTTTGCAGCCATCCAAAGGTACAGCAAACCTACCACCTAAGACAGCAGATGAGACTAAATACAGGGTTAACTTTGCTGCTTCTCAGGCAGAGATTCGGGTGAGGCTGAATGTGCACTGGGCCAGGAAGCACTCCTTGGGACAGCATCTAAAGAGACTGAGATTCGGAATTTGCTATCAAAGTACAGGAAAATAAAATAATCTTTTTCTATCTGAACATGTTAAGAAACTAATATAATTATTAGATGGGAGAACCATTACTCTCAAATCCTTTGAAATACCTATAGTTGGCAGAAAAAAATCAATGACTTAACATATTTGGAGAGTTGTAAATTGGAACACAACAAAAGGTGTAAACTACATCATCTGGATACAAAGATCAACAAAAATAAACTATTGAGGTGTCGCAGAAAATCATTTCACACGTATTCCGAGTAAGGTTCAACTTTGGCACCATCTATCTCTGTGAATGTGACTGTAACTGTTGTAGAATCTGGGAAGTCATATCTGCAGCGCAATGGCTGATGTGATATGTAAGTCAATGTTGTGTCATTGAGATAAATATCTACCTTTTACTTTATACCTGTGTGGTAAAGAACTTCCTGACAACAGTTCATATCTCCACATCATGGCTACCATCGACACCGCAAACTGCTGGCTCCAAGTGGAGAGGATCTCCAAGAAGATCGCACATATCGACACAGACATCAAGTTTCTACAAAGATGCAACTTCTTACTACAACAGTTCATATTGCCTTTGAAGGAGTGCAACAAAGGTTCCCTGACTCCTGGGCTGGGGCTGTCAGAGGAGGAGAGATTGGAGTAGACGAGGCCTACCTCGAATTTAGGAGAACAGGGGATGATCTCATTGTAATATGTAGAGTTCTTCAGGAGCTTGATAAGGTTAATTGCTGGGATTATTCTGTTTAATGTTCCTCTAAAGAAGATGATGGATGGTGGATCTAATGTTGCATTCATCCTGGCATCCAGGAAATGTCAAAGGCGGAGAAGATTGGCACATTGGTACCAGTCTCACCAAAGGGAAGACCCTCGCCCTCATGAGGGGGGCAGCAAAGACACCTTCCACTCCCAGAAGCTGAGACTCACAGAGCAGTTGAGTATTGCAATTGTACAGAAGACGCTTGTCATACATATCTCCAGATGAGCAAGAGGCAATGCTGTCGACACCTTCAAATGTCCAGGGATCTGATGACTAACATCTGCCAGATTTATTTTTTATTATTCATTCGTGGGACATGGGCGTCGCTGGCTGGCCAGCATCTATTGCCCATCCCTAGTTGCCCTAGGGCAGTTGAGAGTCAACCACATTGCTCCACATTGCTGTGGAGTCACATGTAGGCCAAACCAGGTAAGGATGGTATATTTCCTTCCATAAAGGACATTAGTGAACGATATGGGGTTTTCTGATAATCTACGTTAGCTTCATGGTAGATTCCTACTTCCCACTGCAGCGGTAGTGTGGCGTGAACGACAGGTAAGATCGGCCCATCCTCCCACTCTTGCTTCTATTTCCTGTGCTCCTATGTTAATGACGGACGAGGATCCGGCCTATCCGGTCAATTAAAGGCCTGTCACTCTGTCAGAGAGGGACGGGCCACAACGCTTTGCCCAGCGCATTTTTAAGAGAGATTCTTTATTATATTGACTGAGAAAAAAAGCAAATACAGAGGTGTAAAGCATTCCATTCACTGGGGCCTCTCATAGCCTTGTATTATTATTTGACAGGATCTCATTGATCTTGTTAAAAAGTAGTCCTGAAATAGAAGCAATCTGCTTGGAATTTCTTGTGATTTATAGCAGATTCTGTCGCAAATGGCAGCTGGGTGCTGTGACAATCTGTTGGTTCCAAGACAATCCTGCAGTACTTTACAATATCACACTAAGGTATTGTACACAGTAAATTGAAAAAAAAACACCTGTTCATTTGGGCACATTGCAGCAACTGTTTAAAGGATAAGAACATTTTGGGCACAGATCGTGTTTACGGGTTCAGAAGATTTTTAAAATCTTCTTCAACGTTTGGTTTTACCACCCTTTTTTCATGAATCTCAGACAAAAATTTTAAAAGAACTGGTATGACCTGTACTTAAAGGTGATCTTCCCCAGATATTTTAGGTGCCAAAACACTGCAACATGGCCAAGATACCATGTTGGTAGTACAGTTGCCGTCCAGTGAATCATGCGAATTGTTACACAAATTGTCAGTTAACATTCATTTTTGGGGCTGCCCCCACCTTTTTTTTTCGATAGCCAGAGCTCACCTTCCAACAGCGATCAGTTGGGAGTAAATTCAGTGTTGCTAAGTATTTTAAATGCTGCTTAAAGGTGTATTATCTTTTCCTGTTCTATTGCTGTTGGAGGACAAAAGATGACTTGGGGTGGCATGGTGGCACAGTGGTTGCCACTGCTGCCTCAGTGTCAGTGGCCCGGGTTCGATTCCAGCCTTGGGTGACTGATTGTGTGTGGAGTTTGCACGTTCTCCCCGTGTCTGCGTGGGTTTCCTTCGGGTGCTCTGGTTTCCTCCCGCAGTCCAAAGATGTGCGGGTTCGGTTGATGGGCCATACTAGCTTGTCCCTTATTGTCGGGGGATTAGCAGGGAGTACTGGGACAGAGCCTGGGTTGGATTGATGTCGGTGTAGGCTCGATGGGCCAAATGGCCTCCTTCTGCAAAGTACAGATTCTATAACTTTTGAAACACACCAGGAGACATTTTGAAACACTCTTTAAAGATTTCCCCAACACTCAAATATTTAATTTCCTGGAAGTTCTCTGTGAATATTTCACTATACCAGCTCATTGGACACCTTCCAGCAGTTACCTGAGAAAGGATCTTTCGTTCAGGGCATGTAGGTATCCACCTTGGGCTGCAGGAGGCATGGGAGGCAGGCAAAGCAACATCAGTTGTTACAGGAGAGAGCGACTCAAGGGCAAGGTGATATTTTTCCCCTACCTACAACCGCCCCCATTAGAGAATCTGTATGCTCTATCACTCAGTCTGTGAGCTATCCTAAAACGGACTGTTGCGCGTGAGCCAATGTATGCCCCACCTCGTTTCTTGATCTATCAAATAGCCGGGTGCTCTCAAACTACAGCAGTGCCATCAGGAGCTGTGGCTACTGTTGGGACTACAGGCAGTCCCCACCAAAGAGGAGCGATGTTTCGAGACACGCAGGTAACATACCAGCAGAGCTGGGTAAATGACGGGTGTGGTTCTCTGGGTATGGCACTCAATTTTATAGTCCTTCCTCATCACTGGCAGTTTGCTCCCGGCACTGGAATGGGGGGGGGAGGGGGGGGGATGATGGGAGGGAGACCCATACTCCCTCAAGAAAATTCCATCTAATCAAATCTTCAGTAATAAATCTGCAGCTGTCTAATTTAGCACCACCAGGTAAATTCAACTTACACCATCAATAATATGGCCCAAAATTGCCAAACTTCAAACAGGCACATCTTCTCCAGTTGGTGTCTGTTTCCACTCCTCTGTTTGCTCAATGATTTGGCTCGACATGAATCCCAAAACTGATGGGCAATTGAATTCTTCTGTCATTTTTATTTCATGTTTTCCTTTTCCTTTCAAGTTTATAGGAATGATGAAATGACTTGTGGGTATTCTGCAACAAGGAAAAGGGAGGACAATCATGGTGAGAGTGTGTGGGAGCTGAAATTGTGACTGCAACTTACTGTCCTCCATGAAACGTAAAAAACGAAGGCTAGATATGGAACTGCATTTTCAACAAGTTGTGGAATTGGCCATGGTCAATACCGGGGTAAGTTTTGGGCTGATTGCCACTCCGAGGAAGTTATGGCCCACGATTGTTCTGGTTTCCAGCGCCTGTAGTATTTTGCTTTGGTATTAAGAGTAATTCATTGCGAGGCTGCTATGACAACATTTGCTCATCATTACATCAGAGAATCATTCATATTTGAGAGTCCCTTCAGAGAATTACATTATGTGCATATTTTGAGGCAAAAATCATAAGTCAGGGATGTACCTAGTAGCCCTGCGGGTGATTATTAAAGGGGTGTCACAAAATTCCATAACTTAATAAATGCCCTACAAAAGGTGAGTTCAGAACATTAATAAAATGTGTCTAAAAAGATTCCTGTTCAAATTGGCATGAGGTAAATTTAGTATGCAAATCAGGACACATTTTCAGAGAAAGGGCTGAATTTTGTTGAGATAGCAATAACTCTGACATTGGGCTAGAAAGGCAAGGGCAGTGCCGCCTTAATTGTTTTCAAGAGCCCTCATCCAAATCATATGCTGATCAGGCAATTAGCTGCCGGCACCAGGGCTCCCATTCCTTTTTGGTTGGAGCGCACAACTCCCAGAATTGCTGGCCGATCGGAGCGTCGGCAGATCTTCAGTTTTCAATCTGACACATGGAACGATACCCACTGCTTGGAGTGCATCCCTCCCACAGCAGCACTGTAGATGTCACCCTGGAACCAAGGCAAATGGGGATGGAGCCACCAGGGTCAGCCAGGTCGGCACCAGTGAGGGAATGTTATCAGTGAGGGCTGAGTATAGAATACTCAGTACATAGTAGAGTATACAGAATACTGAGAGGCCGAGATAGAATGGACATGGAGAGGATGTTTCCACCAATGGGAGAGACTTGAACTCGAGGGCACAACTTCAGGTGAAAGGATGCTCTTTTAAAACTGAGATGAGGAGGACTTTCTTCAGCCAGAGGGCGGGGAATCTGTGGAACTCATTGCCACAGAGGGCTGTGGAGGCCAGGTCATTGAGTATCTTTAAGTCAGAGATAGATAGTTTCTTGATCAATAAGGGGACCAAGGGTTATGGGGAGAATGCAGGAAAATGGGGATGAGAATCATATCAGCCATTATTGAATGGCGGAGCAGACTCGATGGGCTGAATGGCCTAATTCCGTGCCTGTATCTTATGGTCTTATGTGTTGTTGTTTCTGTGGTATTAGGCATTGCCCATGAGGATGGGGAATATCTGGTGGGCTACAGAGTTCCTGATCTGGAGACTAACCCCTTAGAAGCTTACCAATTCCCCCCCTCACCAATAACATCCCCTCAATGGGGCCTCCCCGACTGACCTTGGTGACTCCAACCCCACCTATCTTGGTTCCAGGATGGCAATGAGGTCTCCACGTTTTACTGAGTGGTCTCTCCACGTGACAGAGCAGCTCGGAAGTCCCAGTCTGCTCTTGGGTGAAGCATTAAACGCTGCCCAGCGAGTGAGAATTAACTTGTTATAAAAACAGAAAATGTCAGAAAACCTCAGCAGGTCCGGCAGCATCTGTGGAGGGAGAAACAGAGTTAACTACATTTCCAATCCATATGACTCTTCTTCAGAGACGATGAACTTGTAATATGGTAGAGGATACAAAGGTTTGGAAGTCATTGAAGAAATAGTTGGCTCCTATGATGGGGGCAGTGAATGTATGGTGGAATGGAAGAACTAGAATGATCTTGCTGTCCAGTGAAGCCTGACATTCTCCTGTTTCTAGGGGCAATGATGGAAAGCCCAATGTTGGAGTCATATTCAGAAAAATTGTTAAAGAAAACAGATATAGCAGCAGAACACTACATAAAATAAAGGTCATTGATCAAAACTCAGTGTTTCGAAGATTATAACTCTCGGACACAATCATTATATTTTATTGCCAAATTTAGTTCTTAATGTGATCTTATGTGAACTTTTCCACTGATTTATTTCAAAGGTTGAAGTAGAAATGGGAGAATACTGACTGATTTTCAAACTGCCAATGCAGCTTGAGCAGGATATTGTAAGAGCGAGAGCAATATAAATTAATATCAGCTTTCAAAGCAAGTGATTTTAACAGAACATCCATTGTTTGCCTATATTTTAAAATAATTCTCTTCATAATTTATTGGCAATTTATTGGAATCTTGTGTTGCGCTATAGTCATAAGACATAGGAGCAGAAGGAGGCCATTTGGCCCATCATTTAATGACATTAGTATTTAGGGAGGGAAACTTGATTTATTATTATTACATATATTGGGATACAGTGAAAAATATTGTTTTTCGCGCACTATACAGGCAAAACATACCAGTTATAGAGGAGAAGGAAAGGAGAGAGTGCAGAATATAGGGTGGGATTTTATGGCCTCGCTCGTCCCAAAATCATAAAATCTTGCCCGACGTCAACAGACCTTTCCATGCTCTGCCCTTGCCTGCTCCAATTGGCATGGCGGGCGGGACTGTAGAATTCTGGCCATAGTGTTGCAGTTACAGATGGGTGAAGAGAAAGATCAGCTTAATATAAGGTAGGTCCATTCAAAAGTCTGATGGCAGCAAGGAAGAAGCTATTTTTGAGCCAGTTGGTTTTGATTTGATTTATTATTGTCACATGTATTAACATACAGTGAAAAGTATTGTTTCTTGTGTGCTATACAGACAAAAAAACATACCATTCATAGAGAAGGAAACAAGAGAGTGCGGAATGTAGTGTACAGTCAGAGCTAGGGTGTAGAGAAAAATCAACTTCATGCGAGGTAGGTCCATTCAAAAGTCTGATGGCAGCAGGGAAGAAGCTGTTCTTGAGTTGGTTGGTAAGTGACCTCAGACTTTTGTATCTTTTTCCCAATGGAAGAAGGTAGAAGAGAGAATGTCCGAGGTGAGTTGGGTCCTTAATTATGCTGGCTGTTTTGTCGAGGCAGTGGGAAGTATAGGCAGAGTCAATGGATGGGAGGCTGGTTTGTGTAATGGATTGGGCTACATTCACAACCTTTTGTAGTTTCTTGCGGTCTTGGGCAGAGCAGGAGCCATACCAAGCTGTGATACAATCAAAAAGAATGCTTTCTATGGCGCATCTGTAAAAGTTGATGAGAGTCGTCGCTGACATGCCAAATTTCCTTAGTCTTCTGAGAAAGTGGAGGTGTTGGTGGGTTTTCTTACTTATAGTGTCGGCATGGGGGTACCAGGACAGGTTGTTGGTGATCTGGACAGCTAAAAACTTGAAGCTTTCGTGTTTTTAGACTTTTGTATCTTTTTCTCGACAGAAGAAGTTGGAAGAGAGTATAAAAGCACATTTCTGCGGATGCTGGAATCTGAAAGCAAAAGAAAAAATGTTGGAAAATCTCAGCAGGTCTGGAAGCATCAGTAAGGAGAGAAAAGAGCTGACGCTTCAAGTCTAGATGACCCGGCATCTGGACTCAAAACGTCAGCTCTTTTCTCTCTTGTGGAAGAGAGTATGTCTGGAGTGCGTGGGGTCCTTGACTATGCTGGCTGCTTTCCCGAGGCAGCAGGAAGTGTAGACGGAGTCAATGGATGGGAGGCTGGTTTGCGTGATGGACTGGGCTTCGTTCACAACCCTTTGTAGTTTGTTGTCAGAGCAGGAGCAATACCAAGCTGTGATACATCCGGAAAGGATGCTTTCTATGGTGCATATGTAAAACTGGTGGAGAGGGAATCATGGAGCATGGAGCACTTGGTGTATTTCTTTATAAATTATTCTGTGGGATGCAGCCATCACTGAAAAGACCAGCATTTGTTGCCCATCCCTAATTGCCTTTAACTGAATGGCTTGCTCGGCCACTTCAGAGAGCAGTTAATTGTAATCCTTATTGCTGTGGATTTGGAGTCACGTGTAGGCCAGACCAGTTACGAATGGTAAGTTTCCTTCTCTAAAGGGCAATAGTGAACCAATTGTTTTTTTAAATATAACAATCAATGATGCTTTTATGGTCTGTATTACTGAGACCAGCTTTCTATTCCAGGTTTACTAATTGAATTTAAAATTTCACCCGCTGTTCCGATGGGATTTGAACCCACACTCCCAGAGAATTAGCCTGGCCTTCTGGAATGTTAGTCCGGTGACCATACCATGACACTACCTGTGAGATAGGGAGGAGAACAGTAACCAGAGGACTAAGACAAAACCAAGGATGGAAAGATGAAGTGCATCTGGAAGAGAGCTAACAAGTAGCTCAAGGTAACAGACAGGAACACACAGAAAGCGTGGTACAAGAAACATTGTCAACAAGTGCACGGACCTTTCTTGACTCTGCAGCGAGAGGTCTGAACTATCATGTAAAACCCTTAATCATGATCAGTCAATACACTGACAACTTAGAAGGAGCATTAGTTTAGCCTATCTTGGATAGTTTCGCAGGGGTAAATACTGTGGAATGTACCATTGTCCCTCGAGTTGTGGCAATGTGAATTTTGTGAATGTCCTTCATTTTTTCAGTGGAATCAATGGGTACAATTATGCCTGAAAGTCCTATCCTGTTAAGTCCCCTTCTTCCTTCACACCGGAGGAGGTGGGTGAACTGTGATAAAATTAAGACAACTGTGGATATTACCAGGATATTTTGCATTCAATTGCACTTTTCGGTTCTGTTGATCCAAGCCCATGTCAAAGTGAGTAGATTTTCTGATTTATGTGTACCAGGAGATTAATATTAGAGGCACAGATGGCCACGTGTATCATCAATGCCATCCAGCATCTTTTATAAAACTTGTCATCTGAAAAAACAATGCCCTGTTATGCTATATTTGTTGTTGTTATAGACAGGGATGGGAAAGACACCCTCTAATCAATGTGGTTTTTTTAAAGGAAGGTGTGTGTGTTTCTTTATTGACTGTATGGTCATTTTAAATAACCAGCAATAACATTTAATGTATTTAAATTAAGAGGTTTATTTATTCATGCAATTACCCTGAAAATCTAATGCGACATTGCTCACTCATTTCTCTACCCGCCTCTCTCTCTCTCACACACACACAAATACACATATTTTCCTGTCCTGCCTACCATGGGAATTGTAGCGGGTGGGGAGAACTGTGCAAAGGACTGTTGACCTCGGGTGGGATTTTCCAAGCTTTGGGTGAGCGCGGCCGGAAAATCCTGTCCATAGATATGCTCAGCCTGTCTCGCAGAAAATACAGTCAAAAAAGATAGTGCATTCATGCAAGTTTTATGTTTATTTATTTACTTTTTATTTATTAGTGTCACAAGTAGGCTTACATTAACACTGCAATGAAGTTACTGTGAAAATCCCCTAGTTGGATTTAGCCTGGCCAATGCACTTAACCAGCATGTCTTTCGGACTGTGGGAGGAAAAGGGAGCACCTGGAGGAAACTCGCGCAGACATGGGGAGAACGTGCAGACTCCGCACAGACAGCGATCCAAGCCGAGATTCGAATCCAGGTCCCTGGTGCTTTGAGGCAGACGTGCCAAAGCCAGGAATTGAACTCAGGTCCCTGGCACTGTGAGGCAGTGGTGGTAACCATTGTGCCACCGTGCTGCCCCAGGATAGGGGTGGAGTTAGCAACTAAAGAATTCAGTTGGGGACAGAGATTGAAACAATACTTCACTTCTGCTTGGCAATGTTGGATATTGGATTAACAGTCGGATGATTTGGCAATAGTGGAGAGAGGGAGAAGTGGCAGTGAGGTGGAGATAGTTGCTGATAGCATATAGAAAAAAACAATGCAATGCTTTCAGATGATGTTGCCTTGGGGCAGAATGTAGATGAGAAACAAAAGGCGGCCAAAGATAGATCCTTGAAGGACGGCAGAGGAAGGAGTGCAGGAGAAGGAATAGAAACCAGTGCAACTGATACTCTGGCTACATTTAGTAAGAATGGAAGTCCAACCAGATGACAGTAGGGAGGTTTTGGATGAGAATGCCGCGGTCAACTATGTCAAAGGCTGCAAGCTGGTCAAGAAGGGAAGGTTTTCCACAGTTATCATTTGTGACTTTAAAATAAGATCTGTTTCGGTGCTCTCAGTAGATTTCCTCTACAGTTTTGCAATGGTGGGAAGATTTAAAATTTAAATTCCCCACGAGTATTTGATTGTGATTCGATTGATTATTTTCCTTTTGTTGATTTTCAAATTTCAGCAAAAAGGTTCTTAATTTACCCGGAAGGGAAACCGGCTCTGCTGCCTCACCTGAAGTAACTATGCCCACCATCCCAGAAATGGGCTTTTCAAGACGAACAGGAACTCTACTGGAAGCTTTCCAAAATTAAAAAAATTAGGCCATCCCTGCAGATTCATTGTTTTACAGTTTATTTATTAGTGTCACAAGAAGGTTTACATTAACACTGAAATGAAGTTACTGTCAAAATCCCCCAGTCACCACACTCCGGTGTCTGTTTGGGTACACTGAGGGAGAATTTAGCATGGCCAATAGACCAAACCAGTGTGTCTTTCGGACTGTGGGAGGAATCCGGAGCACCCAGAGGAAACCCACGCAGACACGGGGAGAACATGCAGTCTCTGCCCAGACAGTGACCCAAACCGGGAATCAAACCCGAGTCTCTGGCACTGTGAGGCAGCAGTTCTAATCACTGTGCCACCCGTGATAAGTGGTAGGCCAGGAGGTGTGATAACCCTGAGGACTTACATGGGGAATCCCTAATTGACCTCCCTGTGGACTCGTGGAACATGAGTTCCCATGGTAATAGGCAATTACCTACCGAGCCCTTGATAAGGTGAACCCCTCAGTGGATCCAATGAATTATTGTTCCAGACGGGATTCAAGTATATTCACCATAGGGTTGTGATTTAACTTTTGATTTAAGAATTAAACATTGTTTCTTTACAATTGGCTGCTTGAGTTATTACAAGAGGTGGTCTAATTGAGATGCTCTAAATGATAAAACGGATAATATAAAGTTATACATAAGGCTGGATTTTCAACTGTCAGGGAATAGGTACAGTCATGATTTGCATTTCCAGAAGGTGGTACGAGATCCCATCACCTCCAGAATGCGATATAATTTTCCTTGGAATGGTGGGTGAGGGATTGGAACCTGTCATACCTCCAATTTATTGTCTGTGAAGCGAGCTGTGAAACTAATTTAAAAGCCTCACTGCGTTAGTCCGGCATTTTCAATCAGCAAACATGGGGAACACATTGGCTAGCTAGCATGAAAATGGGAGAGTTGCAGATCTGTTTTTTGGGTGCGTTTTTGCTCCCAATGTTATGCATATAGTGCTTTAAAAATGGACTAGACTGTTTCTAGCAA
The DNA here is from genome assembly GCF_964213995.1 of Mustelus asterias. NCBI lineage: Eukaryota > Metazoa > Chordata > Chondrichthyes > Carcharhiniformes > Triakidae > Mustelus > Mustelus asterias. The sequence continues at coordinate 44,538,468 of NC_135821.1, forward strand.
CTGGAGGCAGTGGGTGGGGCTGAACACACCAGCCAGCTTGATCAAGCAGCAGAGGGAGCTATTGCGCATGTGCAGACATCTGTGGCTGCACATGTGCAATTCCAACAGCAGAGGCCTGACAGAGAGAGAGAGCTGTCAGGCCTCTGCTGCTGCAGCCAGCGTCAACCCAGCCCTGGCCCCCAGCAAGCACTTTGGCCCATGGCCAACCGCAAGCCCCACACCGCCCAAAAATATAGCCCCCGCTGCCCACCCCACCATGCGGACCGATTATGCCTCCCCTCAATGGTCACAGGCAGAGCAGCAGTGGGCTCCCCTCCCTCCCCCCCACCGATGACAGGCAGAGCGGCAGCAGGGTCCCCTCCCTCCCCCACCGATTTCAGGCAGAGTGCACAGTGGCCCCCACTTCCTTCCCCAATCAGGCTGTATCGGTCTCGTTCCACCCACTGCAGGCCCTGCCCTCTTCATTACCCACTCCATAGGTCCTGCCCCATTCAAGCCCTGCCCACATAGGCCACGCCACTTCAGGCCCCACCCCCAGCACTGCCCAGCAGGCAGTGCCAAAGTGCCTGGGGGGCATTGCCAAGGTGCCAGGCTGGCAGTATCAAGGTACCAGACTGGCACTGCCAGTCGGGTACTGCCCAAGGGACACCCCATTGCCCTCGGCCTCCCCAGGGGGCCTCAGTGGCCTCCAGTTCTACTGGTGAGGCCAACACAACTGTTCCCCGTTCATGGGGAGCAGGAGTTTTTCTCGCCGAAGAGAAACCATGCATCTCAGTGCTCGACTCTGCTGCTTCCCACCAGAACTCAGTCATGTAACATTGCATTGTAATTATATACATATTTACATCAGTATCAGGTGGTTCTAATGTTAACCATTTTACTCTTCATTTCTCCCCCAACCCAACCCCACAAGGCTTTATTCCAATTATATACATTGTGCTACATCTGTCCTCAAACGTTCAGACTTCACAGGGTTAGTCTTTGTCTTGCCTTGACCAGTCTCCACAATCAGTTCCTGATTTCATTTCAAGGTTGAGGATGATTTGCACGCTCTCACCGTTTGACAGGAATGTCTTGGAGAGAGATGAAGAGTAAAAGGTTAACATCAGAACCACCTGGTACTGATGTAAGTATGTATGTAACTGATGCGCGATTGATTCACTTGGGAGGCTAGGACGTACCCGGGAATAAAGGCTTTTATTCACAACAAGATTGGAGCACACTACTTAACAATACTATCCCAGACTAAGGGCTACTAGGAAGTAGCAGTGACCTTTATACTCCTGTAAGAAGGTGGAGCTTAACGGAGTGTACCACATAAACAATAATAACAGGTGGAACACCCAAACCCTAACCCCAACAGTAACAAGAGTAACATATGTACAAGTACCCGTGGTGGTAACCATCGATGGTTCACCACAGTAACCACAGTGCAATGTCACATGACTGAGTTGTGGTGGGAAGCAGCAGTACAATCTTGTGTCGAATACTGAGATTTATGTGGATCTGTAAATAAACATGAATGTTTCTTACACGTAAAAGTCTATGGTAGCATTCTTAGGGCAACAGGCAAATCCTAGAGAAACCCCATCCAGAGCTTGAGCACAACAACACCTCGGTCCCCAAGCTGAGATATTTGAATCAATTGACGGCCATAGGTAAGGTGCCTGAAGATTGGAGGGTGGCAAATGCTGTGTCTTTGCTTGAGAAAGGCTGCAGGGAAAAGCCTGGGTACTACAGGCTGGTGAACTTAACATCTGCACTGGGTAGGTTATTAGAAGGTATTCTGAGAAACAGGATCTACAGGCATTTCCCTGGGTAGTTGTAAAGATTCTAATTGTTTCTGGTTCCTTGTCTCCTTCCAAACATGGATTCATTCCCAATGATAGCAAGGCTCCTTCTGATTTTTCCCTGGTCCGTTCCAATTCTATAAGATCTCAGCTATGGAGCTCCTTCTACTATTATGCCTTATTTATGTTGTTCTCTTCCCCACCTTCTCTCCACAGGCTGTAGCACTTTCTCATGCTCTGTACAGCTCTGGTCATCCAGAATCATGGAATAGAATCATAGAATCCCTCCAGTGTAGAAGGAGGCCATTCGACCCATCGAGGCTGCACTGACCACAATCCCACATGGGCCTATTCCTGTAACCCCACATATTTACTCTCGCTAACCCCCTGACACTGAGGGGCAACTTAGTAGCCAATCCACCTAACCTGCATATCTTTGGGCTTTGGGAGGAAACCGGAGCACCTGGAGGAAACCTACGCAGACATGAGGAGAATGTGCAAACTCCGCACAGACAGTGACCCAAGCGGGAATTGAACCCAGGTCCCTGGTGCTGTGAGGCAGCAGTGCTAACCACTATGCCACCATGCTGCCCCCTGCACACCTTAAAACCTGACGATGCAGAAAGGCCTGGAGCTGGCTGTGGTGAACCATAGATGGTTACCACTATGGGTACTGAACCATAGATGGTTATCACTATGGGTACTTGTACATATGTTACTCTTGTTACTGTTGGGGTTAGGGTTGGGGTGTTCCACCTGTTGGTATTGTTCTGTGGTACACTCCGGTTGGCTCCACCTTCCTACAGGAGTATAAAGGTCACTGCACTTCCTAGTGACCCTTTAGTCTGGGATTGTATTGTTAAGCAGTATGCTCTATTCTTGTTGCTAATAAAAGCCTTTATTTCCCGGGTATGATCCAGCCTCCCGAGTGAATTAATCGCGCATCAATTTTATTAGCAACAATTTTTGTTTTGAAAAAAAAAGAACCATGGAGCAAATGTTAAAACCCGATCGGCTTACCTTAGATCCGCGTGCTGCTGGAGCGTCGAACACTTTCGACCATTGGTTGAAGTGTTTCCAGGATTATATCGACGCCTCAACAGCAGTCCAAAGCGACGCCGATAGATTGCGGGTCCTCCACGCAAGGGTAAGCGACACTATGTATGCAACAATCCGTGATGCCCAAGACTACAAAGAGGCCATCGAACTACTTAAGAAGCTGTACCATAAACTGCCAAACGAGATTCATGCTCGGCACCTACTAGCCACTCGACGGCGGCAGCCCAGTGAAACGATGGGACAGTACCTGCGCGAACTTCAGCAGCTAGCCAGAGCCTGCAATTGCAAGCCAGTGTCGGCGACTCAATACACTAACGATCTGATCCGAGATGCGTTCGTGCCGGGAATCGGCTCATCCTATATTCGCCTGCGGCTGCTAGAGCAAGGTAATTTGGACCTAGCTAAGACGGTGGAATTGGCTGATGCGATGGAAACGGCCTCCAGAAGTCTTGGAACTTACCCCACCGACCACGTGGGAACATCGTGGCAAGTACAGCCACCGACTCAACTCTACCCAGCGGCTCCTAGGAACTGCGCGATCGTGCTTTCAACCTCGGACCTGACGGCGGCGGCAGCTCCAGGAGGCCCACGGTGCTATTTTTGTGGATTGGCGAAGCACCCTCGTCAGCGATGTCCGGCCAGAACGGTATTTTGCTCCGCATGTGGGAAGAAAGGGCACTATGCTAAAGTGTGCCGAGCGAAGCCACTTTCAAAGCCAAGCAGTGCTGCGTGTGACTCCCCAGGATCCGTCTCCTCGTCTCCAGCTTCGTCGATGTCTTCAACCACGTGCGATTCACGAGCGCCGCCATTCCTGAGGACGACGATGCAAGACACGTGCGACCTGCGAGTGCCACCACTTCCAACGCCATCGACCACGTGCGATCCATGGGCGCAGCCATTTTGGTCGACACCGACCGCAGACGACCAGCAGGGGTCATCATCATCGACCATCTCAGCTGCCTGCAGTTGCACTCAAGATTCAACGGTGGCGTCAATCATCCTGGACCAGGCCAAGCCTAACAGACTCGACAAGTCCATGATGGACATAGAGGTAAACGGACGCCTGATACATTGTCTGTTTGACAGCGGGAGCATGGAGAGTTTCATTCATCCGGACACCGTGAAACGGTGCAGTCTCCGAGTACAGACTGTCAGGCAGACAATTTCTATGGCGTCGAGGTCCTGATCTGTTACCGTTCTTGTGAGCTGCGTGGTAAATCTAACGGTGCGGGGCACAGTTTATGAGAACTTCAGGCTCCTCGTGTTACCGCACCTTTGCGCTCCGGTACTCCTGGGACTAGACTTTATGGTCCACCTGAGGAGTGTGACCCTGCAGTACGATGGGCCACTCCCTCCACTTTCAGTGGGAGAACAGCAGCCTCCAAATTGCCCAGTGCGCTCCACGTGCAGTCTCTCAACACTCAAAATCACCCCGCCGTCTTTATTTGAAAATCTCGTGCCAGGCTGCAAGCCCATCGCAACTAAGAGCAGGCGTTACAGCGCTGAGGATCGGATCTTTATTCGATCTGAAGTTCAGCGGCTCCTCAGGGAAGGGATCATTCAACCTAGCACTAGCCCATGGAGAGCACAAGTCGTGGTGGTTAAGACTGGAGACAAGCCCCGGATGGTCATAGACTATAGTCAAACCATTAATAGGTACACGCAGCTGGACGCGTATCCTCTCCCGCGCATATCTGACATGGTCAATCAGATTGCGCAGTACTGGGTGTTCTCCACCATCGATTTGAAGTCAGCCTACCACCAGCTCCCCATTCGCCCAGAGGACTGAAAATACACGGCCTTTTAGGCGGATGGCCGTCTCTACCACTTCTTAAGGGTCCCTTTTGGCGTCACTAATGGAGTCTCGGTCTTCCAGTGTGAAATGGACCAAATGGTGGACCAAAACGGGCTACGGGCTACCTTCCCGTACCTGGACAACATCACTATCTGCAGCCATGACCAGCAGGACCATGATGCCAACCTCCTGAAGTTTTTACGCACTGCGTCTCGCCTGAATCTGACCTATAACAGGGAGAAGTGTGTATTCAGCAAGCACCGCCGAGCAATTCTCGGATACGTGGTGGAAAACGGGGTCATCGGCCCCGATCCAGACCGTATGCGCCCCCTCCTTGAACTTCCCCTACCCACTAGCATCAAAGCACTGAGAAGATGCTTAGGCTTCTTTTCGTATTACGCACAGTGGGTTCCCAATTATGCGGACAAAACCCGTCCGCTCATAAAGCCTACCTCTTTTCCCCTGGCAGCAGAGGCTCGCTTAGCCTTTGAAGGGATAAAAGCCGACATCGCGAAAGCCACGATGCACGCTGTCGATGAGTCCATCCCCTTCCAGGTGGAGAGTGATGCATCTGATTTCGCCCTGGCCGCCACACTTAACCAGGTGGGCAGGCCCATCGCCTTTTTCTCTCGCACCCTCCAAGGCCCCGAAATTCGGCACTCCTCTGTGGAAAAGAGGCTCAGGCCATTGTGGAAGCCGTCCGGCATTGGCACCATTATTTGGCTGGAAAATGATTTACCCTGCTCACGGACCAGCGGTCCGTGGCATTCATGTTCAACAACACGCTAAGGGGTAAAATCAAAAATGATAAAATCTTAAGGTGGAGAATCGAACTCTCCACCTACAACTATGATATCATGTACCGTCCGGGGAAGCTCAATGAGCCCTCAGATGCCCTGTCACGTGGAACATGTGCCAGTGTGCAGGAGGATAGGCTACAGGCCCTCCACAATGATCTCTGCCATCCGGGGATCACTCGGCTCTTCCATTTTGTAAAGGCCCGGAATCTGCCCTACTCCATAGAGGATGTCAGGTCGATAACTCGAAGCTGCCAGGTATGTGCTGAATGCAAGCCGCACTTCTACCGACCTGACAGGGCACACCTCATTAAGGCCACTCGCCCTTTTGAATGACTGAGTGTTGATTTCAAGGGCCCCCTTCCTTCGACAGATCGGAATGTGTACTTCCTCAACGTGGTTGACGAGTACTCCTGATTCCCTTTTGCCATTCCCTGTTCAGACATGTCCGCTGCCACGGTCATCAAAACCCTGCGGAGTCTTTTTACCCTGTTCGGCTACCCCAGTTATATCCACAGTGATAGGGGTTCGTCGTTTATGAGCGACGACTTGAGGCAATACCTGCTCTCTAAAGGAATTGCCTCAAGTAGGACTACGAGTTACAACCCCAGGGGTAATGGCCAGGTCGAAAGAGAAAACGCTACAGTCTGGAAGGCTGTCTTACTGGCGTTGAGGTCTAGGGGTCTTCCAGTCTCCCGTTGGCAAGAGGTACTTTCTGATGCGCTCCATTCAATCCGGTCCCTCCTGTGTACGGCAACCAACGCTACCCCACATGAGCGGATGTTTACCTTCCCTAGGAAGTCTTCCTCTGGGACCTCGCTGCCATCTTGGTTGACGAACTCAGGACCTGTCCTCCTGCGGCGGCATGTTAGGACCCGCAAGTCCGACCCTTTGGTTGAACAGGTCCATCTCCTCCATGCCAACCCTCAATATACCTATGTAGCATATCCTGACAGGCGAGAGGACACGTTCTCTATCTGAGATCTGGCGCCTGCAGGGGACCTGGAAACCCCCGTCGCTCCCGCACCCCTGGTTAGGGTTCCTTTGCCCATTATCTCCCCTCCTGACACGGCGCGGGCAGTATCGGGACCTCCACTTCATCCTCTTACTCCCGTGTACAGCTTGCCTGAGTCCAGGAGATTGTCGCCACCTCGAGGTCCACCCGTCCGTGAGGAACTGGAGGAGTCACTGGACACCACCTTGGAGAGAGGGTCACCATGGTCACCAGAACCGGCGCTACCGCCAGTGTTGAGGAGGTCGCAGAGACGGTGCGGCCCTCCGACACAACTGAACTTGTGAATATATGGACAGTTCGTACTGTTTTTTTGCCCCACCGGCCTTTGTTTTTAAAGGAGGGGTGAATGTGGTGAACCATAGATGGTTACCACTATGGGTACTGAACCATAGATGGTTATCACTATGGGTACTTGTACATATGTTACTCTTGTTACTGTTGGGGTTAGGGTTGGGGTGTTCCACCTGTTGGTATTGTTCTGTGGTACACTCCGGTTGGCTCCGCCTTCCTATAGGTGTATAAAGGTCACTGCACTTCCTAGTGACCCTTTAGCCTGGGATTGTATTGTTAAGCAGTATGCTCTATTCTTGTTGCTAATAAAAGCCTTTATTTCCTGGGTACGATCCAGCCTCCCGAGTGGATTAATCGCGCATCACTGGCTGAGGAAGAGAGTCTGATGCACCACTCTTTCTCGGATGGGGATGGGGAGGAAGAAGACAAATAGAAAGAGGGAGCTGGTGACTGCCTCAGCCTTTTCATTGCACCTTTCCACAGTGGATGGGGCCAGCAACTTGAATGAAACTTTTGATTTGACCTGGTTTATTATTGTCACATGTGTTGGGATACAGTGAAAAGTATTGTTTCTTGCGTGTTATATAGACAAACCATACCATTCATAGAGTACATAGGAGAGAAGGAAAGGAGAGGGTTCAGAATATAGTGTTGCAGTTACAGATTGGCTGGAGAGAAAGATCAGCTTAATATATAATCGGACCATTCAAAAGTCTGATGGCAGCAGGGGAGCCGAAGGATCGCCAGATCTGTAAGATATTTAAAAAGAACATTATTAGGAAGGTTAAAAGAGTTAGACTTAAATTTTAAGAGCATAGAACGAGAGGTAAAGATGGAATTAGAGGGTATGCTGGGGACAGCTCACAAAAGTTGCCTCTCTCCGGCGCCATCTTTTTCTCCATTCCAAGCATCTCGGCACCATCAGCAGCACTGAGCACTTCATGCTAGAGAAAGCCTCATTCTGTCTGTGCATGTCAGCTTGCTGTTTCCTGCATCAACTCAGAGTGATGCCGCATATGGCACTCCATGAGGGTGGCCACTCACATATGCACTGCATGGACTCCTCCACTGACTGCCCTTAGCTCCACAATGCTTCAGCGATCTCCAGAAATGGGGATCTCATTTGCTTCTGACCCTCCGGAATGACCTGTTTTGTCTGTGACACCCAAGGGCTAGGTTCTTCACTCTACTAGCTGTGACTGTCCTCCATCCTTCGGAGGGAACTGTCCACAGCTGACTGCGCCTCATGTTCCTCCTCCTCCTCACTGCAATGTTGTGCCTCTCACCCTGTGGTCCCTTAGAAAATCTAAGCTAGGTTTTCACTCTACCGAGGTGTGAGTGCCTATGCTGCCGCGGGAGTGCTGAGGTGGAATGGGGCAGTGCAGGCTCTGTGGAGACTCTCCTGTCAAGTAGGCCGGTGATGTCTGCACTGTTCCAAACCGTGTGTGGCTGGCTGGATGGGCTAGAGGAGAGGCAAGGAAACAAAATGTCAATGAGAACTCAGAGCACTCATTGGCAGCATCAGCACAACCAACGCTCAAAAAGTGACAGTAGATAATGAGATGAAGAGCACTTTGGACAGGAGTCTCTCCTCCTTCACTTGAGGTGAGGGCTATCAAATTAGTCTTCTGGTCTCAGCTTCCAAACTCACCATCACTGATGGCCTGTTCCAATGATACAACAATAGTGTTCAGCAGTACATTGACCATGGCCATGGGCAAGTAGGTCTGGCACTCTGCCATTGGTCAATACCTCTGGGTATTGTGAGCTCTGTTCTCCTGCAGGATAGGGAGAGAATGATGTATGAGTAGGCTGCCCTCTCTCAACTCTCACAGTATGACATTGATATGAACTATCGTGTTCCGAAGTACTGTCTCCTTCTCATTTTTGCTTGAAATATGAGCATGGCTGACACATTCATGATGCGACCGGGCACTTATTCTGCAATGTTACCAAGCACAATGGGTATGTGGTCTGCTCAGCTCATGTGCATGCTGCTGTTGTACACAGTTAGGGGTCTGTCACCGAGTTACCGCTTGTCACTCACTTTCCCAGATCTTATGGAGTCCTTGAAGCATTTGTGGCTCTGGTCTAAGCCACAGCCTCAGTGCAGGAGCTCGATCTATTAATCTTGCAGTCGCCCATATCCATTAGTCCCGTCAAGTGCCAGTCTGATCCAAATCGGCTTCCTGCGCAGACATTACCACAGCAAGTGGCTGGCCAAGTCATGGCTGCCACTCAACTTTACAAAGAGCCCTCTATTTCTATGTCCTGTCTCCAGGCCGTGTGAGGCACTGCTGATTGGTTGCCAAATCTGCCCCAGACCCAATCAGCTCATTTGTAATTAAAACATGTGTGGCATCAGTGAATCTGATGGGACTCGGAACTGCTGCTGGGAGCGTGTTCCTGATTCAGAATTGAAAGTTCTGGTCAAGCAATCCAGAACAAAATGGCACATTCATAGATTTAGAGCAAGGCCAGTCAGGAATGAAATGGGGAAGCAATCCTTCTCACGCACGGTCAAGAAATTCTGGAATTAGAACATAGAATATAGAACATTGAACTGTACAGCAGAGGAACAGGCCCTTCGGCCCACAATGTTGTGCCTAACATGTCACCAAATTAAACTAATCCCTTCCGCCTGCCCTTGGTCCGTTTCCCTTTAATTCCTTATATATTCATGTACTTGTCTAAAAGCCCCTTAAATGCCCCTATCATATCTGCCTCCACCACCACCCCTGGCAGAGCATTCCAGACACCTACCACTCTCTGTGTAAAAGAAAACTTGCCCCTCACATCTCCTTTCAACTTTCCTCCTCTCACCTTAAGTGCATGCCGCCCAGTATTAGACATTTCAACTCTGGGAAAAAGATTCTGACTGTCAACCCTATCTATGCCTCTCATAATTTTGTAGACTTGGAACATAAGAACTTAAGAACTCGAAGCAGGAATAGATCACCTGGCCCCTCGAGCCTGCTCTGCCATTCAAAAATTCATGGCTGATCTTTTCACGGACTCAGCTCCACTGACCCGCCCGCTCACGATAGCCCTTACTTCCTTTACTGTTCAAAAATCTATCAAGTCTCTCTTCAGCTTCTGCCGCTCCTGAGAAAACAACCGTAGTTTGTTCACATTCTCTCCCCCACAGGCCTGTGAATGCTGGAACAATTGAACTTTTCAAGACTGGTATCGATTTGGGAGGTTAAGGGTGATGTGCAGTCAGCGAATTGTGGCACAGATTAACCATGATCAAGTTGAATAATGCAACAAACTAAAGGCCCTCAAAGGCCCACCTCTGTTCCAATCTTCCAATGTAATGTATTCTGCAACAACTTCACCATCATTTTTAAGCTTGTATTTGTTTGGGAAACTCTTACATTTGGGCAACTGCAGTGATGGAGCCACTGAGGAAAGAGATGTGACCACTCGGGACTTCCTTTCACAATATTTACATGTTTTTCGTACGCACTGTCCTAATCTGTCAACCAAGTTGTGGAGACATCTGTGGACTCAGAAGTTGGTTCGTGCTGCTGACAGACTGTGAGATTTCAGTCCCAAAGCCTCCTGAGCTTTCATTTTTGATTATTCTGCGGCATAGCCCCACAGCTGATTTAAAAATCATTTCAGGATTCAAGTTTGGAAAGGAAATTTCTCTTGAAGCTGGAGATTATTTTAAAAGTCTGGGGAAAAGCAACAACAGAATACTTAAAAGATGGTCGAAGAGTATAATTAGATATCTGCTTTTGTCCACTGATCAATTCATTGTGCAGACATAGATTAGCTACTGAATGTCAAAATTCCTTGAGGATTCAACTCTTTGGTATTTTCCATTTTGTTCTCATTGCCAATGTTCATAGAATCTCCACAATGCAGAAGGAGGCCATTCGGCCCATCAAGTCCGCACACACCGCAAACCCAGCCAGGCCCTATCCCCTCAATCCCTATTTACCCTCACTAGTCCTCCAAGGGGCAATTTAGCATGGCCAATCAACCTAGCCTGCACACCTTTGGACTGTGGGAGGAAACCGGAGCACCCGGAGGAAACCCACGCAGACACGGGGAGAACATGCAAACTCCACACAGACAGTGGCCCAAGGCTTGGAATTGAACGCCGGTCCCTGGTGCTGTGAGGCAACAGTACTGACCACTGTGCCACCATGCCTTCCCAGTTATTGTAACACTATTTGTGTAGAAGGCAGGAGTATTACTGGAATGCGTCAACAGTTTTAAGAAGTCCCATACATTGGACAGTTTGAAACAAATGTAACCTGGAATCAGTCCAAGACAATAATGTAACTAGCCATCCAATTAAGAAGCAATTAAGCTTGCTTCTGAAGTGTGGCAGTTAAGTTTCAAGGACAGCTGGGAGGGCTTAGACTTTAACACATGAAACAGTCCAGCATGTCAGTGTCGAACGCAGGCATCTTTTTAAAAAAAATAGACAAAATAATTAAAAAGAGTGGGCGGGATGGGTGGGGGGGGGGGGATGATTTACTTTTAAGAAGAAGGAAAACGTATTCAAAGCTAAGCTCAAATAATTCAGAGGAAAGCTATTCTGAACAGTGTTGGAAGAAGAATGGCCAAGCCTGAAGTTTGGATGCTGACTTGTCAGTAAAGTAATTGAATAAACATTTTGTGATTTTTTTTCTCTTCCCACCAGTTGTCCCTTTTCATTGGCTTGCTCAGGATGAATCAGCTCAATAATGTCAGATTTCAAAAAGGGCAGAAATTGCTGTGAGCTTCGAGTGCCGAGTTGGAACTGAAAAGAGAGAAATATCTCGCATTTACATGCTTTCATGTCCGCAACATGCATCAAATGCTTCACGCACAATGAATTCCTTAATCCATTGTCATTTGAGTCGGAGGCAAATCTGATAGTTGAATTACTTTCAGCAAGTTTCCACACGCAGTAGATGATCTAACCTGCTCAGGGATTGTTGGTTGAGGGAGAAATGGTAGCTGGATCACTGGGAGAACATCCTTAATCCATCCACCAAGTCAAGGTGAAATTGTTTCAGGTTTATTGCCATAAAATTAGAGCAAGATCAGTCAGGAATCAAATCGGGAATTTTTCTCCACGACCATGAAATGATGGAATTCTCTCCCCCACAGGCCTGTGAATGCTGGAACAATTAAACTTTTTAAGCCTGAGGTTAACAGATTTTTCGTAGGTTATGGGTATCAAGTGATGTGCAGTCAGAGGTACAGATGAACCATTATCAAGCTGAATGATGGAACAGGTTCATGGGCCTCAATGGCCTACCTCATGGAATCATAGAGTGCAGAAGGAGGCCATTCAGCCCATCGAGCCTGCACCGACAACAATCCCACCCAGGCCCTATCACTTTAGCCCCACATTTACCCTGCTTATTCCCCAACACTTTGAGGCAATTTAGCATAGCCAATCAACCAATCGAATTTGGATTATGAGGAGAGGCTGAGGAGATTGGGTTTGTACTCGTTGGAGTTTCGAAGGATGAGGGGGGATCTTATGGAGACTTATAAGATAATGCGGGGGCTGGATAGGGTGGAGGCGGAGAGATTCTTTCCACTTAGTAAAGAAGTTAAAACTAGAGGACACAGCCTCAAAATAAAGGGGGGTCGGTTTAAGACAGAGTTGAGGAGGAACTTCTTCTCCCAGAGGGTGGTGAATCTCTGGAATTTTCTGCCCACTGAGGTGGTGGAGGCTACCTCGCTGAATATGTTTAAAGCGCGGATGGATGGATTCCTGATCGGTAAGGGAATTAAGGGTTATGGGGATCAGGCGGGTAAGTGGTACTGATCCACGTCAGATCAGCCATGATCTTATTGAATGGCGGGGCAGGCTCGAGGGGCTAGATGGCCTACTCCTGCTCCTATTTCTTATGTTCTTATGTTCTTAACCTAACCCACATATCTTTGGAGTGTGGGAAGAAACCGTGAGCACCCGAAGGAAACCCACGCAGACACGGGGAGAATGTGCAAACTTCACACAGACAATGACCCGATGCCAGAATCGAACCCGGGTCCCTGGCGGGGTGAGGCAGCAGTGCTAACCACTGTGCCAATGCGCCGCCCCACCTGTGCCTCTTTCTGTATCTTCCAATGTAATGTATTCTGCCACAATTTCACCATCATTTATACTTACTTGGAAAAACACAAGTCTTTAGGCAAATGTAGTGATGGAGCCACTGAGGAAAGTTACTTGATCACTTGGGATTTTAGTGTTTTAGTGAGGTTCTACTGTTACCCTGTTTTGCCACATCTTGAAGATGCTTTGCTTCGTCTGTAACCGATTTAAGATATTGGGTATAGTTTTACTTCAAACCATTTATTAAGAAGCATTTACAAACATCTCAGGACAACCACATAGTATTCAGGGAAATTAGGAGGCCTTGTAGAGCAGTGATAGCACCCCTATCACTGGACCAGAAGCTCTGGGTTTGAGTCCAATGTCAGGACTTGTTGGTCACGGAAGGAACTTTCAACAAGTTCAATGGCTTGAGATCAGCTCAGAGATCCTTCCACCACTTCCCCCCTTATGCTTGAAAGGGTAAAAAATACAATGTGGGTGTAAAGATATGCTCACAACATACAGGAACATCGAATCCCACCATGGCAGATGGTGGAATTTGAATTCAAATAAAAATATCTGGAATTAAAAATCTAATGATGACCATGAAACCACTGTCAATTGTCGGAAAAAGCCATCTGGTTCACTAATGTCCTTTAGGAAAGGAAAGCTACCGTCTTTACCTGGTCTGGCCTACATATGACTCCAGAGCCACAGCAATATGGTTGACTCTCAGCTGCCCTCTGAAATGGCCTAGCAAGCCACTCAGTTCAAGGGCGACTAGGGATGGGCAGCCAGCGATGCCCATGTCCCACCAATGAATAAAGGATAGAATATATTCCCCCTCATTTTCTTGGCACCTCTTGGTCATCTGACTGCTGATGTCACTCTGACATCATTAATCGAATCATGGTAACATATCCATTAACCCATGAGTCTATTTTTATCCGTCTTATCTTAAAGGTTCCCCTCTCCCAATGATGAGTTGCACTGTGCTGAAGTTGTGAAGTAGTGCTTGAACTCACAGCCTCTGATGCTGAAGCTGGCATTGAGCTAAACTGACCAACAGTTAGAAGGGTAAGTGCCCTCGTATCTAAAATTTTTGCTTGGACACAAGTAATGTGGGACAGATAAATCTGGGTGGTTTTGGAGGTTAACTATATTGAGACACTTTCGGACTGAAGTCTGTTCCATTCTGAAATATTAACCCTGGATTCAGCTTCTAACCGGCTCCCTCAAAGGGACAGCTTCTGTGGAGATGACTCAGGGAGCTACAGACCTGCAAAGATGTAAGCTGAACAACAAAGAACAAAGAACAGAACAGCACAGGAAACAGGCCCTTCGGCCCTCCAAGCCTGTGCCGCTCATTGGTCCAACTAGACCATTCGTTTGTATCCCTCCATTCCCAGACTGCTCATGTGACTATCCAGGTAAGTCTTAAACGATGCCAGCGTGTCTGCCTCCACCACCCTACATGGCAGCGCATTCCAGGCCCCCACCACTCTCTGTGTAAAAAACGTCCCTCTGATATCTGAGTTGTACCTCGCCTCTCTCACCTTGAGCCCGTGACCCCTCGTGATCGTCACCTCCGACCTGGGAAAAAAGCTTCCCACTGTTCACCCTATCTATACCCTTCATAATTTTGTACACCTCGATTAGGTCTCCCCTCATTCTCCGTCTTTCCAGGGAGAACAAGCCCAGTTTACACAATCTCTCCTCATAGCTAAGACCCTCCATACCAGGCAACATCCTGGTAAACCTTCTCTGCACTCTCTCTAAAGCCTCCACATCCTTCTGGTAGTGCGGTGACCAGAACTGGACGCAGTACTCCAAATGTGGCCTAACCAGCGTTCTATACAGCTGCAACATCAGACTTCAGCTTTTATACTCTATACCCCATCCTATAAAGGCAAGCATGCCATATGCCTTCTTCACCACCTTCTCCACCTGTGCTGCCACCTTCAAGGATTTGTGGACTTGCACACCTAGGTCCCTCTGTGTTTCTATACTCTTGATGGCTCTGCCATTTATTGTATAACTCCCCCCTACATTAGTTCTTCCAAAATGCATCACTTCGCATTTACCTGGATTAAATTCCATCTGCCATTTCTCTGCCCAATTTTCCAGCCTATCTATATCCTGCTGTATTGTCCGACAATGTTCATCGCTATCCGCAAGTCCAGCCATCTTCGTGTCATCTGCAAACTTGCTGATAACACCAGTTACACTTTCTTCCAAATCATTTATATATATCACAAATAGCAGAGGTCCCAGTACAGAGCCCTGCGGAACACCACTGGTCACAGACCTCCAGCCGGAAAAAGACCCTTCGACTGCTACCCTCTGTCTCCTGTGGCCAAGCCAGTTTTCTACCCATCTAGCCACCTCTCCTTGTATCCCATGAGCCTTAACCTTCTTAACTAACCTGCCATGAGGGACTTTGTCAAATGCCTTACTGAAATCCATATAGACGACATCCACGACCCTTCCTTCGTCAACCGTTTTTGTCACTTCCTCAAAAAACTCCACCAAATTTGTAAGGCACGACCTCCCTCTTACAAAACCATGCTGTCTCTCACTAATGAGATTGTTCTGTTCTAAATGCGCATACATCCTGTCTCTAAGAATCCTCTCCAACAACTTCCCTACCACGGACGTCAAGCTCACTGGCCTATAATTACCCGGGTTATCCCTGCTACCCTTCTTAAATAACGGTACCACATTCACTATCCTCCAATCCTCAGGGACCTCACCTGTGTCCAATGAAGAGACAAAGATTTCCATCAGAGGCCCAGCAATTACATCTCTTGTCTCCCTGAGCAGTCTCGGATAGCAGTCTGAGATGGCAAAATGCTGCAAACAGTACCAAGGCAGCACATTCAAGCACAAATATCAGTCCCTAGACACCTTTTTAAATTGTATTTCATCCTGTCCTGGATCAAGGTTGCAGCTAAAATGTAAAGGCCGCCTGGCCAGTCAGCCCACACATCAACCATAAAAGTAGACGGGCCACGTAAAATTGCTTTTTATTGGCCCCTGATGGTTTAAATTGCCCGCTTGAATGTTGGCGGGTGCGTTTCCAACACTTGTGTGTGTGTGCCCGAGCAGTGAACAATTCTGGCCAATATTTCACTCAAATTATTTTAAAGAGCACTTTCTCTGTCCTTCATTTAAAAAAATTAAACAGGTATAACTAATTAATTTGAATTGAATTGAATTGATTTATTATTGTACCATGTATTGGGATACAGTGGAAAGTATTATTTCTTGCCAGCTGTTGCAGACAAAACCTATCGTTCATAGTGTACAGAGAGGAGAAGGAAAGGAGAGGGTGCAGAATATAATGTTCAGTTACCAACAGGGTGAAGAGAAAGATTAGCTTATGTGTGATAGGACTAGTCAAAAGTCTGATGGCTGTAGGGAAGAAACTATTCTTGAGTTGGTTGGTATGTGTTTTCAGATTTCAGTATCTTTTTCCCAACAGAAGAAGGTGGGAGAGAGTATGTCTGGGGTGCGTGGGGGTCCTTGATTATGCTGGCTACTTTTCCAAGGCAGCAGGAAATGTAAACGGAGTCAATGGATGGTTATGTTCTGATGCTTTGTTTCAATGGAGTCCTGGCTGAGGGATTGTTGGATTGTTTATATAACTGGCTGAATATTATGAAGGGACAGAATGAACATTGCCTGTTCAAAGTAAGAAAATCATTATGGCTTTGCTAGCTAGGGCATTCAGATGTTGTACCATTACAGTTTTGATGGTTAAGGTAATTAATTATTGGACCATTGCTGCATTGCTGTAACAGGATAACAGGGAGGGAGAATCTGCCCCAAGGTTGATCCCATGCATTTCCAAGCTGCCAGTTTAGTGCAGTACCAGCGGAGGCCTGGGGGCCCAGCTTGTCCAGAAATAGTCCACAATCTGAGGAGATCAAAGGGAAAGGGGAGAAAATAGAAGAATGTTCTAACTTTATAACTGAAATTATATTTGGGAAAAACCATCACCGTCTGCCACTCTTCCTATATTACAGCAATGACTTCACATTAAAAGCACTTAGAGTCATAGAATCATAGAGGTTTACAGCATGGAAGCAGGCCCTTCAGCCCATCTTGTCTATGCCACCCCTTTTTTTTAAACCACTAAGCTAGCCCCAATTGCCCGCGTTTGGCCCATATCCCCCTATAGCCATCTTACCCATGTAACTGTCTAAACGCTTTTTAAAAGACAAAGCCACTTAATTGACTTTGGGGGTGCTCTGAGATCTTGACAAGCACAATAGAGGCAAGTTAATTCTTCATCTTTACTTGAGATTGTTGGATTTATTCTGCTGTCAAGCATTCAAAGTGAATGGCGTTTGTTCCAGAGAATGAAGATCATAAACACGCAGATTGTAGGCCAATGATTTTTCAACCTGTCTTCAGTAAGTGCTCGCATAGAACCAACTCTTGTGTATCGACTAATGTAAAGCTCCATGGTTTTATTTAGTCAATTGCTCTCGCTCTTTCCTGAATACTGTCATCAGCGTGTATTATTCAAGCCACGCTGTTCTTCAAGTAAAGAAAGAAGCATAGAAAAAAGCAAGAGGTTATTTAATAGTAGTGGAACCTCAGGATTTTACAGTGATTATCCAATTTCTAGATTATCTAACTTCCAGATTATCTGGCATCTGTGAGACAAAACTTCACTCTGCAGTTTGTGAATACCAATCTCCTCCTTCCTGAAATAAATCGTCTCAATGCCAGTAAAGAGGGAGTTAAACATATGTTACCTAAATTTTGCTTGTGGCAAGGGCACAGCCAAGATCATGATTGATCTTGGGGCAGCAGGATGGCACAGTGGTTAGCACAGCTGCCTCACAGCACCAGGGGCCCAGATTCAATTCAGGCCATGGGTCACTGTGTGGAGTTTGCACATTTTCCCCAAATCTACGTGGCTTTCCTTCGGGTGCTCCGGTTTCCTCCCACAGTCCAATGATGTGCGGGTTAAGTTGATTGGCCATGCTAAATTTCCCCTAATGACAGGGGGATTCGGAGGGTAAATGTGTGGGGTTACAGGTATAGGGCGTGGGTGGGATGTGGTCGGTACAGACTCGATGGGCCGAATGGCCTGCTTCTGTACTGTAGGGAATCTATGATTGTTCACCAATTTTGTAACAAATGATGGAATTATTTGTCAATCTATTATTTCATTCAAATATATAGTTTCAACCAAATGGGACTCTTCTAATTTGGATCTGGAGACTGCAGCAAGGCTGGAGCAGGAGCTGGTCTAGGGGTGAGAGATTAATGGAACATCTTTGTTAGAATGACCACTGGTGAATGTGATCAAGTGTTATCCAATCATTAGTCCACTCATCCTTCAAATAAGCTTCATTTTGCCTCTGGAATTTCATGTTTGCAAATCAATTTGTGGCTATTTTGCAGATCCACTCCGTGTGAACAGAAATATTTTTAGAAGCTGTTTTCTGGGTTCACGCTAGCATGCAGTTAACCCCCTCGAGGGTATTTGAGAGAGTAAATAGATTTAAATATTTGAATAATTTCCTGCCCTGACATCTCCATGGTGTTTGTTTGTTAGGATGTTCACAGTGAGCAGAAGCATTTTGTTTCTCTTTTGGAAAATGGGTTTGTTTGGAGAGAATGGTAACACCACGAGGCCCCCAAAGGAAAAGTTATGCATCTCATCTCAAAAGACTTTCTTGTCTGCAGACTGCAATGATGAAAATGTACCCATTCAAAGAAGCATTAGTAAGTCACTTTTAATTGTACTTTTTAAAATAAATTATTTATTAGTGTCAGAAGTAGGCTTATATTAACACTGCAATGAAGTCACTGTGTTAATCCCCTAGTCACCACACTCCAGCGCCTGTTCGGGTACACTGAGGGAGAATTTAGCATGGCCAATGCACCTAACCAGCAGATCTTTCGGATTGTGGAAGAAAACCGGAGGAAACCCATACAGACACGGGGAGAACGTGCAGACTCTGCACAGACAGTGACCCAAGCCGGGAATTGAACCCAGGTCCCTGGTGCTATGAGGCAGCGGTGCTAACCATTGTGCCGCTGTGCCGCCCAAGGAGAGTTCCTAAAAGTTGAAAAATCTGATTTAACCAAACCACTGAAGTGCAGTACAATATACAACTTGGTTGTATTCCCTTGAGTATCGGGGATTGAATGGTGATTGGATTGCGGTCCTGTAAAGAATTTGATAGGTGAACCCTATCTCCAAATTTTCTTCCTCTGCAAAATCTTTGAACATGTTGTCTCCTCCCAAATACTTGCTCATCTTTCCTGCAACTCCATGTTTAAATTTCTCTCATCAGGTTTCTGCAACAGCGGCACAGTGGCACATTAGTTAGTGCTGTTGCCTCACAGCGCCAGGGACCCGGGTTCGATTTCCGGCTTGGGTCACTGTCTGTGTGGAGTCTGCACTTTCTCCTCATGTCTGCATGGGTTTCCTCCGGGTGCTCCGGTTTCTTCCCAAAATCCAAAAGACATGCTGGTTAGGTGCATTGGCCATGCTAAATTCTCCCCCAGTGTAACCGAACAGGTGCCGGAGTGTATTCTATCCCTGACCCCTCTAATTTCTCATCAACACACCATCAGCAGTGACATCATCCAATGACATCCAGCGCACTTCACCACCACCACTCGTGACCCTTTCAATGCCTCTGAATTCATAGATTCCAGCGATTCCATAGAATCTCTACAGTGCAGAAGGAGACCATTCAGCCCATCAAGTCTGCACCAACTCTCCGAAAGAGCATTTTACCAAGGGCCATCCCATCCTGTGTGTCTCTATCATGGCCAATCCACATAACCTACACATCCATAGACAGTAAGTGACAATTTAGCATGACCAATCCAACTAACCTGCACATCTTTGGATAGTGGAAGGGAAAGGGAGCACCCGGAGGAACCCATGCAGACACAGGAAGAACGTGCAGACTCCACACAGTCAGCCAAGGCTGGAATTGAAACCATGTCCCAAGCACTGCGAGGCAGCAGTGCTAACCACTGTGCCACCATGCCACCCCAGACTTATATCTGACATTCAATTTTGGATGACCAGAAATTTCCTCTAATTCAACACTGGGGAATCCAATCCCTTCTGTCTCTGTCTCTGCCACAAACATAGTTCCCCAGTCATCCCCTTGTTATGAAGTTGCATATATAAGGTTAAAAATGTGACATTTGACAAATGTACATATTGAAAAGAAATGCTGAAACCAAAAGAAGAAATCATAAAGCATTGTCTCTTTAAAAGCACATGTCTTTGTGCTGGGGGTTTTAAACTGCTGAAAGCAGGCTACAGAAGGCAATTTTGCAACATTTGTGTCCAAAGCAGCAGCCAGAGTTCCAGCAGAGCAAAACAGGCTTTTGAATTGGACCAATGATTTTAAAGCAAGCACTCAAAGACACAGGGCTCGATTTTACTATCAAGTTGTGCCCGTTTTGGGCACAAAAACTTGGTAAAGCCGGGCGTGAGGTGAGTAGCATGATCCGTGCCTGTTAATTGTTCATGATAGATAGATAAGATCCTGCCTTAATTTACCTAAACAAATAACTTTGTACTCCCTCACACATACTTAAGATTATGAGATGAGGTATATCCCTTTGGAGGGTTCCAAAATCACGCAGAGGGAAACATTACCTCCGCATCGTAACACACTTCATCTCAAGGCCACTATCTGAGGTAGAACCAAACTGTTCACAATTTTGGTGTCCTACTGGTCCCTGAGCTGAGCTTCTGACCCCATATCCACTTTATCAAAAGCACTTGCTTCCATGTTTGTACAATATGACCCATCTTCACCCCTGCCTCAACTCATCTCCTCATGAAACACTCATACTTTTTCACAGTAGGAAATTGGAGCTCGCTTCTCAAAGGCTACGGATGCCATGACAATAGGACTTTTTAAAACTGAGATAGATTTTTGTTAACTAATGTATTAAAGAATATGGAGAAAATGTATGAAAATGCAGTTGAGGTACAGATGAACAATCATCTAATTGAATGGCAGAGAAAGTGTTTGAATGGTCTATTCATGTTCCTAAAATACACTCCATTCGACTAAACCACTTCAAATGTTGTTGATGTCAGAATGCGATGTTTTCAAGCAAGCATAATATCTGGCGCTATGGTTTCCAAAAGCTTTAATGCTGGTTGCTAAAGTAAATTTAAGCCTCGGCATAGATGAGAAGAGGCGGTCTTCTGTTCAAGTGGGTAGCATCCCCGCCCCTGAACCAATAGCTCTGGGTTCGAGTCCCACCCCAGGACTTGATGGCCAAGGAAGGTATGTTCATAACACGGCCAAACAGATTGCAGGTGTTGGCACGTCCATTACGACTCTTACCAATTTTTACAGATGCACCATAGAAAGCATCCTGTCTGTCCAGGTGTATCGCAGCTTGGTATGGCTCCTGCTCTGACCAAGAGTGCAAGAAACTACAAAGGTTGTGAATGTAGCCTAATCCATCACACAAACCAGCCTCTCATCCATTGACTCTGTCTACAATTCCCACTGCCTCGGGAAAGCAGCCAACATAATCAAGGACCCCATGCACCCAGGACATTCTCTCTTCCATCTTCTTCCATTGGGAAAAAGATACAAGAATCTGAGAACATGCATCAACTAACTCAAGAACAGCTTCTTGCCTGCTGCCATCAGACTACTGATTGGACCTATTATATATTAAGTAGATCTATCTCTGCACCCTAACTATGACAGCAACTCTATATTCTGCACCCTCTCCCTTCCTTCTCCCTTATGTATTCTATGAACAACATGTTTTTGTCTGTATAGCGCACAAGAAACAATACTTTCCACTGCATCCCAATGCATGTGAAATAATAAATAAAATAAAATCAACTTGTAAATCCTTCCAAACACTGGTGTAAGAGTGGGAGAGCTTCCTGGTCAGCCTCGCTTGATGTGGAGCAGTGCCCTTCACGTTATAAGTCCCTGGCAACATATTAGCACCCTGTTCATGGAATTACTAGCTACAGAAACAGATGAAAGTCTGCCTTCGTGCACCACTGAGTGCGAGAAATGAGTTAGAATTGGAATAGATGACAAGCAAACAATTCAGGATTTGTTCGGTCCAGGCTCAACTATTCCAATACTCTCCTGGTTTCCTTCTCGAACGCAAAATCTCCTTAAATTGAGTTCAGCCAACACTCTGCTGCCCATATTTTAATATGCATCAAGACCTGTTCACCCTTCACCTTTGTGTGCTTGCTGATCTACATTGGCTTCCCCTTTGGCAGAAGCTTGACTTTAAATTTCACATCCCTGTCTTCATATCCCTCCATGGCATTGCATTTTCCTATATCTGCAACCTCTTCCAGTCCTACAACCCTCTGTGATCCCTGCACGCTTCCGATGCTGACCTGCTGCACTTCCTGACTTACGGCGGTCTCTCATATGTGGTCATGCCATTAGTTCTCAAGGCCTGTAGCTCTGGGATTTCCTCCCTGAACCTACCTGCCTTGCAATCTCTCTTTCCTCCTTTCGTTTTGCCCCTTTAAGCCTACTTGTATGATCAAGCATCTGATCACCTGCCCTCATTTGTAAATGTGGCACAGTTCTCTTTTTGTTTCTGATAATACTCCCATGAAGCACATCGGAATGTTTTTACCACATAAAGTGTAATCTTTGAATGAATCCCCTATAATGTCATCTCTTAATTGATCTTGTTACGTGATTTATCGCATTGATAGGGGCAATTTTGTGAGTGAGCAGAGTAGCAATTTTTCACTTATTATCCTGTTATCCTGATATCCTGGTGAACTCAGGAACATCCATTTACTAGAGTTGTGTGATTTTGTCCATCTTCTCCTCGTGTCTGTGAGGGTTTCCTCCAGGTGCTCCGGTTTCTTCCCACAGTCTAAAGATGTGCGGGTTAGGTTGATTGAACATGCTAAAATTGCCCCTTAGTGTCCTGAGATGGTTAGAAGGATTAGCGGGTAAATATGTAGGGATATGGGGGTGGGGCCTGGGTGGGATTGTGGTCGGTGCAGACCCGATGGGCCAAATGGCCTCTTTCTGCACTGTGGGGTTTCTATGATTCTATGATTCTCACATATATAGTGGTGGATCTTTTCATCTGAAAACCCTAATTACAATTATGGTTAAGATGAGTAGCCACAGTAAGAAGTCTCACAACACCAGGTTAAAGTCCAACAGGTTTATTTGGTAGCAAAACCCACTAGCTTTCGGAGCGCTGCTTCCTCGACAGGTAAGTGGGAGTTCTGTTCAGAAACAGGGCATATAAAGACACAAACTCAATTTACAAAATAATGGTTGGAATGCGAGTCTTTACAGGTAATCAAGTCTTAAAGGTACAGACAATGTGAGTGGAGAGAGGGTTAAGCACAGGTTAAAGAGATGTGTATTGTCTCCAGCCGGGACAGTTCGTGAGATTTTGCAAGCCCAGGCAAGTCATGGGGGTTACAGATAGTGTGACATGAACCCAAGATCCCGGTTGAGGCCGTCCTCATGTGTGCGGAACTTGGCTATCAGTCTCTGCTCAGCGACTCTGCACTGTCATGCGTCGTGAAGGCCGCTTTGGAGAATGCTTACCCGAAGATCAGAGGCCGAATGCCCGTGACCGCTGAAGTGTTCCCCAACAGGAAGAGAACACTCTTGCCTGGTGATTGTCGAGCGGTGTTCATTCATCCGTTGTCGTAGCGTCTGCATGGTCTCCCCAATGTACCATGCCTCGGGACATCCTTTCCTGCAGCGTATCAGGTAGACAACGTTGGCTGAGTATGTACCGTGTACCTGGTGGATGGTGTTTTCACATGAGATGATGGCATCCATGTCGTTGATCCGGCACGTCTTGCAGAGGTTGCTGTGGCAGTGTTGTGCGATGTCGTGGTCACTGTTCTCCTGGGTAGTTTGTTGCGGACAATAGTCTGAGGTTGTGTGGTTGTTTGTAGGCAAGAAGTGGGGGTGTGGGGATGGCCTTGGCGAGATGTTCGTCTTCATCAATGACATGTTGAAGGCTCCGGAGAAGATGTCGTAGCTTCTCCGCTCCGGGGAAGTACTGGATGACGAAGGGTACTCTGTCCACCGTGTCCCGTGTTTGTCTTCTGAGGAGGTTGTTTACCATGTACCTGGTGGATGGTGTTCTCACGTGAGATGATAGCATCTGTGTCAATGATCCGGCACGTCTTGCAGAGGTTTTACCGTGTACCTGGTGGATGGTTACGCTTGCAACTCGGCCAACGTTGTCTACCTGATACGCTGCAGGAAAGGATGTCCCGAGGCATGGTACATTGAGGAGACCATGCAGACGCATCGACAACGGATGAATGAACACCGCTCGACAATCATCAGGCAAGAGTGTTCTCTTCCTGTTGGGGAACACTTCAGCGGTCACGGGCATTCGGCCTCTGATCTTCGGGTAAGCATTCTCCAAAGCGGCCTTCACGACGCATGGCAGTGCAGAGTCGCTGAGCAGAGACTGATAGCCAAGTTCCGCACACATGAGGACGGCCTCAACCGGGATCTTGGGTTCATGTCACACTATCTGTAACCCCCATGACTTGCCTGGGCTTGCAAAATCTCACGAACTGTCCCGGCTGGAGACAATACACATCTCTTTAACCTGTGCTTAACCCTCTCTTCACTCACATTGTCTGTACCTTTAAGACTTGATTACCTGTAAAGACTCGCATTCCAACCATTATTTTGTAAATTGAGTTCGTGTCTCTATATGCCCTGTTTCTGAACAGAACTCCCACTTACGTGACGAAGGAGCAGCGCTCCGAAAGCTAGTGGCTTTTGCTACCAAATAAACCTGTTGGACTTTACCCTGGTGTTATGAGACTTCTTACTGTGTTTACCACAGTCCAATGATGGCACCTCCACATTAAGATCTTTAGCGCCATTGCAGGGAGGTGGGCAAGTGGTTTAATATGGAAATAATGAGTCGGGTACCACAAATCCTCACAGCGGGTGAGGAAAACACCCCAAGAATTTATGGGCTTGTGTGTTTTTATATTTCAGTTGTCTTTGGGAATATTTGAACATTTTGGGATTAAGGAATCCTTACCTGTTTCCTATGAAGGTACAGACAGATCATATATCTGGGAAAAATCTGGGTGCTTTTTTATTGTAATTGCATTACTGGTGTTATTGGAGTAGGGGAATTATGTACTGGCAAACGTCCAGTCGTGGTTGGCTAATTCTTGGATGTCTAGCCTTGGTAGGTTGGCCTTCTACTTTGACTTGGCTATGAAGATAGTGACAGTGGTTACTTAATTACTTGGCCCATGGAATGTACGGTGGACATATTATCCTGTTATTAGGGTATCTCTGATGGCTCGAATCTCATTGATGGTGGGACCTAAATGGCCCATCTGGGCTGCCTGGAGTTGGTGTAATTTTCTTTGTCCAATGGGGCAGCATGGTGGCACAATGGTTAGCACTGCTGCCTCACAGCGCCAAGGACCCGGGTTCGATTCCCGGCTTGGGTCACTGTCTGTGTGGAGTCTGCATGTTCTCCCCGTGTCTGCATGGGTTTCCTCTGGCTGCTGCTCCGGTTTTCTCCCACAGTCCGAAAGACGTGCTGATTAGGTGCATTGGCCGTGCTAAACTCTCCCTCAGTGTACCTGAACAGGCGCCGGAGTGTGGCGAATAAGGGATTTTCACAGTAACTTCATTGCAGTGTTAATGTAAGCCTACTTGTGACACTAATAATAGTTTTAAAAATTATGTGTTGTGAGTATTTTTGACTTGTTGGCTCTTATTCTGGTGTGTCGTTGAGCAGGTTAGGGCAGTAGTGGCTGTGTTTATCCAGGTCAGATGGTGGGTATGTTAGATGGGGAAGTAGGTTGCCCTCCCCCGAGACATCCGTCCTCGGGGGCATCTGGACTGACCTCCTTCTTGAGTCTTGGTTCCCTTGGGGATGTCATATCCTGTTGACTGCAGGGCCTGAGTGTGGGTCCGGGTGCATTCTCTCAGAGTTGTTGCAGTCTTTCTTCAGTTAGAGATTAGGCTGGTTGGAGGAATAGGTCACCTCCTCCGAATGTTCTTATATGGAGACTTCCAGTCTGTCCACCGTCTTGAGGTTTGAACTCCACTGTGCGTAGTGGGGGGTGGGCGGGGGTGGGGAAGGGGGTGGTGTCCTGTTTCTGGTGAGGTTGTGTTGTTCTGTTCCTGGTAACTATCCTGAGAAAGTGTATGTCAAAAGACCACATCTGGTGTCCATTGGATATTTCTGATACTCCTCACTCTCTCGGGGTTCCTATTTATATCTGGATAAGTGAGGTTCTGATATAGGATCTGATTTGTTATAATTGATCCTGAAGGGTTTGCCTTATCTTGTTAGGAGGAGGAGGAGGGTCATATCTCTCACTGAGATATCCCATGGATGTTTTGCTGATACTTATTCTCCTTTTTCATACGGTTGCCTTGGTGGAAAATAGTTTAAGTTTTCCAGTGATGGGGAGCCTGATCGATAATATGGCTGGAGAGGAGGGAGGTTTGTTGTGCTGCATGCCTCAGCAAGGTATATGAATCCTTGGCTTACTGATTCCTGCATAGGAGAGTGTACACTGCCAAACCACATCTCATACTGGTGGCAGTATCTTGCTGGTCCCCTTTTTCTGGGTTATCCTTTCATTGCTTGGAGGTCTTGGGATGATGCATTAGACTCTGATAGATTGTGTATTACCCTGTAAGGGATTCTGTATATTGTGTAACTCTGTCTCTGTTATCCTGAGGTGGAGGGTGTGCACCATGGTGCCATGGGCTTGAGGTTTTATCCTGTTATCCTGGGATCTCTCACTCTTTCTGGTATCCTTTCTTTATCCATACAAGAGGAGACATTGACTACAATGATTGCAAAGTTTAATCATTTGAACCATTTGTATGAATATTCACTGGTCTTTTCTGTATATTTATGTGGAATAATGATTATTCTGTACTGTACTAGCTGCCATTATTAAGGGCTCTGGAAATAGTTCAGAGAGATTCTGAAACAAATCTTTAAGTCCCTCATGAAGAGCTGGGCTGCCATAAGGACCTCACATGCATGGTTTCATGCTCAGCTTTACTAGATTCAATCATTTGTCTGTCCGGCCAGCAGCCAGCTGTAAGGCAGATGCGTAAAATGAGCTTGCTAGTGTAGTTACAGGCTGGTATTTTTAAAAATTGCACTTTACATTTCCTCTCTCTACATCAGTAGTGTGTCCACAAGAGCAGGTCAGAGGCTTGAATCTTGCAGCAAGTAACTCACTCCCTGACTCCCCAAAGCCTGTCTACAAACCACAACTGAATTATAAGTCAGCAGTGTGGTAGAATACTCCCCACTATATGGATGAGTGCAACTTTACTAACACTCAAGAAGCTTGACACTATCCAGGACAAAGCAGGCTGTTTGATTGGCACCTCCATCCACCACCTTCAACATTCACTCTCTCCATTATCAATGTACAGTGGCAATAGTGTGTATCATCTACAAGACGCACCGCAAGAATTCACCAAGGCTCTTCAGACAACACCTTCCAAACTCACCACTGCTACCATCTAGAAGGACAAAGGCAGCAGATACATGCAAATACCATCACCTAGAAATTCCCCTCCAAGCTACTCACCATTTGACTTGAAAATATATCACCATTCCTTTACTATTGCTGGGTCAATATCCTGGAGCTCCCTCCCTAACAGCACTGTGAGTTTCTCTGCACCACAAGAATTACAAGTTCAAGGTGTCAGCACCTTCTCAAGGGCAATTAGGAATGGTCAAAAAACACTGGCCTTGCCAATGATGCTAACATCCATGAATGAATGAACAGAAAACTTTCATAACCATTTCAAACCTGGGTTATAAAAGATACCTTTTACAGGAATACTTTCCATCTAAAAGTTCCAAAACATGTTTTATGAGGCCTGCACATCTGGATTACATTGTGGGTATAAGCCAGGATCTTTCCTTCTAATGTAACCAAACAATATCTTCGAATATCATTTGTGGCTTCTGCTATTTTTGAAGTAATTTTGAGTTGTGCTCCACATGGAAGTATCTAAAGGGAGATCATAATCATGACAATTTGTCAAGGTTATTATGTTTTACTGCACTGGTGTTTTACAGCATCAGAGGTAGGAGATTAAATTGCTGATTAAGTATGAGATAAATGTCATGCCAGAAGTCAACCAAAGTTGGTAAAGAACAGAATACTGCAGATGCTGGACATTTGAAATAAGAACAGAAATGCTGGAAATAGCCAGCAGGGTCTGGCAGCAGCTGCGGTGAGAGAAACCGTAATGACTTCAACGAGGTCCACGAGGTTTGCCTCTTGGAGTATGAGCTCCCTGATTGAGGTAATGATTGCCTGCATAATCAGGGGGCCTCATCTGTATATAAATGTGGGAGTGTCAGGCCTGACTTTGTACCTGAAGCACTCTAGGAGTGGAATAGAGTTTCTAAACAAAGGGAATCTGGTGATGGGATACCGGCCTCCAAAGAGTTATTTCAGAAACAGAGTTAGCATTTCAGATTGATGAGACTTTATCACGGGCTGGAAATGTGACTTTCACAAAGCTCAGACAAAAAGGGTCAGCAATCTGAAACATCAACAAATTTACTTCAGCCAGTCAAAAAGACAATAAAAAATTTAGGAAGCTCAATCTGTTCTCGTTATATAACAATGGAGATTGTAAATGAACTGGACAGATTTCTGATTCCAAGACGGGGTGGGGGTGGAGGGGGTGGAGGGGGTGGTGTTGGGGGAGATGAAAATAGCCTGTGTGAACCTTGGATGACCTATAGCACCGTATTTTTGTGGCTGTTCAATATACAAAAAGGTAGATGCATGAGTTGTGCCTTAAACATGATACATTGAGAAAAGGAAGGCAGCAGGAAAACCTAAAGCTTCTGCTTTTGATTGTAGGGATTTGGAGCACATTGCCAGGACTGTACAACTGAAAGCTGAGCTGGAGCATATTGAACTGGTGCTCAGATCTTTACGCTAGATAAGTAGCAACTGGAAAGTTAATCAGTACTAAATTTCCTGCAGTATAACTGCAGTCTCAATATATTTGAATGCCATCATTGATGTTTTGGTTCGAGCTTACCTCTCTATCGCCTGTCTTAATCCTTCCACTGTCCCTGAGTCAGGCCACCTGCTCTACACTCAGGCATGATATGAGCCACAATTTCCTTTAGCTAAACATTGGACCATAATTTCCTGGCTCCCCAGTGTCGCATTTAGTGGGCGCCCAATGATGCGCTGAGGATACCCTCTTGAAGTTCCCATAGAGGGGTTAAACTCCTAAGGGCTAATTTTCTCTGGACAATTGCGTTGGGCTGGGAACCATCTGACAAAGCAATTTAGATCACAAACTTTGGATGTTTCTGCCAGTTTTACCCTCATAGTTACTCTGAAAGTGTTAGAAAGAGAAAAAAAAAACACTTCTAACTTCAGAGTAGTCATTTTAAAGACCCAGGCAAAGCCCCGCATGGGACATCGCCACTCCCACAAACACCTGACCCCCGAGAGGACCTCCTCCAAACCCCCCAATTCCCCCTTCCCAGTCTTATCTCACCCCCCCAAACCTCTCTAGCCACCAATAGTCTGACCACCCCCCACCCCACCTCCTTCCCCCCCTCCCCCACCCTCCCCCCCAATCCCGGTTCCACCACACATCCTCATCCCTTTAAACACACTGCTTTACGTACACTAATGCTGTTAAAAGGGAGTGTGTACTCTTCCATTCATACCAAATACTGCAGCCGGGGGAACGCTTTGCAGTTCCTCCCCCAACCAGCCTGAGTGAGAAAGGTCAAGCAAGGCAGCGACCCTGCAATTCCAACAAAGGTAATCCCTCCATTTTGACAATCCACCAGTAATTGCCACTCCGAGGAAGTTACGGGCCATTGGAATGACTGAAGCCATCTCCTTCAGTCCCCACGAGAAACTCTGTACATTCACCGCCATCCATTCACTGCCACAAATTCCTTGCCGCTGACTCCATTCCCCTCCCCAGCCACTGCCCCATGCTAAAGCAGACAGTTCCATCCTATTTCAACTCAGCAATTGTCTCTATCACAAATATTGTCCAATTTCACATCCACATCACATCCAGTCTCCACCCTAAAAGGGCCCATCTGTCACTGAAACCCTTATCCATGTCTTTGCCACCTCCAGACGCAATTATCCACTCTCTCTCAATCATTCTATGGTGGCACAATAGTTAGCACTGTTGTCTCATAGCACCTGGCCTGGGTCAGTGCCTGTGCAGAGTCTGCAGGTTGTGACATTAGTGTACCTTTAAGAGATTTTTAAAAAAATCATGTTCTCTGCAGTTCTGACAACCTCAGCTCTCATTGTTGCCGGGCTGTCTGTAGGAGTCTTTTTATTGCTTCTTCATTGGTTTAAACAGGGTTTATTCATTTTTACTCTCAGTTGTTTTATGGCCCAGCATTGTTAGGAGGAAGGACATGGGTTTTGGACAGTTTTCTTTTCCTTCCTAGGGGATTCAAGGTTTCACTTTCTGTTTTGGCTGCCAGCAGTGTTTAGTTTTAGAAGTGAGTGGACATCAGACTGAAAGCAGTCTCTCTCCCTCACTCTCTCCCTGGGATTTGGATGTTCTGCTGGTTAGCTGAAAGCAAAGCTTCTTGGCTTCCTTCAGTAGAAAATCTGCTGTTACTGGCTTGACCAGGGTCTCTCCCTGGTGTTCTAGGAAGCTGTTCTGACTTCAAACTGTTCTGAGTGTATCTAGAGGATTGTTAGAAATTACAATCTGAGAAGTCAGTGTTTTCAATTCTCCAACCAAAGGACTCAATTCCAGTATCACATGAGCATTAGTCTTTGCTGTGTTAAACCTGTGGAAGGGTTTTGTTTATGGGATTGGTTTGATTGGAACATCTTAATATATTTGTTAATCATAGAAATCATAGAAACCTGACAGTACAGAAAGAGGCCATTCGGCCCATCGAGTCTGCACCGACCACAATCCCACCCAGGCCCTACCCCCATATCCCTACATATTTTACCCACTAATCCCTCTAACCTACGCATCTCAGGACACTCAGGGCAATTTTTAGCATGGTCAATCAACCTAACCCACACATCTTTGGACTGTGGGAGGAAACCGGAGCACCCGGAGGAAACCCATGCAGACACGAGGAGAATGTGCAAATTCCACACAGACAGTGACCCAAACCGGGAATCGAACCCAGGTGCCTGGAGCTGTGAAGCAACAGTGCTAACCACTGTGCTACCGTGCCGCCCTTTGGGGTATTCTTTATTGTGGTTGTTTTGTTTTGTTTGTAATTGATAACGGTTATTGCTAATATTCTTACTAAGCACATTAACTATATTCTTAAATAAACTTAGTTTGATAAAATCTCCCTAGTGGGTTCGTTTTGAATCATACCTGAGGTGAAACATATCATGCTTATCCGAGCCAAATTCAAGATGCAAAACTTATGACCCAGGTGGGTTCCATAAAACACTTTGGAGTTTCTGAGCTGAACCATAACGTTTTCTTTGTGTCTGCATAGATTTCCTCCGGGTGTTCCGGTTTTCTCCCACAGTCCGAAAGGCATGCTGGTTGAGTGCATTGGCCATGCCACATTCTCCCTCAGTGTACCCGAACAGGAGCCGGGTGTGGAGACATGGGGATTTCCACAGTAACTTCATTGCAGTGTTAATGTAAGCCGACTTGTGACACTAATAAATAAACTTTAAGCTCTTGACCAGCTTCCTTCTTTGATCTTTGTCACATTCAACTCATCCAAATCTGTGCAGCTCTCTTCCCCTGGCCTCACAAGCCTATAATTCCTCCCAGTCCCCCAGTCCTTCAGATTTTAAATTTTCAAATGATTCATTGGCCTCCCCCTTCCCCCTCCCTTCCTAAAATTCTCTCCCACACTCTTCTAACCACTAACTCTCAATCATTTTTTAATTCCCCTTCTCATAGGTCTACTTTTAATATCTGTGCCTTCAGCTGCCTAAGCCCTATGCTTTGAAATTTCTGTCCTAATTCTTTATGTATTTCAACCTCCCTTTCTTTAGATTACGTCCACTGTAATCGCCTTATATCACTGAGCTCCTAATGTCTCTTTCTAAGCTCAGATTCCACATTGTTTTCACCACATATCTTGGAAATGTTTTCTATGTTAAAGTCACACTACAAAGGCAAATTGTTGTTCAGTGTGAAGCATTGCATATTCTATGGAGTTATATTGTGAGAATCCATAGAATAGAATCCATAGAATCCCTACAGTGCAGAAGGAGGCTATTCGGCCCATCAAGCCTTCACTGACATCAATCCCATCCAGGACACATCCCTGTAACCCCATGTATTTAGCCCCTTGGTCAATCAACCAAACTTGCACACCTTTGGAGTATGGGAGGAAACCGAAGCACCCGGAGGAAACCCACACAGACACGGACACCAGAACTCTACTGCCTCGCTCACCACGGAATTGGAGCGGGCCAGGGATGTCCATTGACCCTGGGGCGGGAATTTCTAGTCTCGCTCAGTAAAATCCCACCCGGGGAGAACATGCAAACTCTACAAAGACAATCACCCAAGGCTGGAATTGAACCCAGGTCCCTGGCACTTTGAGGCAGTAGTGCTAACCACTGTGCCACTGAATTGAGGAGCTATTCGCACAGTGGTAAAGTTACTGGACTAGTTATCAAGAAGCCCAGGCAAATACTTTGGGGATATGGGTTCAAATCCCACCATGGCAATTTAAATTCAATTAATAAAAATCTGGAATTGAAAGTTAGTCTTAACTGACCATGACAACATTCATAAAAACAAAATACTGTGGATGCTGGAATCTGAAACACAAAAAGAAAATGCTGAAAAATCTCAGCTGGTCTGACAGCATTTATGGAGAGGGAACAGAGCCAATGTTATGAGTATGGGTGAGCCTTCTTTAGAGTTTGACTTTCATTGCTTGACAACTATCATCTCTTGTTCCAAAAGCCCATTTGGTTCACAAATGCTTTTTAGGGAAAGAAATCTGCCTAACATGCACATCTTTTGTTTGCATCTTGTTACAAAAGTCTGAGCACTGGTCAATAATATTAAGAGCTGAAATGATATTGTGCAGTTTTAGCTTATTTGTGCCATATATGTGATTCTAATATAACTATTAAACAAACCAATGCTTCTCACTGACAGTGAAGATCTATGTTGTTTAATCAATCCACTTTTTTTGCTTGGGAATCATTTGTTCTTTCTATTCTGTGAGGTTCCTGATAAAATTGAAACTAATTACCTTCCATGAAATAATTATATTAAATATTATCATGAACCCAGGCAGGAACATCTACACAATGGAATAAATCTTGTGCAGTTTATCTGGATTGCAAGTATTAAATTTTACTTTGACAGCATCATGCAACATTGTTAATTTGAGAGGAAAATATTCCACGAGTTATTTATAATGCTACGTGCTCCACACATTGCACTTAAGTGAGGGAAAGATTTAATACTTGCAATCCAGATAAACTGCACAAGATTTATTCCATTGTGTAGATGTTCCTGCCTGGGTTCATGATAATATTTGATATCTTAGAAATCTTAGAATCTTAGAAACCCTACAGCACAGAAAGAGGCCATTCGGCCCATCGGGTCTGCACCGACCACAATCCCACCCAGGCCCTACCCCCATATCCCTACATATTTACCCACTAATCCCTCTAACCTTCGCATCCCAGGACACTAAGGGCAATTTTAGCATGGCCAATCAACCTAACCCGCACATCTTTGGACTGTAGGAGGAAACCGGAGCACCCGGAGGAAACCCACGCAGACATAAGGAGAATGTGCAAACTCCACACAGACAGTGAGCCAAGCTGGGAATCGAACCCAGGTCCCTGGAGCTGTGAAGCAGCAGTGCTAACCACTGTGCTACCGTGCCGCCCGAATTATTTCATAGAAGGTAATTGGTTTCTATTTTATCAGGAACCTCACAGGGTAGAAAGATCAAATGATTCCCAAGCAACAAAGTGGATTGATTAAACAACGTAGGTCTTCATTGTCAGTGAGAAGCATTGGAGCCCTCTGGTGCCTCAGTGTGACACAACTTTTAAGAGGCCAGAGGACAAAGTCTGAATGGTTCATGATTGTATCTGCTTTTTTGATCAGCAAGTCTGAAGACTGGCAATTGCCCCTTCCCATGACAATATGTTTTCAATATCTACTATGCAACACAACTTTACCACAATATTTTATTACCTAATGAACACATCAAGATAGAGTGGGATAATAAGTAAGTAGGCAAAGGACATGATTTAAGTCAATGGTAAATACTTTTGAGAATCATATTCAGTGTAAAACAGGTTACTGATCCACTTTGAGCTCATTATGCACCCCTGTCCTGGCAATTTAACCCCACAAAGTCCACTCATAGTAAACTACTATGAGCATCATTATAAACAGACCCCCTATCATCATTCCACCTTCTATTCAGAAGATAATTATCGATGACAAAGGCGATCTAGCCTAGCTCATCCCATCCATCCAGAATGACACACAAACATATGATTCAGAGCAGGAATAAGCCATTCGGTCCCTTGAGCCTGGTCTGCCATTTAATAACATTAGCTACATTACATTAGTGACTGCAACTCAAAAGTACTGAATTGGCTTTAAAGCGAATTGCGACATTGTGAAAGGTGCTGCATAAATATAGGTTTTGTCTTTCTTTCATTATATTTGCATGCAGTAGGCAGAGTGAGTGTAGCAATAGTGACAGTGGAGACTGAATTCTATTTTTCTAAGGATAATTAATCAATGCAATCAACTGATATGTGGAAAGTGGTTACAAAAAACACTACATTTACAGAACAATTGAACTCTGTAGCTAATACAACTGTACCATTCTGATTTCTCTGGCACCAACTCACATTCCACCATAAATAGCATCTGTCTCTTTTACACCAATGATACTATCCCCAGGATTGTTCAATCGCCCTGTACCAGTAGTTCAAGAAAAAATGGTAGATTGAACTGTTGATCTGATTTTTTTCGAAGAATGATACATGGTACAAAAATTCAGTACAACTTTAACTCAAGAACTTGCGTGTTGCCCCTTCCCCCACAAATAGTGTTGTACACTGAATTTACAGCCTATCTGGGGTGAACCTATGATGGAGTAAAGATTTGTAAAGCCTTTCTTTAACCAATCTCCTCATCACAAATAAAGATTTCACCCCCAGACTTTTCAAGCGTAATAAAACGAGTGACAGTGGATCAATACCCTGCTTTGTATCACTCTCGGTTTTTAGCTTCTTACATTTATTTGGGTGAGACCCAAGATTCGTAAGCCTCTAGTACATCAACACAGCA
Organism: Mustelus asterias; assembly: GCF_964213995.1. Classification (NCBI taxonomy): domain Eukaryota; kingdom Metazoa; phylum Chordata; class Chondrichthyes; order Carcharhiniformes; family Triakidae; genus Mustelus; species Mustelus asterias. The sequence continues at coordinate 44,573,592 of NC_135821.1, forward strand.
GATAATCAAAATTGTGCCTACCTATTTTAGGGCAGAATGAAAGTTCAAACTGTTATTTATATGTTGTTTTAAATTCCAAAATAATTTTGAAAAGTGTACTGTATTTAATTTTATGGCACTAAACCTTAAGAATAGTTCTTCAAATCCCCAATACCCCATTCAATCCCTCTACCCTGCCAACATCTCCCCAACACCCAACAGCAATACCAGCCCCCCCCCCCCCCCCCCCCCCAAACCCGTCTCTCATGTCCACTGTAATCATTTGGCTCCAAGATATTTAGAAGGATTTGACTTAACATTTTCCAAGCAAATATAGGTGCTGCTGACAAACTAATTTCTTTTCCCATTAGATAAATGAAATTTTAATGATTTAGAAATAAAACATAGGAACAAAGGAATTAGGAGCAGAAGTAGGCAAATTCAGCCCTTCGAGCCTGCTCCGCCATTCACTCAGATCATGGCTGATCTCTCCCTGATCGCAAATCCATCTCCCCACCTGTACCCCATATCCCCTTATTCCTTTGTTTAATTAGAAATATATCTATCTCCTTCTTGAAACCATTCAATGATTCAGACCAAAATTGTTGTTCTCTCATTCACAGTCTTGTGACAGTAACCGCGAACAGGAACTACTGCTGCCAATCTTTGGGCAGTTCTATGGTTTTCCTGGTGGGATTTTAAAAACTAACGAATTGGAATCATGAACATGCCCAAAGATCTGAGACTGCAATGGTTCCTATTAGCAGCAATTGTCAGTGAAGCTGACCTGAAAGACAGGCCTTGGGAAAATGAAAATCAGTACACCAGGCTGACAGTTCCGATTTTGTTTTAAGAAGCCAGTCTTTCAGATCTGCCATGCTGGCTGCTAAGGAATCATCGAATCCTACAGGGCAGAAGGAGGCTACTCGGCATGTCAAGTCTGCACCGACCACAATCCCACCCAGGCTCTAATCCCACAACCCCGTGCACTTACTCTAGCTAGTCCCCTTGATACTAAGGGGCAATTTAACATGGGGAATCCCCCTAACGCACACATATTTGGAAGGACAATGAGAAATTCCATTTGCAACACCAAGCCCATGTCCCTTTTAGCCACTGTCTGCACCCCTCTCCCCCTGAGCTCTGCTCTTTACTGCCTCCTGAAACAATTGAATAGGCCATACAGTTCAAGAGATAATTAGAGATGGGCAACAATTGCTGGTCTTACCAGTGACAACCACAAAATGTTGAACAAAAGAGAAACAAGCACGATGGATGATACAGATATGAAATTCTATTTCCAGAATTACAAGGTTTGATATTTTAAGATAGTCCTAGTTGTTATAGAACTTGAAAACATATTTGCAATATTGTAATATTTTTATCATACGAGGAATATGTTTATGCTTCCGCTGATATTTTTAATGGCATCTTGAACCATTGTAATTGTGATGATAGTAGTGCAATTGATATGGATATGTTCAAAGGAAATGTTTAAAATTCAGCTTTATGTTACAGGTAGTCAGTATGTCTGTTGGGAATGCAGCTCAGATGTTGGGAGAGCAGGATACAGGCAGTCCCCGGGTTATGAACGAGTTCCGTTTTTAAGCCTGTCTGTAAGTCGAATTTGTATGTAAGTCGGAACATTTACGTACGGTTCACATCTAGCGTCAATTAGTCAAATGTTTGTCTTCGCATATAGTATATATTTTACCTAAAACATCTTAAATATAATAATACAGTAATAATAATAAATGGAAATGACACAAAACTTGGAAAACGCGCAGTGTTTTGAGCGTCGCGCAATGTAGTCCGCCTATTCGTTAGTACGAATGTATGTAACTCGATTTTTTAAAATAATAGGCTTTACGGAGGTCAGTACGTAAGTACAGGCGTTCGTAAGTTGGGTGCTCATAACCTGGGGACTGCCTGTAATTACATTTCAAGCTTGCAAGAGTTTATTTTAAGTAACGCTGATGGACTTTGTTTCCTTAGATCCTCCTGGGATTTCTGATTAGATTGATTTACAGGGTCATGTGCTGATGTGGTTTATGTGCAGTCCTGAGTCAGTAGCAGAGAGAAAAATCTTTTGCAGAAAGAAGTTTGGGTTTGCAACTGAAGCCTGGTTGACGTTAGAAAGATTTTGCATGCTTCTGGAACTCTATCTCTCTCCAAGAGCTTCAAAACTGTCTACGGTCATTATAGCAAGTATATTTATGACTGCTAACTGTATTTAAAGTTGCATTTAAGTCTGTAAGAAGAATGTTGCTCACTTAGAACTGAGACAGTGGTAAGATAGAAATTAAAGTTGTTTCTTTTGCATTTTAAATATTGTTCAACTGTTAATAGTTAAGTTGTTCCGGTTGTTAACGTTATATTTGAACTGCATTATTAAATAAAGTTTGTTTTTCTATAAAAGATGGTTACTTTGTTAGTGAATCAATCCTGAAGGAAATATCCTTTCCTGACCTTTCGCCCTAATAGGGCTAGTCTGGTGTCCTAATATAATTTGGGGTTTTTGTCCAAGACCTGAACATAATGCGATAGCCAGATACATACAAACAAGTCCAGAATAATCCAGTCTTGCATGCCCCACTATCACTGCCAGTGAGTATGGAGAATTTGGCACACAGCCAAACCTTCATTCACAGCAGTGGGACTGGATAATCCCAGCAAGGTCGGAGAATTCTGGCCCAAGTCTCTTGTTTCCAATATTTTTACAAGTAATTGTTGACTAATTCCCAGTTTAAAGTTTATTTTTTACTGTCACAAGTAGACTTGCATGAATACTGCAATGAAGTTACTGTGAAAATCTCTAGTCGCCACATTCCGGCACCTGTTCGGATACACTAAGGGAGAATTTAGCATGGCCAATGCTCCTAACCAGCACATCTTTTGGATTGTGGGAGGAAACCAGGGCACCCAGAAGAAACCCACGCAGACACGACAAGAACGTGCAGACTCCACCCAGACACCCGGAGGAACCCACGCAGACACGGTGAGAATGTGCAGACTCCACACAGAGAGTAACCTAAACCAAGAATCGAACCTGGCTCCCTGGCGCTGTGAGGCAGCAGTGCCATCGTGTCATAATATATTTAAAGCCCAAGAAGCTTTTTCATTCCTGCTCAGCTAGTAAGTTAAATATTGTGACATGCTTTCTGATAACTCCTTGTTGATAATCTGCTCTGTGCCTCCTGTCCAACAGCAATTGAATAACTTTGGATGTTTGAGCATTGAACCACTGATAATAATCAGTGCCTCCTCAAGTAAAATGGATTTTGCCATTGCAACTTATCTTCCTTTTCACTCCAACTTTCACATCCCTCTGTGTATTTGTAATTCTCATATTTCAGGATTTTTGATTATTTAGAATTTTACATTCTCACAGGGGATATTCAACCCATTTCATTTGCGTCACCTCTACAAAAGAGTTGCCTAATTTAAGCTCGTACCCCAACCTTTTCCTGATAGTCCTGAGAATTTGCCCTCTTCAACAGTCCATTGAAAGTTCCAATGGAATATGCTTTGATCTACCACTCTTTCAGATTATGCAATCCAGCGCTTAGCAACAATTTTAAATATCAGCTAATTTCCCCTCTGTTTCTTCTGTTGGTTAGTTGACTGCTATTTAAAATGAAGGAGACGTATTTGTTTAATGTCCTTATTCATCAAGCTCTCTTAACTGTCTTATCAACTTGTCCTACCACTTTCAACAATTTGTGAATGTGAAGGTCTCTTTCACACCCTTGAAAATGATGCCATTTCAAATATATTGCCACTCTGTGTTGCTCATCACTTCACACTTGCCTGCATTAGATTGTATCCTGCATTAGATTGTATCTGTTGAGTCTATTCCCATTTCACCAGGTTCTATACGCAATTCCTTAATTTGTTACTATACTGCTCACTATTTACTATCATCAGCAAACTTCAAAATTGTATTTCTTAGCCCAGTTCCAGGTCATTTATATATGACAAGGAAAGCAATAGTCCTAATACCAGCCACTTGGGGCAGTGGGGGTGGGGGGGGGGGTGGGGGGTGCTGCTGCTACAACAAGTACTACAGTGCAAAAGAGGCTCTTTAGCCCATCGAGTCTGCACCGACGCATGAAAGGCCCTGACCTGCCCACCTAATCCCACTTGCCAGCACTTGTCCCATAGCCTTGAATGTTATGGCGTGTCAACTACTCATCCAGGTACTTTTTAAAGGATGTGAGACAACCTGCCTCCACCACCCTCCCAGGCAGTGCATTCCAGACCGTCACCACCCTGTGGGTAAAAAAGATTTTCCTCAAATCCCCCACTAAACCTCCCACCCCTCACTTTTAACTTGTGCCCCCTTGTAACTGACCCTTCAAGGGGAAGAGGAACAGCTGCTCCCTATCCACCCTGTCCATGCCCCTCACTTCTTTCCAGTCAGAAAAACACCTGTTCCCACCACTTTCTGCCTTCTATGTGATAGATATTTACATATCCAAGCTAGCTTCAGTACCATGAGCGTTCATTTTCTGAATACATCTGTGTTATTTTAATAAATGCCTTTTGAAAGACCACATACAACACTTATTGTACTATCTTCATCAACCCTCTCAGTTACTTTATCTCAATCAGGTTAGTAGGACTCAGTTAGAAAAATCTAAGCTAGCTGTTCCCTATTAACTCCCCTAAGTTAAGTTGATTTTGTTTATTTGGTTGAACACAAAAAGATGTTCCTTATTAATTCATGGTTCTTAGTTGATCAGAATCTGTGTGAATATTGATAGCTGAGTGTGGCTCTCAATAACACTCAGAACACTCTGCCAGGACTTGTTTGCTCCTGCTCAGCTGGTTGCAATTTGGAGAGGTTGTGAAATGAAGCATTATCCACCAAAATGGTATCACTGTTAAACAGTGCTGTCAGGCAATTTAATTGTCAATCAGTCCCTAAATGAATTGAATGTAGCCATCCGAACATGTGCTGCTTTACCAATGCGGTGACTTGCACTAAATATGGCTAAATCAACATTGCAGTTTAAGACCCTATCTTGGCCATCTCTTTAACTCTTTAGTGCCCAAATTATTTCATCAAAAACGTCCCCCATGTGTTATACCTCATAGAGAGATATGCTAATGAGTAAGAGGCCAGGATGCAAATCATGTGATCAGCAGACATTGTTTAAAGGAACTTTCAGGTCAGCATGTGGTGTAAAAGGGTTGTAGTTATATTTTTTTGTTAACAGTAGCTGGTGGATCTTTACAGTAAATCTATCTACTAAGTAACCCTGTGCTTCACATCTTCAAATAAACTGAACTTCTGTTAGTTTGCCTGTCCTGTTTAAGATTGGTAAGTTAATAATAAGCAAACATAGAAATACAACAGTCCCTTCGCTTAGTTTAATACCACAAAACCATCTGAAAGTGGGTGCGATTCAGATAGTGATTTCCTTTCACTAATTCACATTATATCATTTAGATTTACATATTTCCCTTCAATTTTAATCCATGATTGTAAGTAGTTGGCATGCTCCTAAATTTTTGTTCATGAAAGGAACCAATAATTCAGAGTGGGATCACATTAATTTGATCTCCAAATTCTCACATTTTCCTGAGATTAATTGGCTTTCACCTTGGACAAATTGAGATCTGGAATTCATTGTTGAAAGAATTATGGCATCAGCCACAATTATCTTGTGCACCATTTATTAGTAAATTATATCTCTTGATTATACATATGTGTAATAATTTTATCCTATGCAAAATTGAAAACTAAACTGAAAACATTAATAAAATAAATAGTAATAACTGATCATGCAAATTATCTGCTTGCAATGGTAAGGAAATATGTAAATACTCCAATAATTAACAAATAATTGATGCTCACCAATCTTAGTCATTATAAAATTATTATCTGTTCTGTCTGGAAAAATGGATTAGAATATAATTGAAGCGTTAACATCTTGAAGTGATTGTGGAGTACACCTTTTTGTTGAACTGAGAGAATATACCCTTGGGTAATATTTCCAAGTATTCAAAGAGATCATGGCCTAAGGCAAACTGTTTTATCTCAGAGTGTTGTTGGCTTATTAAATGGAATGCTACCTGGAACAGTAAGTGTGTATTGGTTGACACATTCACAAAGATATGCATGGTTTCGTGCTTTAACAGGAAATGAAAGGATATGGACTTTCGTAGTCAAGGGAGAGTGCCCCATGTGCATTGTCTATGGCAACACAAATGAAATAGACCTTTACTTATTCCACATGTTTTTTTTAAGGTAGAAATAAAAAATAGTCCTTTTCTATGTCTGATGTTTGGTTTGATTTGATTTAATATTGTCAAATATATTGGAATACAGTGAAAAGTATTGTTTCTTCTGCACTATACAGATGAAACATACCGTTCATAGGGTACATGGGGAGAAGGAAAGGAGAGGGTGCAGAATGTCGTGTTACTGTCATAGCTAGAGTGTCGAGAAAGATCAACTTGGTATAAGATAGGTCCATTCAAAAGTCTGATGACAGCAGGGAAGAAGCTGTTCTTGAGTCGGATGGTACGTGACCTCAGACTTCTGTATTTTTTTGTCCCGACGGAAGTAGGTGGAAGAGAATATATCTGGAGTGCGTGCAGTCCTTGATTATGATGGCTGCTTTCCCGAGGCAGTGGTAAGTGTACTCAGTCAATGGATGGGAGGCTGGTTTGCATGATGGACTGGGCTACGTTCACAACCCTTTGTAGTTCCTTGCGGTCTTGGTCACAACAGGTGCCATACCAAGCTGTGATGCACCCAGAAAGCTTTCCACTTCAGAATAGAAAAGAAAGGCTTTATAATAATAACTTTCACAATCTTAGGGCATTCCCAAAGTATGTTACAGCTGATGAAGTGCTTTTGAAATGCAGTCACCATTGTAATATAGAGAATGCAGTCGCCAACTTGCACACAGCAAGGTCCCATAAACAGCAATGCGATAAATGAGGCGCTGATCTGTTACCGGTGATATTGGGTAAAGGATAAATGTTGACTGTTAGCAAGTATTACAGATTAATTTGCTTTCTTTGTGGGGACTTTTAATTTTTTCCTCTGGTTATTAAAGATGATGGCCTGAATTTTCTGGTTTTGTACACCCCACTACCGCCACCAGCAAGAACGGAGAATTTAGAACAGCTCAGCAAAACCTCCATACCGCTGAAGCGGGACTGGAGAATCCCAGCTGCAGGTGAGGTCAGAGAATTTTACGGCCGCGCTCGACCCGAAACCGGAAAATCTCACCCGAGATCAATGGAGCTTCTCATTGTCTGCCTCTCGCCTGCTCTGATTCCTATGACGGGCGGGTCGGTAAAATTCCAACGTATGTGTCGAGAGTCCAAGAATGTGCAAATTGTACACAGCATACGATGCAGTATATTGTTATTGACCCAAATGTTCTGATCTCCGGATCATTCGAGACCAGGCGTATAACCCAAGATACGTGTCTGAAACCTACAGAAGTCATGACATGTTGATCTTCATGGGAATTGTCCTGGAAGTTTTAGCTTCAATGGACAATACCCCTGCTCCCCAGGATCTTTTATGAATGTCTCTGACTCTTGGGTTGGTTGTAAACATTATACTCAAATTGCCACCCCACCTTCAGAGATTTCTGTCCATGATGCCCCAAGCCTCTCTGTTCCTATATCCACTTTGGCATTGTACAATTGAGCTTCTATTGCTTCACCTCATTCTTACTGCTGTTTGAGTGGCTCAGAAGGAGTCTTGCTCTGTGACTGAGCTGTGGACCACTGAAGAATCTATAACACTGATGTTAATTGTAAAAAAAAAAGAATCAACAATGTTATTCTGCAACATGGCTGTTCTTTCGCTGACCAAACACAATTACATCACTCAATCCACCCCCAGCACCATTGAGACAAAGCAACCTATTTGATTGGCCCCATGGTGGCATCATAGAATACCACCTAGAAATTGCACTGCAAAATTTCACCCTGGTTCCATCAAAGTCATCTTCCAAACCCCTGACCTCTACCATCTAGAAAAGCGGGGGCAGCAGACACATGGGAATGCCACCTCCTGCAGTTTAAACCTGCACACCATCCTGCCTAAAACTATGGGCGGGATTCTGCAGTCCCCTCCCCCCCCCACCCCCAACCCCCACCATGGCGCTTTCTTCCAGCAGCAGAGGTGGGCCGCCATGGCTACGGGGACTTGCATGCCCTGTCCCCCACCCCTGGGAACAGGCTGTAGAGGTTGCCAAACATGGGACCAGAGGAACCCATCTGGGGGAGGGCTGGAAAATATTGGCCTATATCTCAGCTCCTTCATTGTCTGAATTCTGGAATTCTCTGCCTAACAGCATTGTGGGTGAATCATAGAATCATCGAATCCCTGCAGTGCAGAAAGAGGCCTTTCGGCCGTCGAGTCAGTACCAACAACAATCCCAACCATGCCCTATCCCTGTAATCCCATGTATTTACCCTAATCCCCCTGACACTAGGGCAATTTAGCATAGCCAATCAACCTAACCTGCACATCTTTGGACTGTGGGAGGAAACCCACGCAGACACAAGGAGAACGTGCAAACTCCACACAGCCAATAACCCAAGGCTGTATTGAACCCGAGTCCCTGGTGCTGTGAGGTAGCAGAGCTAACCATTGTGCCACCATGCCACCCAAGTGTACATGCACCACATGTTCTGTAGCAGCTGAAGAAGGCCGGTCACCACTGTCTTCTCAAGGGCATTTAGGGAGAGGCAATAAGTGCTCTCCTAACCAGCGATGTCCGCATCCTGCGATGGAATTTAAACAAAATAATATTTAGAGAAACTTAAACAGGAGCATAGCAGTTAAGCAGCATTCTCTAAATCTTGGCTATCATATTAAAGTTTGAAGTTTATTTATTAGTGTCACAAATAGGCTTACATTCACACTGCAATGAAGGAAACTGGAGCATCTGAAGGAAACCCACACAGACACGGGGAGAACGTGCAGACTCCGCACAGACAGTGACCCAAGCCAGGAATCGAACCAGGGTCCCTGGCGCAGTGAGGCAGCAGTGCTAACCACTTGCCACCGTATATCTCATGGGCCACTGTGCCGCCCATAACATGAACAATGCAAATGCACTGGGTAGCTGTTTAATTCTATTCCCCACACCCAACACTGTGACACTTCCAAATCCTTGTGGTTTGGAACACAGTGAGAAATAATTAATTCCAATTGCCCACTGGTATTTATTAATAACATCCTGAGAAAGTTGCACATATTGTACTTACGATAAGCTCAGAAACTATGTATATTATTTCATGCTTGAGTTTCCATTTCAAAGTAGTGTTGTCAAAGTTCCAATGATGTGTTTCTAATCTATTCTCTGCATCACCACATGTATTGTTTTTGAGCCTTTATTCTAAACAATTTAAAGACGCATGAGTGAAGAGATAATTGGTGGTGGTCTCTTGGGAGAAATCACCATTTCTAGTATTTAGCATCCAATAGCTCCAGTCTCCCTCGATTGAGAATGATGCAGAGATTTCATGTTTGATCCATGACCCTTTCAGAATACAGCAGCCATTCGTGAAAGAGCTTGCGTTTGTCGTATTTATTCATAAATTCCTCCACCCTTCAAAGCAGCACAGATGGTTGTGCAGGTGTGATCCAACTCCACTGCACTCTGGGATGGTACTGATGCTTGGGGAGCTGGTGTGATATATCCCATACCTTGAACATGGCCGAGCAAGATACACTTTTATTGGTTTAAGAAAGGCAGATTTGTGCATTCATCTGAATTGATTTTAAAAAATAGCAATTGAGGTGACAGTTTTTCCTCATTTCTGCTGAGAATGCGTTTCGAAAAACAAATCTTGCTTGCATTCATGACATTCGCTGACAGCTCAAGGTACGATATTCACTGAAGAACTGTTTGTTACTTGGGCTACATTACAGGTCCATCAAAAAATAACTTGCAGCTAATTAGTAAAAAATACTATGTTCAGTACATATGCTAAAGCAGCTCCATGGTGCACTCAGGATCAGAAAGTAAAAGTGGATTATGTCTCATTCCCTACCACACTATTCTTCGGAAATTTTGCAGGCTATTTTAAATCATCGCCTCAGGACTGTCTGAGATTCTGACTAGATTTCAATAAAATCATCGAGAGTAGTTGTACCTTAAATGTTTCCCACTGTACATTAAGTGGCAATCTGATTGACAGGAAATAAGGAATGAAGGAAGGCTCCTAAGGAAATAACTCGATTGTTTTTGTTTTCTCTCACTAATACACCTCTGTGTCTTTCCTTCCCTGAGGGCATTGAGACCCACTTGCATTCTATCCCATCTGGGTATCCAGATACTTCTGATACCTAAGTGAAAACTAGTTTTGTGAGCTGTGTCAACAGCAAGTTATTCAACTGCCCAATCCTGTCTTGACCATGCAGCACTTCCAATCAAAATCATTGGTTAGAATTAAAGAACCTGAACATTGGTTAATTTCCCATTTGCCACTCCAAGGGTGAAAGGGAAAATGTAGCAGTTTATCACCAGCGCAGCTGAGATCAGTTCATTCAGCACAGACAGAGGAACCTTGAAACATTTCTGGTTTGTTACTCTTGAATGGCACTGTTCATAGAGAAAGTTTGATGAACAATCTGTTTCTCTTCATTTGACAGCCTTCCAATTTGTCTCATTCAGGGGCTGGCCAACATTAAGATGAAGAAAGATTTCTTTGCACAAAGGCTTGTGAATCTTTGGAATTCTCTTGCTCGGAAGGCTGTGGATGGTCCATCATTGAGAATGAGTTTAAGGCTGAGATAAGCAGATTTTTGGTTTATCGTGAAATGAAGGAATATGGGGAGTGGGTGGGAAAATACAGACAGATCAACTATGATCAGGTTGAAAGGTTTGAGGGGACATTGGGTCAACCTCTGCTTCTGGCTCTTATGTTCTTGTATACAATTCTTCCTCTTTTCCATTTTCTGTTTTCCTATTTGTCTTCCATTCTTTCTGTCTTTTCATTTGTGTGGTTATACCCTTTTACTCATTGTCATCTATCTGGCTACTACTGTGATAAACTGTGATAAAAGGGTGATAAACTGCTACATTTTCCCTTTCACTCTTGGAGGCAAATGGGAAATTGACCAATATTCAGGTTCTTTAATGCTAACCAATGATTTTGACTGGAAGTGCTGCATGGTCAAGACAGGATTGGGCAGTTGAATAACTTGCTGTTGATGCAGCTCACAAAACTAGTTTTCACTTGGGTATCAGAAGGTGGTTGTCCCCCTTAACAGTAAGGGATGGGTGACAGACAGGAGAGAGGAGGGGAGAGAGCAGTCAGTGATGGGATCCCCTGTGGTTGTCCCCCTCCAAAATAAGTATACCATTTTGGATACTGTGCGGGGGGGATGACCCTCCAGGGGTAAGCCACGGTGACCAGGTCACTGGCACGGAATCGGGCTCTGTGGCTCAGAAGGGAAAGAGGGGGACTCGGAGAGCAATAGTAATGGGGGATGCAATAGCTGGAAGCACAGACAGGTGATTCTGTGGGCGCGAACGAGACTCCAGGATGGTAGTCTGCCTCCCTGGTGCCGGGGTCCTGGATGTCTCTGAGCGGGTAGGAAGTATCCTAAAAGGGGCAGGTAACCAGACAGACGTCATTGTCCACATTGGTGCAAATGACGTAGGCAGAAAGAGCAGGGAGGTCCTGCGAGAGCAATTCAGGGAGTTGGGTAGTAGGCTAAAAAGCAGGGCCTCTAGGGTAGCGATCTCTGGACTACTCCCAGTGCCACGTGCTAGTGAGGCGAGGAACAGGGAGATCGTACAGCTGAACGCGTGGCTAAAGGACTGGTGCAGGAGGGAGGGTTTCAAACCTGTGGATCACTGGGAAGTCTTCAAGAGAGGATGGCACCTGTACAAGAAAGACGGGTTACACCTAAACTGGAGGGGCACGAATATCCTAACTGGGAGTTTTGCTAGTGTGGTTCGGATGGGTTTAAACTAATGTGGCAGGGGGGTGGGGATCAGAACAATAGGTCAATAAGCATAGAGGCTGGGGACGAGGTTGGGGCCAAGACAAGGCAATCTAAGAGGAAGAGCATTCTGGGGGAGGATGACCTCAGTGGGCCTGGAAGTCTGGAGTGCATCTGCTTCAATGCAGGGAGCGTCACGGGCAAGACAGACAAGCTTAGAGCCTTAATGCTTGCGCGGAACTTGGATGTGGTTGCAGTGATGGAGACTTGGTTAAAAGGAGGACAGGACTGGCAGCTGAATATTCCGGGGTATAAGTGTTTTAGGTGAGACAGAGAAGGGGCTAGGAGAGGTGGGGGAGTAGCAATGCTGGTTAGGGAGCATATTACAGCGGTACAGAGGGTGGACAATATGGAAGGGTCAGGTAACGAGTCACTGTGGGTGGAGCTCAGAAACAGGAAGGGCGCAGTCACTATGCTGGGGGCATACTACAGGCCTCCCAACAGACCATGGGAAGTTGAGGAACGGATATGTAAGGAGATTCTGGACAGGGGCAGAAAAAATAGGGTTGTTGTAGTGGGAGACTTTAATTTCCCTCACTTAGACTGGAAATCGCTTAGGGCTGGGGGCCTGGACGGGGAAGAATTTATAAAATGCGTACAGGAAGGTTCTTTGGAACAATATGTTGACAGTCCAACTAGAGAGGGGGCTATACTGGACCTAGTACTGGGGAATGAGCCCGGTCAGGTCATCAAAGTTTCAGTAGGGGAACATGTGGCAAATAGTGACCACAATTCTTTAAACTTTAGGATAGTAATGGAAAAAGATGAGTGCTGTCCTATGGGTAAGGTGCTGAATTGGGGGAAGGCTAACTACAGCCGGATTAGGCAGGATTTGGTGGCTGTTGATTGGGAGAGGCTGTTCGAGGGTAAATCCACATCTGGCATGTGGGAGTCTTTTAAGGAGCAGTTGATAGGACTGCAGGACAGGCATGTGCCTGTAAAGAGGAAGGATAGGAAAGGTAGGATTCGGGAGCCGTGGATAACCAATGAAATTGTGGGTCTAATCAAAAAGAAAAAAAAGGCATACATGAGGTCCAGGCAGCTAAAAACAGATGGGGCACTGGAGGAATACAGAGAAAGTAGAAAATAACTCAAACAGGGAGTTAGAAGGGCAAAAAGGGGTCAGGAAATGTCCTTGGCAGACAGGATTAAGGAGAATCCTAAGGCATTTTATACATACGTTAGGAACAAGAGGGTTGTTAGGGAAAGAATCGGACCTCCCAAGGACAAAGGAAGGGAATTATGCTGAGAACCAAAGGAAGTAGGAGAGATCCTAAATGAATACTTTGCATCAGTATTCACAAAGGAGAGGGACATGTTGACTGGTAGTGTCTCAGAGATGTGTTGACCCGTTAGAAAAAATCTCAATTACAAGGGAGGAAGTGTTAGGTTTTTTAGGAAACATTAAGACAGACAAATCCCCAGCGCCAGATGGCATCTATCCTAGACTCCTCAGGGAGGCAAGAGATGAAATTGCTGGGCCTCTAACAGAAATCTTTGTCTCTTCACTGGACACAGGTGAAGTCCCAGAGGATTGGAGGATAGCAAATGTGGTCCCGTTATTTAAGAAGGGTAGCAAGGATAACCCGGGTAATTATAGGCCGGTGAGCTTGACGTCCGTGGTAGGGAAGTTGTTGGAGAAGATTCTTAGAAATAGGATATATGTGCATTTAGAACTGAATAATCTCATTAGCGATAGACAGCATGGTTTTGTATGAGGGAGGTCATGCCTCACAAATTTGGTTGAGTTTTTTGAGGAGGTGACAAAAACGATTGACGAGGGAAGGGCCGTGGATGTCGTCTATATGGATTTTAGTAAAGCGTTTGACAAGGTCCCTCATGGCAGGCTGGTGCAAAAGGTTAAATCTCACGGGATAAAAGGTGAGCTAGCTAGATGGGTGGAGAACTGGCTTAGCCCTAGAAGACAGAGGGTAACAGTGGAGGGGTCTTTTTCCGGTTGGAGGTCTGTGACTAGTGGTGTTCTGCAGGGCTCTGTACTGGGACCTCTGCTGTTTGTGATTTATATAAATGATTTGGAGGAAGATGTAGCTGGTGTGATCAGTAAGTTTGCGGACGACACAAAGATTGCTGGAGTTGTGGATAGTGATGAACATTGTCAGAGAATACAGGAGGATATAGATAGGCTGGAACATTGGGTGGAGAAATGGCAGATGGAATTTAAACCAGATAAATGCGAAGTGATGCATTTCGGTAGATCTAATGTAAGGGGGCGCTATACAATAAATGGCAGAACCATCAGGAGTATAGACACACAGAGGGACCTGGGCGTACAAGTCCACAGATCCTTAAAGGTGGCAGCACAGGTGGAGAGGGTGGTCAAGAAGGCATATGGCATGCTTGCCTTTATTGGACGGGGCATAGAATATAAAAGTTGGCATACGATGTTGCAGCTGTATAGAACATTGGTTCGGCCACATTTGGAATACTGCGTCCAGTTCTGGTCACCACACTACCAGAAGGACGTGGAGGCTTTGGAGAGAGTACAGAAAAGGTTTACCAGGATGTTGCCTGGTATGGAGGGTCTTAGCTATGAGGAGAGATTGGGTAAACTGGGGTTGTTCTCCCTGGAAAGACGGAGGATGAGGGGCGACCTAATAGAGGTGTATAAAATTATGAAGGGCATAGATAGGGTGAACAGTGGGAAGCTTTTTCCCAGGTCGGAGGTGACGAACACAAGAGGTCACGGGTTCAAGGTGAGGGGGGCAAGGTTCAACACAGATGTCAGGGGGACGTATTTTACACAGAGGGTGGTGGGGGCCTGGAATGCACTGCCAAGCAAGGTGATTGAGGCGGACATGCTGGGATCGTTTAAGACTTATCTAGATAGCCACATGAACAGACTGGGAGTAGAGGGATACAAACGAATGGTCTAGTTGGGCACATGAGCGGCGCAGGCTTGGAGGGCCGAAGGGCCTGTTCCTGTGCTGTATTGTTCTTTGTTCTTTGTTCTTTGTACTCGTCACTTTCTCTCTCTAAGGGCCACTACTGAGTTGGGAAAATTCCTGACTCGGCAGAACTGCCTCCATTTAAAGGGCCACTGAATTGTACGACTTTTACTCCAGTTTTCCACCTCTGATTTTAATCCACGCTTGGCCAAGAACCCAGACCAATAAAAGCATGAACTCAGCTGGGATTCTGTTCTGATAAGTGAAGTGAATTATTGACTCTGTTTGATTGACATCTTTCAGTGTTCATAACAAGTTTAATCCATGATCTCTGTTGTCAATATCTCTATTCATTTGGACAAGATTAAGAGGTGTGTAGTATTTGAAGCCTCCCTTATTAATATTTCAATGGTTTGTCTGATTGACAGTTTTATTGGGTTGGAGGAACAGCAGGTTTTTCTCAGCAGTTCTCCACATGCTATTTTATCATATGGCTCATTGGTTATGCATATAGTGCATGCTGGGTGAATGGACATGGAAGAAGCATGAGTTGGCAGGGAGAGTATGAGGGACCATGTGGACTCACTGTGTGGGGGTTGGTAAGACCTTTCAAAGTTACCTTTCAAATGGTTCCTGAGTCCAGACCATGGTCCATATCTCCTCTGAGGAACCATGAACCACGTGTCATGGGGAAGCATGGCCCAATTTTGTGAAAATTGCAGGGGCTGGTGGGAGATGGGGTGCAGGCTCACTTCTCCCATCCCTATCTCATGGTGGCAAAAATTGCCTTCGTTGGGAATGGGGATGGGAATCCTTGAGTCATCCCGACTCTGAAAATCCATCATTAAGTCTTGCCTTCACACTCATTCCTCTCTTGTGCAATTCTCTGGCTTCTGTTCTTGTCCTTACACTCTATTTTTCTCAAAGTTGCTCTCTCTCTGTGTCTCGTTCAGTTTTCCTCCCGATACTTTTTACTTTAAGAAGGTCTTTTTTTTATGTCTGTCTTTCTGTACATCTCTTACTTTGTTTTCTTAACTCCACTGAATGTCTGTACCTAGACTAGGGGCACCTTGTTCCCCCACCAAACTTCACCTCAAACCCTGCTGGCTGCAGATGGCATCTTACCTCTCCTTTGTTTTGAAAGGGTCATGGGGGCAAAAAGAACCAGTAAGTGCCAAGCTGGGGCAATAAGAATGTGAAGGTTTAGGCTGCGGGAAGGACTCAAGTTGGGATGAGGTAAACTGGCTGTGATTGGATGTATTCTTTTTTGATTTGATATGATTTATTATTGTCACATGTATTAGTGTAAAGTGGAAAGTATTGTTTATTGCACGCTATACAGCTGAAGTATACCTTTCATAGAGAAGGAAAGAAGAGAGTGCAGCATGTAATGCTACAGTCATAGCTAGGGTGTAGAGAAAGATCAGCTTAATTTAAGGTAGGACTATTCAAAAGTCTGATGGCAGCAGGGAAGAAGCTGTTGTTGAGTCAATTAGTACGTGACCTCAGATTTTTGTATCTTTTTCCCGACGGAAGGTGGTGGAAAAGAGTATGTCCAGGGTGGGTGGAGTCCTTGATTATGCTGGCTGCTTTTCCAAGGCAACGGGAAGTATAGGTGGAGTCAATGGATGGAGGCTGGTTTGCTTGATGGACACGTCTTCATTTACAAACTTTTCTAACAAGGTTATTTCATCTTCCTGACAGTGCTGCTCTGGAGCCATAGTCCCAATCACCATTAACATATCTGAGAACTACTGCAACGTGTGTTAAGAGAAACCTTTCAAAACTAGGATCTGGTGCTGGGAAGGAACAGAGGGACAGAGATTGGGGGTGGAAGGGAACAGACTAAAGAAAGCATACATGTTTGTGCAGACTCAGAAAGTCTGGCATCAGGTTTTGGAGATAATGTGCGGGGTCCTGAGCTGGGGTGAAATCGACCAACAATTTTTAACAAGAGTTTGGGAAAGGCAGCTTTAATGGAAAGGATCGGGAAGGCATGGCTTGGACTAAGGGCCAGAGGGAGTTGGCAAAAGAAAAATGCAATTCAGAGAAGCAGACCAGCTCCAGCTCAAGGAAAGAGTCAGTATTGACTGGGATTGGGCTGGGCTTCAAGGGAGCAGGCATGGGCATGGGCTCAGACAATTCCTTCTGGCTGGGGCTGAGAGAGGAGACATTGGCCAGGTCACAACTGAGCTCCGAAGGGCTGAAAAAGCCAATGCCCAGTTTGGAAAGGAGCATGCCTTTCCTTTGGCTTGGCTTGGCAGATAGAGTGAGTGCAGAGAAGGTTTCCTGGGATGGCTGGACTGACATACGAGAAGAGATTGAGTCGGTTAGGATTGTATTCACTGGAGTTCAGAAGGATGAGGGATGGATCTCATAGAAACTTACAAAATTCTAACAGGACTAGACCAGGTAAATACAGGATGAAAGAAAAATGAAAGAAGGATGTTCCCAATAGTAAGGGTGTTCAAAACCAGGAGTCGCAGCTTGAGGATACAGGGTAGACTGTTTAGGACACAGATGAGGAGAAATTTCTTCACCCAGAGAGTGGTTAGCTTGTGGTATATGCGACAACAGAGTAGTTGAGGCCAAAACACTGAATGTTTTCAAGAAGCAGTTAGATATAGCGCTTGAGGCAAAGGGGGTTAATAGATATGGGGAGAAGGTGGAATCAGGCTATTGAGTTGGATGATCAGCCACCCTCTGTGTGAAAAAACTGCTCCACTGGACCCTTTTGTATCTCTTCCTCTCTCATCTTAAACCTATGCCCTCCAGGTTTAGGCTCATTAATGCCCCTAAGCCTCCTATGCTCCAGGGGGAAAAAAAGTCCCAGTCTATCCAACCTCTCCTTATAACTCAAACCATCAAGTCCCAATAGTTCCTCGTAAATCTTTTCTGCACTCTTTCTAGTTTAATAATATCCTTTCTATAATAGGGTGACCAGAACTATACACAGTATTCCAAGTGTGGTCTTACCAATGTCTTGTACAACTTCAACAGGACGTCCCAACTCCTGTATTCAATGTTCTGACCAATAAAACCAAGCATGCCGAATGCCTTTTTCACCACCCTGTCCACCTGTGATTCCACTTTCTAGGAGATATGAACCTGTACCTCTAGATCTCTTTGTTCTATACCTCTCTCCAAAGCCCTACCATTAACTGAATAAGTCGTGCCCTGGTTCGATCTACGAAAATGCATCATCTCATTTCTCTAAATTAAACTCCATCTGCCATTCATCTGCTTACTGGCCCAATTGATCAACATCCCATTGCAATCCTAGATAACCTTCTTCACTGTCCACTATGCCACCAATCTTGGTGTCATCTGCAAACGTACTAACCATGCTCCTAAATTCTCATCCAAATCATTAATATAAATGACATATAACAGTGGATTTAGCGCTGATCCCTGAGGGATACCGCTGGTCACTAGCCTCCAGTTTGAAAAATAACCCTCTACAACCACCCTCTGTCTTCTGTCATCAAGCCAATTTTGTACCCAATTGGCTACCTCACCCTGGATCCCTTGAGATTTAACCTTATGCAACAACCTACCATGCAGTAGCGGACCATGAAGAACGCATGTTTCAGGTTTTGCAGTGTTTTAGTGCAAAATGTAATGTTAGTTAATCTAAATTACAGGGCACTCTAAGGAAGATTATTACTCATTTCCAAATATTTTGCTTGTTTTTCACCTTCCCTATGGGATCAAGGAGGGCATTTCATCTCTGTTTACAATTGGTAATGAACGTAAATAGCATGCAAAGTGGAAATTTATTTTTACAGCAATTACCTAAACTGAAGATAATTGCTAATTGTTGGGTAAAATGCAGTGCATTACTGCAATATTAATGACGTTAACTAGTCATTTTCCACAAAAAAATAAACAGTTTAATTAGAAATTGGCTTCACCTTGTCACCTTTTAAAAGCATCAGCTTTAAGCTAATGAGGGAGTCATGCCTTATGTACAAGTTTCAAAAATATATGTTCTGCAGTCTTGTCGGAAGCCCATACATCCATCACATAAATATATATAATCGATATATCGTTGATTACAGAAAAACAAACATTGATATCAATGAAAATTCAGATTGGAGCTGATCTATTTGGCAGACTGATGTGTTTAGTGTGACTGTTGTTTTGCATAAAAGTAGCCTAAGTTCTTTTGCTGATTTGCTTTATTGCTTGAAAGGACGGAAGTTCATTAAGCTTGTTAAACCTAATGGAGGAATATGCAGTACAAAATCAATCAGCAGTACTTTGGGTGTTTATGGCAATTATTTCTGGTCCAGTGGTTTAGAAAGAGCGAGCAAATTTATATATGTAATGTGAAAATGCAAAAAAAGCCAAGACCTGCTTTTCATTCTGTAGGCGGATGTTTATGTGCATTTGTTGCCAAGTAATCTAAAATTGATGACTACATGTGCATAATCACGTTTACTGTGAAGGTAACAATAATCAAACACAACTCGTAAACAAAAACCTTAATAATTCAAGATTGGAAAACAATCAAATGGATGTGAAGTTCACAGCTGGAAACACCATCCAGATCCTTCTGGCCGGTGCCTGTGATATGCAACGGCGCGGAGAGGACAGCACAATAGGAGCTAACTAGGATCAGGTCTGTTTATTAGATGCTCAGAAAGATCAATTCAAAGAGCACCCGCCACTATTTGTTGGGAGCTTAATCAGCCTTGAATCCGACCATCAAAGTACCACTGTGCATATACTTTCCAGGGAAGAAAAGAACTGAGATCTTCATCAAAGCTTTCTGTTGATCTGCAGTGCCAAATTACTGACAGTGCAAAAACCAGCCTGAAGAGAGACTGATTGTACCAGTGAGTTGTTAAAGGGAGAGAAAGAGGAAGAGAGAGAGAGAAAATGTTTGGGAAAAACCTATGAAGAAAATGTCCAAGTGACTAATGAAGATGTGTGGGCTACACCGACGTTAAGACCCTGGAATGTAGCCGTGTTTAATTCTTGCTATAAAGTATCAATTTATTTTTGAAAAATTGCACACTTTAGATCATTTAAAATGCAGTTAGATGAATTTGCTTAAAAATTATTTTCCGTGCTGAAATTGCCTTGCCACACTAGTTTGTGAAAATTGTTGAAGTAAAGGAACATCTTCCGCTTGGGCACTTTACAGCCTTCTGGATTGAACATTGAGTTCAATAACTTCAGAGCATGAACTCTGTCCTCCACCTTCACCCTATTTCCATTTATTTTATTCCATTTCATTTCATCTCATTCAGCCATTTTATCATCCTTCTTTATCACTTCCATTTTTCCACTTCTCCATTCCAGCTCTCCTTCCATCCACCCGCTCCCCCCCCCCCCCCCCCCCGCCACCGCCCCCCCCTCCCCCACCCCTTCAGTGCAACTGCTATATTCCTCAGTCAGTCCTTTACACATCTTGAATCATAGAATCTTAGAAACTTTACAGTACAGAAGGAGGCCATTCGGCCCATCGAGTCTGCACCGACCACAATACCACCCAGATCCTATTCCCGTAACCCCACATATTTAGCCTACTAAACACCTGACATTAGAGCAATTTAGCATGGCTAATCAACCTAACCCGCACATCTGTACCTCTGTTCTGCCCTTCACACATTCTGATCACTTAATGGACACTCTTAGCACCTTCTCAGCCTTCTGTATCCTTATTTACATTCCCTTTGCCCCATTCCACACCCAATCTCCCCCCACCCCCCACCCCAATAGTCTAAATCTCTGCTGATTGCCTTTGTTCTTAGCTCTGACAAAGGGTCATCTAGACTTGAAACGTTGGCTCTATTCTCTCCCCACAGATGCTGTCAGACCTGCTGAGATTTTCCAGCACTTTCTGTTTTTGTTTCAGATTCCAGAATCTGCAGTATTTTACTTTTATCCTAGAAGCCGAGAGGCTATTTACTCTGGCTGGAACATCAGGAGCTAGAACTCAATCTCTGGCTGAGGGGTGGGACTACATAGAGCTAAGGCGAAAAATTTCTTCACTCAGAAACTTTTGAGTTTTTGTAATTCTCTGACCAAGCGGGCTGTGAATATATGTGAATATATTCAAGACCTAGACTGATGAAATCTTCGGCACTCGAGGGATAAGGGGATAAGACAGGAGTCATAGAATCATTCAATCATACAGTGCAGAAAAGGCCCTTCGACCCAATGAGTCTGCACCAACAATAACTACCACTAAAGGCGTGCTCATCCTACTTTCCTGCACATGTTCCATATCCTTGAATGTTATGAGAATTCAAGTGCTGATCCAAATATATTTCTAAGGTTATAAGGTTTCCTGCCTCCACTACCTTCCCAGGCAGTGCATTCCAGGTTCCAACAACCCTCTGAGTGAAAAAGTGTTTTTCTCAAATCCCCTCTGAATCTCCTGCCCCCTACCCTAAAGCTATGCCCCCTTGTGATTGACCCCTCAACCAAGGGAGACAGCTGTTCCCTACTCACCCTGTCGATATCTCTCTTACTTAATCTTATAAACCTCAATCATGCTTGGCCTTCTCTGCTCTAAAGAAAACAATCCAAATAGAGTTGATGCAGAAATCCAGCTATGGTCTCACTGAATACCAGAGCAGCCTTTGGGTGATAGAGTCTACTCTTGCTCCTTTTTATATTCCTTTGTTCAACTCATTTTAATCACATTGTTATGCAAAAAATGTCATCTTCTAACCCTACAGCACTGAAAATTGCTTTATTTAAAGAAATATTAGTTTCTTGAGCAGATAGATCTGTTATATTTGCTGTTCCTGATTTATAAATGTGTTGTACAAGCTTTTCGTCCTATCTTTCTCGATGATAGTAAAAATAACATATTCCCTTATTTATACCACAGTCACGTCCTTCTTTTACCACCCCCATCCCCCGTTGTGATAAAAGGTTACAAAATACAGGCTGAACAACACTTTTAACTCCATATTATATCAAAAATGGCAACTATACACCTGTTCTGACAGGACAATGCCTTAGGTCCTGAAATGAACCTTCTTCAGGCTGAAGGTTGGGGGTGCTATGTGTGGAACAAACAATTTAAACCAACTCTGTTTTCATTAGCTGTGCTGTCTTTGTTCTGTATTAGAATAATGTAAAATCAGATCTATGTTCTTACAGTGTGTCCCAAGTCTATTGTAACTGAATGTATCTGGTTTGCTAAGAAGTGTCATTAGACTGTATTGTTTTTTCAAGTATAGTTGCTTAAACGCATGAAATATTA